>NW_017962976.1:0-75780 GCF_001890905.1 Aspergillus aculeatus ATCC 16872
TTTTTAATTTTCGAACTAACTAAAAAAACTTTTATTTAATCTGATAAAAAAAACCAACTATTATTATATTAAATTCTAATTATATATTTTATTTAGTTTATTAATTTTTTAATAATATTACAGAGAAGAGCAGTAATTACTGTAGACTTATATTTAGATTTATTTAAATTATAATAATTATAATATATATTATAGTTCTTAAATTTGCATTCAGTACAGATATTATTCTATTATTTAAATAATTATATAGTTTATCGAAATTTTATTTAATTATTATATTTATAATAATATAGTATTATCAAACTACAGAATACAATTAAAAGGCTGTTAATATATAAAAAATATTTAATATATATTTAATTTTATTAATATTTTATATAAGAATTCTGCTGGATTTTTTTATTTAAATTATAGTAAAAGCACCGACTTTTATTTGAAATTTATAGTAAAAAAAACACTAAATATATTATTAATTTAAAATATAATAAAATTAAAATAAAATTTTATTTTTATATAATATTAGTTATATAATAATCCAACGCTCCGCGTCGTCAGTACGGGGATTATAAATAATTATATAATATATAAAAAAAAACAAATTATAGTTAGTAATAGTAATAAAAATTTAAAAATAATTATAATAAATAAAAATTAATATATTATTTAATTATTTAGACTTACCAGCCTCAGCGTCAGAAAGAAGAGATATTATATAAATATAAAAAAAAAATAATAGAAATTGTATAGATAAAAAGAAAGCAGACTGATAATAAAAAAAAAAGATATATAAAAAAAATTAAAAAAAAAATAGTCTTTTTATATAGTATTTTATATATTATATATAAAACTAGTAGCTAAGTCTGACTGTATTTTCAGAACCGGTTGTATAAATAGTACGAAGAGAGATTCTATTTACTAAAAGATTATAATATTTAATAAATAAAAAAGAATTGTATAAAAGAAAGAATTATATTAAATAAAGTAGATTTTATTTATATATATATTATCTATTAATTAATTATAATATTATCTGAGCGAAGAATTAAAATATAGAATTACTATTTTAGACTTTAAATAGTTGTTCGTACGAATAGAAGCTATAAAAGAAAAATAAAAAAAAAAAGACTTCTGTTATAGAATTAAGACTTTAATATAAAGCTCAGCTTTAAGTATTAGTTGATATCTAAGATCTTACATGCTATATATTAAACTAATGCTAGCTTAGTATATATAAAGAAATTTTATATAAATAGACGAAATAGCTCTTCAGTTATTTCTTTTTATTCTAAGACACGTTTCGATTAGCACAATCCATCCGTCCCGTAACAGTCAGGTTAAAAAAATCTACTCTAAATATTCAAAAATATTATAAAAAATTTTATTCAATTCAGATAATAGTATATTTATTATTAAATTTTGATTATAATAAAAATAAAAAATCTTTTTAAAGATAGTTCGGTACTTATTATATTAGTTTAGAGTGGATTTTTTTAACCTGACGGTTAACCGTTTTAAGCAAAACGGTTAAGAAATACAGATACAGATATAAAAATAAAATACTATATAAATCTTTATATAATTTAATATATTGTAATTTATACTATAGAATATAATATCGATATTATATATATATTCTTATTACCGAATACATAACCAATACGGTATATTACTCAACAGTTAAAAATTGACTAAGAAAATATAAAGAGAAAAGGTCAGTTAGGTATAGAATAGTAGCAGTCTATTGATTTCAAGACTAATCCTTACTATCCGAAGGTCTAGCAAGATTCTGAAAGTTAAATACTAAAAAAAGTCTAAGTTATTAATATTACAACTGTTATATTAAAAATATATAGATATACTATTAGCAATCCGCTATAAATATAAAGATTATTTATAATAATTAGATTTTTTTTTATATACAGCTGTTTTTAGTAGTATATTAGTAGTATAATATTATAGATAATTCCTGTACTTATGGCGGATTGCCAACAGTATACCTACGCATTCTCAGTATAACAGTTGTGACATCAATAATTCAGATCTTTCTCAGTATTTAACTCTCAGAATCTTGCTAGACCTTCGGATAGCAAGGATTAGTCTTGAAATCAATAGACTGCTACTATTCTATACCTAACTGACCTTTTCTCTTTACATTAATAGTCTAATTAGTAGTAAATATATAATTTTTCTAATATTATAAATTATTATTAAAATATAAAGTCTAAATCGAATTATAATTATATAATTTTATATATATTTTCTATTATAATAATAATAAGTTTTAAGAATATAAAATTTTATTAATACTATCAGAATTTTCTTATTGATTCTTAAATATAAAGATAGAGAAGGTACTAATATTTTTTTAATTATTTTTTTTAATTTAAAAAGCTTTATTATATATATTTTTAGATAACAGTCAAAATGGTTAAATTAATAATTATTTAATCTAAATAAATTTTAAGTATATTAAAATTTAAAAAGATATAATAAAAAGATTTTAATATTAAGAACAGTTAAAATAGTTAATTGTCTATTTTTTAGCTATACCGCGGTTAGATATAAAAATTTTCTTAATCTAACTATAATCTTGCGGTCAGATATAAAATTTCTAATTAACCTAACCTGACCTGGCTGTTAGCTACTCTAGTTAGATATAAAAATATATATATTTCTAACTGGCCTAACCTGTGGTTAACCGGTAAATCTAATTTCTTAATAATTAAGTCTAGTTTAAAAAATAATAAAAAAAGCAGAATACAGCTATCTGATTTTAGTCTAATTTTAATTTATTTTTATTTAATTTCTATTTTAACTAGCTTTTTTAAAACTAATTTAGATATAATAGTTAACTGTGGTTAACTGTTCTACCTAACAGTTAATCTAATTTTATATCTTAATTTAACTATTAGGTTATGATTAGATTAAGATTAAGATATAACAGTCAGGTTAAGCCAGTCTAAATCTAGCTATAATCTGGCGGTTAGATATAAAAATTCTAATTAACCTGACCTGACCTGGCCGTTAGCCACTCTAGAACCACCTCTAATCCGCTATGTTCCCGCAGGTTATCTATGAGAAGCTTAATATATATTTTAACTTAAATATTATAGTTATTTATATTTAAATTAGATATTATTTTATTATAATATTTACTATACTATTACTAGTCTAATATATAAGATTTAGATTTTATCTCTATGATTTTAGATACAAATAAATCTTTTTATCTTAAAATTTGAGAAATAATCTTTATTATCTTATTTTTAGCATCTGAAAATATCTGCTGATTCACTATATAGACGTTGTTCAGGCCGACTGGGGTCAGCGCAAGAATGAACCCTTGCCCGGGGTATCCTTGATTTGAGTAAACTGTTCACTGAATGGTTCAATAAGTAGGGAAGAGTCTTGACTGATTAGGCTGTAACAGTCAAAGAAAACGTTCCATTCAGTCTTAGGTCGCGTGAGCTCGCGCCAATGAAGACATTATATGAGCCGGGAGCGACGAGCCACTCCTGAGCCATGACGTCCCAATATGAGAGATCGCGGCGACGAAGGTCGAATATGACGTACGAGTGGCCGCCAGAATCAATCTCGACCCGTTCGAACCCACGAAGCTGCCGGACTGGCTGGTCAGCGGCCTCGGGAAATTCGATGTACAGCTGCGGCACCTCTGCACCGGCCAAGGTCCCGTTGTTAGTGATCAAGACAGAAACTGAGACCACATTGTCCCAGAGATCACTCGGACCACCAACGCTCTTCTTGCCCAGAGGAGCCTTGCTAATTGACGAGGGAGCCGTGACTTTGAGGTCGGAGTAGTCAAAGGTAGTGTAAGACAGACCATGCCCGAAAGGATATCTAGGGGTAATATCGTGCTTATCAAAGTAGCGGTAATCCAGGTAGACCCCTAGATGAATTCAAATCGTCACGTGTCAGCTTTATATATGAAATAAGCAGTAACATTCTACCTACCCTCGGTGAAATTGCATTGGGCGGTATAACAGATGCCGACATTATAGTCGCTCTCATTCTTGGCGATAGTATGGATCAGGCGGGCGGAGGGGTTGACATCACCGTAAAGGATATCCACGATAGAATTGCCCGATTCCTGTCCAAGCAGTGAACCATACAGAACTGCAGTAACGTTATCGTGATCAATCCATTGATCCATCAGTCGGGGCCCAACAGTATTGATGATGACAATAGTATTGTTGCAATTTTCTGCAACTTGATTGACCATACTATCCTGATTTGAGTTATATAACTCTATCCGATCAGCACCTTCTCCGGCGAGAGCATTGAGAAAGACAAGGCAAACCGAAGATTCGGTGGCAAAGTTAGCGTAAGAAGGTTCCACATTAGTGTATATCGTGCTCGCCTCCACTAGAGAAGAGCTGTTAGTACTAGTATAGGTATCATTCAAGATCCACCGCAGCATAGTTCCATCTTTTGATGCTCTGTCGGTCAGAGCATGCAACGGTGTCACGACGTATGGGATTGAACCCCTTCCAGATCCTGAGCCGGTAACCAGATGGCCTTGGTAAGTGGGTCCAGAGCCTTCCACATCGATTGCACCATTGGGCCCACCCATAACACTGCCAGCATGAGCACCGAAGATTCCCATAACATGTGGGCTCTTCAGTGGTAGCGCACCGTTCTTATTTTTGAGTAGAGCCATGGACTTGGCTCCATTCTCACGGATTAGCTTGGAGTGATTGGCGCGAACATCCATATAAGTGTCTGTCGTTCTGGTAGTTGGCTGCAGGCCATCATCCAAGCGCACATAATAATAGGCCATCAAATTCCGGATAGCCATATCGTTAAAGCGCGCCTCAGAAAGAGTTCCGTTCGACAAAAGTTTCTGGATAATAGATGTACTCCAGTATGTACTTGACCCATAGTCCTCGCCACCTAGAGCAGAAGCACTGGCCGAGCTCTGAGCGTCGAAATCAGGCCAGACAAGCCCGGGAAATCCCAGTTCGGTTTTCAATGCCTTCATTAAAAGGTCGGAGTTTTCGCAGGCAAGCGTCCCGTTTACCTTGGTCATAGCGCACATCACAGCGCCGAGGCCATTTTTCACAGCGTCGTAGAAGGGCCAGAGATAGATTTCATGAGTAGTCTTGTCATCCGCATTGGAGGAATAAGGAGCCCCCGTGGCATCACTGGCAGAACGGTTGGTTTCTTGTTCATTAAGGAGGAAGTGCTATTCGCAGAAAGAGAGTATAGAGTCAGCAAGACTGCTATGTGGTATGATGGAACGTTTGTAGACGCTGGGGATTACCAACTTTACCGCCAGGAATGACTCCGGCATCGACGTATGCCTTGGTGGTGAGACCCATAGCCAATCCATTGAGATAAGGATCTGGACCAAAGCCTTCAACGTTGCGGCCGCCCCAAACAGTGCGTCCTAGGGGCTGTGATGTGGGTCCAGCTACAACCTGGATGCCCTTGTTGTAGAATTCCGACCCTACAGCTTTGGCTTGCGAGTAAATAGCATCGCGATCCCAGGTCATGGCAAGCGCAGACGATAAGCTGAAGGCGGAGACATAGTAAAAGTCTTGTAGGCCCATATCTCCATCAAGAAAGTAAAATGCAGTGAAGTTGGCTTTGGTTGACTCGACGCTACTGCCTGTAATAAGCGCTACCTTTTGAGCAGTGGTTAGGTCTGCTACGAAAGCAGATGCCTTTTCGTATGCAGCTTCCCATTCCCCTAGCTCCACTAACAAATGCCGATGCAGTGAGTATCTTCCGAAAAGTCTGAGGGAGGGAGAGAGAGGGGATAGGAGCTAGCTTTTCACTCACCACCATTGGCTTTCAATATGCCCAGCGTGGATGAACTTGAGGTGGCACTGGCAAAGCCTAGCAAAGATGCCACCCCAGCAATTAGGGTAACCCTCATTTTTGGCGAGAAGAGTAACTCAGACAGGAGTGAACGACTTGCGTGGAGGCAAGTAATTATTGGGTATCGAGATAGCTTGAATGCGAAAGGCAGGGGACATGTTATTCTATTTATTGTTCCCTGGGTGGATACTGTTTGGGTGAACCTTGGAACGCGACACTGAGTACTAAAATTGAAAGCGTGGGACGTGGCAGTCTACCCCTTTGCTGCCTACGCAAGGTGGCACTTCTTTTGCTTGGAATTCCCTATACAAACAATCTGATGACAGCCCACCCGAAACAGTATTGCTAGTCGGAAAAGCCGAATAGGTTGCGAGTGATCAGATCGGCAGTGGCGGTGCATGTCCTGGAACCCCTATAGTCCTGAAGATAAGAAACTGAACGAGCTACAGCCCCAACCTCAGCAAAGGTTCCTCCGATTCATTGATTACGATTAGCTTAACCTCAAATCTGCAAGCAGAAGCCTATATCAGCCAATGCTTTCTTAACGGACGTAATAAGAAGGCGATGCCCGCAGCAGCGTCCGAACCAATCATAAGGATTACAAAATTATCTCCCGCCACTGTACCGTTCGAAGTGTGTCATATCAAATGCACGCAAGATACTTCATGAAACAGGGTTAGCTTGAGTTTGGGGTACATAGACGACGAATACGCGGCGCCCTGGCGGATTCCGAGAATAGCTTGGCGTTGCTCGGTGTCTCATTCAGCGTTCTCTTCATTCATACTGGAAATATGGCCCAAGCACCTTTACGGACATGGAGGTTGTTGGATTACGTAACATTGCTCATCGATCCTCAAAGCATCACGCAAGATCTCTCCGGAGTAAGATAATACGTCGTATCTTGCCTATTCTGTCTGAACACGAGTACGGGCTGAATATGGAAATGGGTAAAAGATCCGCACACGCGGCTTGTCTCCCCCATCATTCCGATCATCCGGAGAAGGCAGACTTGGCCTTCAAGACCACGAGTACTCCGAACGCTGCGTTGCCGCCTAGAACAGCATTTCGAACGCCCAGTAGGAAATTCGCATTCCTAATGAGGACATGGAAAAGAGCCACCGAGCATTTTTTCAGATTCTTTGTAGGATTGATCAGTCGGGCAAGACATTCATTTTGAGGATGCAAGGCCCGTTACGTAATCGAGAACCCTCCTTGTGGGGCTTGGTGTAGGCCTTAATTGATACTCGGCGAGCTACCAGGCAGTTCAATTGTTTATGGGTTTACGCAGGGTATTCGCCAGTTCAACGATCAAGTCCAAGCATGTACGTATGGTTTTTGTAGCTTCAAATCCCTAGATGGCTCTTGTTGGGTTGAAAAAGCAAGAATCAACGTAAGCGGCAAGTGAGTTGGTCACATAAGCAAGTCGGCCACCCCATCGAATCTCGTCCGCGCCTCCAAGAGCAATGCTATTCAAACTGCCATGATATTACAAAAAATATCTTAACCGTAACCTGACAGTAGCCTGACAGTCAGGTTGAGATATAAAGATTCGCTTGACTATATAACTTAAATTGGATAATTCAAGTAAGAAGAAATACGGATTGCTACAACGACGCCCGGGACGGCCACACGTCACGTGACTATCTGCCCTCCAAGCCCCCAGTGAGGATATACTCAGGGGTATATTAGGATTCCGGACCATAATTAGATTGACTATCATTATACCTTGGATAGTATACAGTTTAGTATTTAGAAAATAAAATATATAAGAATATTGATTTATATACTTCACGTGATGCTTAAAGCCATGATGAGATTTGTTGGAATAAAAGGCTGATGTACGGCGTTTTGGGTTAGCCTCGATTCCGGTGCATATAGACTTGGGTTTAGCCGCGCTTATGGCTGCTATTGGCTTACTAGCCAGCGCCCTCGGGCGTGGTCCTGACAGATACAAAAGTTCACATGCTCAGTAGAAGTCAAGGTGCACTTGTTTCAAGTCTTGCAGAACGTATATTCCCGAACAACGGGCCACGCTGAGAGTACGTGATTGCAAGCTTGCTTACGCGGCCGCTTGCACTTTAACCAAGTAGACCCGGTTATTGAGTCAACGAATGGCGGCACTGGAAACAGCTAGTCTCGCCCTCCGCTGACTTTGCTTCTGCCTGCAATCATAACATGGAAGGAAAAATATTTAGTCTTCCAAACATTTCCTCCGATCTTACTGCAATTGCCATCAGTGAATACTTGCCGATGGGCGCATCTGACCCCTTTGTAACTTTGGCACGCAATTCCGTCCTGTCGCGAAAGCCGCACCGCAAATCACGGAATGGATGTAAGATCTGCAAAAGAAGGCACTTGAAGGTCTGCCAATAACTTGCCAACCAGTAAAGTCCAAAGACACTGACCTGAACTCAGTGCGACGAGACAAAGCCCGAGTGCTCGAACTGCGTCAACCATTCTGTGCGCTGTATCTACGATTCACCCGCGCCTA
This sequence comes from Aspergillus aculeatus ATCC 16872, assembly GCF_001890905.1. NCBI lineage: Eukaryota > Fungi > Ascomycota > Eurotiomycetes > Eurotiales > Aspergillaceae > Aspergillus > Aspergillus aculeatus. The sequence goes on from NW_017962976.1 coordinate 8,333, forward strand.
AAACAAAAAAGCCGGTGACCCTGCCTGCACAAACTCACAAGACAGAAAACAAAGTACAGGTCCAGTTCGTGGAATTCAATTTCCTCCATGTCCAACCAGCGCCCGCTCCCGTGCCCGCGACCCCCGCACCGGCAGACAACAAAACCCCCGCGTTGACCCTGTCACGTCCAACGGAGCCGGATTTCTGCTTGGAGGATTTCGAGCCCCAGCATTTTTATGTCTGCTCGACCGCCGCGAGCCTCACCGAAGATCCCGGAAGCGCTGAATTCTGGCAGACCCTGGTACCGCGCGCAAGCTTCTTATCACCGTTAGTCCATCACCTCATGCTGGCGCTGGCGTGTCTGCACATGACCCGGACTGCCCCCGTGCAAAATCGCGATGACAACGGCCGCTGCCTTGCCCGCTTTGAACACCACTATGCAACCGGCCTCCGGCTCTTAACGCGTGGGCTACCGGACATCTCGGTAGGAGGCGACGTCATTTGGATCGGGTCCATCCTGTTATGCTTCATCGGCCTGGCGCGCGGACCCCAGGCAAATGAGTTTTTGTTTTTCGATCGCGGCGCCGACGCCGGCCCTATCGAGTGGCTGGCGCTGCTGCACGGGGTCGATACGGTTTCTACCCTGCTAAGCAAAGGGCGAGCCTCTCCGGAGGACCAGCAGCAGCAACCCACCAAACCGTCTCCCACGCTGGGTAGTGGGTGCCGCCCTCCGCCCCGGGCTATCCCGCACACGATCACCCAGCAATTCCGGGAAAGCCTATCCCAAATCCGACAGTGGATCGAGAAGCAGTCTGCAGCAGCGGACCCCCTGCTCCCGACCTACCGGAACGCCATCGACCATACCCTCCAGGCATTTGCGTCTTTATGTCCCACCAGCGACGGCAATGCTGACCAAAACACCACCCCAGCTGCAGCTGCCAGTTCTGACAGAAAACCGTTCGGCTTCGTCCTGTTCACGTGGGTGACGCGCCTCGAGCAGCCGTTCTGGGAAGCTCTGCAGCGGAAACAGCCGGTGGCGTTGATGCTTGTGGCGCACTTCGCGGCGCTGATGCGGTGGATGGATGGGACGTGGGTCTCGGTTGGGTGGCCGGAGCATATTTTGCGCGGTGCGTGGATGTTTTTGGAGGAGGAGGAGCGGGGGTTGGTGAGATGGTTGATTGACGATGTCGGGGTGTTGGGGTTGTCTGGTTGAGGATGATTTGTTTGGGTAAAGGGTTGCTGTGACCTAGTGCTACTGTAATCGTTATGAAAAGGGTGGGAGGGGAGCTGGCATTGCCGATGGAATCGACTTTGCAGTCGATTTCTCTTGCGGAAATCGGGAGCTCATGGAAGGGGTCTCATAAAAGGGAAGCACTGGGAAAAGACTTCATCCACGTGGGAATGTGGGAAGGACGTTAATTTGACGAATGTAATGCATGCTTGGAGTATCGAGGAACAAATTTAAAAGCGCTAGTGGGGATACGATCCTTCTGTCATGGGAAGGAACACCCCACCGAGCCAGTGACAACTAGATACTAAAGACTCGAATCAAACCCCAGAGCCGGTTGACCACCTCGCCCAGCCGATACATGATCAGCCTGCCCAACGAGACAACGAGCCGGGGCTTATGGCCGGGACTACCACCGTTGAGCAAGAAGGTTGTGTCAAGATTGGCAGGAGGCTTGTTACCACTGTAGCCAAGACCCTTGAGTTTCGTACCGTACTTTGCTGTGCCGGATCTTCTAAGATACGTCCTCAACGGGCTCGTTAGTGCTGCTCAGCTGTTGTGGTCGATACATCTGGGCTAGAGAAGCGGTGTTTGATCCAGGTACGGATCTGGGTCCCGCCATATCTGCATGTGGGTCTATGGCTTGTCCAATTGAATCCTCATTCTTCAACTTCGCGTCGATTATTCGTCATGTGCAGCGGGTAGGCTAGGTACACCCGCATTAATCGAGACTATACAGACCAGCGATACACTTTGCAGCGGCTGAGCTATACGAAACACAGGAGATTGTGCATTTTGTATGGTGTATGGTGGAAAGAGAGATGAGCAGTGTGCATCTCAGCCGCCAACAATGCTCGGTGGAGAAGACGGGTTCGAAAACGCGCGGCTTTGAAGCAGTTAGGGTAGACCCACCAGCCGTAACCGCCTTGGTCCGATGCGACACGAGTACGGAAGTACCCTACTTTGTGGCCTTCTCTGGTACTTCGAAGCTCATCCACACTGCGCAGATGATCTGGTTTCGGTCCTGGTGGTGCGCCGTCTTCTCAATTGGGTGTTTAATTATGCACAACTGCTCCGCAAAGACACACACCGACCCTCTAATTAGTTCACTTATACAGTCGAGCTCCTTGGATGGGTCGCACGGGTATGGTCCGCCAAATGTCTGCACGCACAGACGCCGTACATGATACCAATCACAACCCTCATCATCGGTACCAACCCTGAAGCCCCTGTTGGTGATATCCAATGTGCTCAGACTGAAGCAAACGGAATACTGATTCTACGAATGCGCAGCCCCTACGTTCTTTACTGCGGGAATATACGTCATCCTCGCCCGACTCGTATCGATATTCGGACACAGCTCCTCTTGACTGCCGCCCAGATTGTATGCGTGGATTTTCTGCATCTGCGACATCATCGCGTTGGTTGTGCAAGGCGCGGGAGGGGGGATTGCCTCGTCTAGCGGGGCAGGAGGTAGCAGCAGCAACGATAGCAGCGGCAGCCAAACGAGCGGCACGCACATCATGGTCCGGGGTATTATCTTCCAGCTCGTATTCGTGGGACTGGTCGTCGACTTCGTGCTGCGCCTGTCCAAAAGGGGCCGGCCGCAGGCCCTGTGGTCCAACCGGCCCCTGCTTTTGCTTGGTGGCGCGACCGCGCTCTCGCTGCTACTGATCTATATTCGGAGTGTGTACCGGACGATTGAGCTGCTACACGGATGGACGAGCTCGACGATGCATAACGAGATGTTGCTGATCGGGCTGGACGGCGCGATTATGGTCCCCGCCTTTTCGGTTTATAACCTGCTTCATCCGGGGTACCTGTTGCCGAAGGTACAGCGGGAGGTCGGGTACCTTGACGCTCGGGGGTTGCAGATGGAAATGGAGGCGGTTAAGGATGGTCGGTACCAGATAGTCGAGGTGGAGGGTGGAAAGGATGACTCTGTTACGTTGCTGGACAGGAGCTGAGGCCGCGGCTGTGATGTTTTCTATTTACAAAGGTTGTTAGTATTCGGTAGAGGGAGTTAGGGTCAGCTTGAGATTCTCCAATTGTTCAAGAGTTTTATTTCGGAAAATTAAGTAACAATATACTAGACACCCCCAAGGAATACTCCTCAAATGAGACAAGCTTTAAAGGAAGCAGAAGTAAGAAAGTCTGGGGATCCAAGAGTATAAAGATTACAAAATACCTGATTAAGGAAGACATATCTAGCTGCCTTGAGCATAGCATGATGGAATCAATAGTAGAGAAAGCAGGGTCAAGTACAAAAAACAGAGAAGTAGACTATCTAAACTTTAAACTACCACTGCCTATTTAGAAAATTGTACTACAGCAAACTGTAGTATAGAATGATAGGATAGAGTCGAAGCTAGAAATCAGCTATTCCCAAACATACCCACCCCTACATCACCTCAACGTACCGCTGTTTCGCCAACCCAACCTTCTGATACATGCTGTTAGCACTACACATCTTGGGAACAAATCAATCTAGGTAATCAGGCCCTCCGTCCCACGTGCAAGTCACCCCGCCGAACCAATTCTCTCTTGACCTCCTCAGCATGCCCTGTCGCATTTATCACCTCCTGCATCATGCCTTCCAGATCGTCCATCGAGACCGCCTCCTCATGTCTAGTCCAGCCAAGCTCAACCGGAAGACGCTCGTTCTCTGTTGTTGGTTTGAGTCAGTCGGGGCGTGAGGCCACATAGGTGCGTACTAGCGACTGTGCGTTCACATAGGCACTGCCCTACTAAGGTAGTAATCGAACATACCGAACAAATACTCCACCCACGACCTGTCCACCAACCCAGAGGTCTTATTGCCCAGGATGATGATGTACGCCGCTGTCTCGCCGTACCCGAACGCAGTCCCGAGCTCCGACAGCGTGAAGGTCGGGTTTGTGGCGTTGGAGGTGCGCACGCGGGCCTCGCGCGCGTTGGCTGCGGCCTGCACGGTGATAATCGGGTCGGGCCAGTGCTGGCGCGTCTGGTCGAAGATCGCCTGGTTGAAATCGTGGTTGTCGCCGAAGTAGTAGTCCAGTCGGCTATACCGGTTCGTTTGTTTGTCAGTGGGGGGAGAACGGAAATGTGCTTGGTGCTAATGGTCCTGGGAGTGCTATCTTTTTCAGCACTGGGGACTGACAGACCTCAGACTAGCATCATGCTCGAGGATATTGTGGCGACTCAGATCGTTCAACGAGAAAGTTGTGGCGTTCGCGGCCGGGTTGGTCGTCAGCGCCTCTTGGAAGAGATACTGGGCCAGCTCTCGGTCAATGTTCAGCGCCGAGTGCAGCGCGGCTATGGTGTGCGCCTTGGTGATGTCTTTCCCGTCGTGCGGCAGGTACCCGTGGTTTGCCAGGGTGTTGAGCATCGGGCAGGGTGCCCTTGCTGTGTAGCCAGTTAGTTTTTACGCTTGTTTCGCAGTGGAATCCCACCGTCTCCTAGGCCTGCGGGCTTCCAATCCAGCGGAGGATGGCCCGCAGGCAGCTTTCCCTCGCTTACGTAGTCTGCGCGAGGGAAGGCGAGCGTCACCGCATACAGAAGGGGGGCGCAGGCAAGAACGAAGTATCTCATGTTGACTGACGGTACAGTACAGTGCAGTGAAAGTTGTGCTTCTTCCCAGATGCACAGATGCAACTTGCTCTACTTATATCCCAAACATTCTAAAACTGGGAGCCTCTCAGCGGCCAGATAATTGTCATGATGCCATGGTAGGTCAACACCAATTGAAACAAGATGCGTTGCTGTCGATCAGTTGCGGCCCCACACGCCGACGCCGGGGAATAAGGATAGTCTAACCTTCTTGGACACTTGGGGCTGTTCAAAACACGGATACGGCAAGGCCCCACCATTCAATGGGACGAGCCCGCCCTGTTTAATCGAGCTGCAAGGGCCTTCTAGCTGGTGTACTCGAGAATGCAGACGATAGAGAGATTCTGTTCTCCTTGGTCTCAGCTGTGGAGCGGTTAGACTGGCGGCTGCCTAGTGAAGCTGTCTGCGACGCGTCAGCATCTCACCATGGTGGCCTGGATATTACCGTAGAAGAAAAAGCCCCAGAATCGTTGCTTGTGCTAGGGACAAAATAACGGATGATGAGATTTATGGGAGTTGAGAGATGTTCAGAACATTACGAGAGAACAGGTAGATGATTTTACTACCTGCTCCGCGTACCTTTTTGAGGAAAAGCCTCGAAGAGCACTGAGAGAAGATTTAGGGGATGAGATTGGTGTCCGATCCTCTGAAGGAAATGATAAAGTCGAACTAAAGTCTGCAAGATTCACAGACTAATCCAGGTCTAGATCGTGAATAAAGACAGGGGATTGATATGCATCTTGGCTGGTTCTCGCTTCAATTGACCTTGCTAGCCTCTTTAGTGCCACCCGTTCCACTCTCAGTGAAAGTTTCCTTCCGCATTTACCACAGTTATAAATGTAGAGAACTCTAGCATAAGTACAATAAAGTATGTATTCCAACCCGCTCAGGCATACACCCGAAAACTATACGATAAAAAATATATACCAACAAAGATTCACGCTCTATCAAATATATACACCTAGCAATGCAACTGGCTAACGGCACATCAAAACCGTGGATAAGGTGGTGGGGTCCCACTCGGTACCACCCCCCGGTGTCGCTGTTGCTGTCTCACCCACCCTCCGTGGCCTCCCCCCCACCTCCACTATTCAGTCTTAACTTGACTGTACTCTTCTCTCTAGTTCTAGGACTACTTCTACTCTGAATTACTACTGCTGTATTCTAACTAGTATCTAGAGGGTACTTTTATTCTAGAGTAGATATTACAGCTACAAATAATAGTATATCTATGCTACTATTTATTCTAATCTTATTAGCTATTGTTTTATCATAACTAATTATAATACTACTAGAGGTTGTGTTAGTAAATATCGACTAAAAGACTATAAGTAGGATCTGACTTCCTTAGAGACTAGTCTAAGCTATATACCCTGCGTACTAGTCTTTATAAACACTAAGGGGTTGTTGTCCAGCTTATGATGGATAACCTAATTCATGCTAGAGGTCTGTCTTCTGATCTGGGACAAGTGTGCTAAGTATCAGAGGCAGCAGGATAGATATCACCAGGGAGTTTATTGTAATACGCGGAAGGGTCTTGAATGATATGACAGGTATCTTAGTCTATCAAGATAGTATGCTTCTACTAGTGCCTGAGATAGTTACTATATTAATATATATGTAGCTTAGAGTAAGATTCTATAGATCCTTCTTTCTCTTATTTTCTTAGTCTAGAAATCTTAATGGAAATTAATTCTTGTTTGATTTCTTTCTAGATTTAATATAAATTCAAAACTCCTTTTTTAGACTAGATAGTTATATTTAAACCCTTTTCGATTAGGGATGCATCTAGCTACCAGGTTCGAGGTCTTGGCGTGAGCGGGTGTGTGGGCGGGCACCAGACAATCGAATGTGTTCTGGTGATCCAAGGCCGCGCAGACTTGGCCCACGATGCCACTGCCAGAGACGATCGCATCGAGACCGAGCGCTCTTATTTCTTGAAGCTTCCTGTAAAACGAGTGAAAATACTAATTATCCCCCGGGAATGATCCAAGGAGAGTTAAAACCATGCTCGGGCGATTACTGCATGATGCCGTCATTTACCGCCGGGTGGCGAAAGACGGACCCTCAAACCCCAGAAAGACTCCCAGTGAGGCCTGGAGAATAACGGAAATAATCCCAACCTCTCCCCGCTCGACTTGGATTACACTCAGGTGGACAACAGAACATGTCAATCTACACGACTATCGCAACCAGTAAGGAGCGTCACGCCGAAATCCAGGCCGCTCTCGCCGCCGTCGAGAGCAGCCCGGAAAGGCTCCAGTCGCACGAATCCTACCTCTCGGATCTCCGCCGCGCGCTGGCTGAGACTAACCAGCAGCTCGCACAGCTCCGACAGGTCACCCAGGTCGAGCGTGCGCTGCACGAGAAGTACCGCGACAGCACGGTGCGTCGCCTGCTCTACCGGGCGACGGGCAAGCGGACCGATTTCGAGGCCAAGGCCGATCAGGAGATGCGTGATTACTACGCCGCGCTGGCGAAGGAGAGCCGCGCACAGGCGCAGCAGGAGATGCTGGAGGCCCAGGTCGCGGATGCGGTGACGCAGGAGCGCGACCTTCAAGCCGCGTGCGTGGCGCGGGACCGACTGCAGGAGGAGCTCGACGCCATCTATAGCGAGATCTTCGAGGGCCGGACGGAGGATTTCCCGGAGGAGGATGCGCAGGAAGAGGTCACTCAGCTGGCGCGGCGGGAGTATGGGCAGCGGCGGCAGCGTTGGAGCGACGTCCACCAGGCGGCGCAGTGTCTGGCGAGAGGGCAGCTAACGATCCGGGAGGCGCTATTGAACCTAGTCGAGAGTCTGCGTCACTCGGAGAGGGATCTATGGGGGTTTGGAGGGACCCTGGTCGATGTGCGGCAGCAGAACTGTCTGTCCCGCGCGCAGCAGAAGGTCAGCCAGACGCAGATGCTGGCGGCACAAGCGAAACGGCTGGACTCGATGGTGCAGCCGCTACCGGCCATGAGTCTGGTCGAACGGGACTGGGTCGGGGGAATGCTCTTCGATACCTTCTTCTTCCACCTCGAGTTCTTGGATATGATGCAACAATCAGTTCTGGAGATCAAGCGAGCGGAGGAGAGCCTGGCCGCCGAAGTCCGGCGGATCAAGTCTCGGGAGGCAGACATGCAGGCGCAGCTGAATGAGGCGCGAACGACCTTCGAAAATGCACAGCAAGACCTTCGTCGGATTCGATACGAGGTATTCATGAAGACCGCTGACCCCCCACCGCCCTACACCGGTGCACCGACAGTGGGAAGTGTTTGAGGCTTTTGGTGGCTGAAGGGGTGATACACCCTAAGACAGGATTACCGTATAGGTAATCGATTAGCAACCTGTAGGACCACTGTTCCTGCCAAGGTAGGCACAAGACAAGAAGGTTGTTGGAGTGATAAAGACTTCTTGGCTTGGAGTGAGACTGCTGTCTTTCATGCAACAAAGAGCCCGGGAATATCTTTGTTTCTACCCGCTTGGTCCCTCCTGACCGGCACCAGATATTGACTGTGAGGACGAACAATGATCCACAGGACTTAATTCCATTGCCGTAACATTAATGGATCTTTGTCTACTTTTGTCTGCATTCACGCAAAGGAGACCACTTCTGCCCAGAAGTGCCGCTTCCACATAAAAGGATCACGAAATCCTTTCTTGATGTCACTGTACAACTACCATCAGCCAACTCTACTACCAACACCAGACCTTACTCCTCTACAGTTTATAACACCTGTGCAACAAACTTCTCAAGACCGCCAAAGGCAACAGCGCTATGCAGTTCATCGTCACTTCCTTCCACCTGGACGAAGCCATTGCTCGGTATCTTGTGGACGAGGCCTCCGTCGCCAATTTCTACATTTGGTGCGGGTATCGAGTCCCTGAGCGCAAGTAGAAGGTGCTTATCATGTTCAACCAAAAGAGATGAGCGAAGAAGCGGCCGCCGAGGCTCGGCAGACCATTCTCTCCCGGTTTCTTCTATCACGGTCCGTCGGAGCCCAACGGGTCGAGCCTGAGTTCAATTAGGCGATTGGAAAGCGTCGACAGACGGCGGGCCTTATGGGGATCGTCACAAAGTGGATCAAGGCCGAGGGATGGAGCCACATGACCAAGCTGGTCGGACCCCACGGGCACTTTTTTCTCCCGGTGAGGAACGGACTGGATGACATGATCGAGCAGCGAGTTGCACGGGAGACTTTCAGAGGCACGTTCGCCGCCTGGTTCATCCGGGGCCTCTGGGCATTGTTGCCGGGTGGGCAGGACGAACGTGCCGAGTTAACCCTGGATGAGGCGATTGCGAAGATGAAGCAGTAGAGATTAGTTCCCGAGTAGTCTGTGATACAATCCATTGATATGTTATGTTTTCCTGTATTCTTGCTCTTAAGTATTTCCACTCGCCGGGAGGTTAGTAGTTAACTTGATGATGCTTTCGGACTAGGAAGAAGTCAGAATGTATCATGTTGGGCGTGGTTAGAGCTGGCCGCAAGGTCGACGTTAAAGTACATGAGGGTTGTTGGAATCCCGCATTGGTATCTACGGGATGTACATCTCAATGCTTGGTGTTCAGTACAATGTATCGTATCTCGAACCTCCTTGCTGCTAGATCATCGCAAACGCTGCAGTTGCGCTCCAATCTACGTAATCGACCCTCTGAATTGTGACCGACGATCACAATCATCAACAATTATCTTCCCCCGGAACCGTTGGGATACGTAAAAACATATTGTTGCATCCCACAAAGGACTAAAGACCAGGCACCAAACATGAAAATCCATGCAGCAATACAACAGATTAAGCTAAATCCGTCGCAACGCGAAATGTACTTGACATCGATCATTGAGCCCATTCTCCACAATCTCGATCCAACTAATAGAGCTGTCATCCGAGTCACCCTTCGCGTTAACCTTGCCGGTCCAGATGGACTCGACGTAGCCACCCGCCTTCACAGCCAGTTGCTGCAGCTTGTGGTCGTGTCTGGAAGACCAGCCACCTCGAGGTCATACTCGTAATAGGCTGACGTAGACCCAAGTCTGGCGGGGGAAGACAATTGTGCGGCGGTGGTGCTGGCTGGCGTCACATAAGTATGACCATTGCTTCCTTGTCGGCGCTGTTATCCTCCACCAAATGAAGGTTATCAATGTTGTCAGTCCCATTCCGGAAGAGGCAGACATTGTCGTCGCCCGAGTACAGAGTAATGACGGCTTTCGACACGGTCACGTCCTCGGACGACTTGATATCGCACTTAATCGTGATTGTTTGCACCTGCCGGGAGGTGACTTTTGCATTGCAGATGGAGTACGAGAGCTGGGAATCGGGAGCCGTATCACAGCTGGGCGATCAGCCCATGCGCTTCGTCTATGATGAAATCGGCAATGGGGTCCGGCGAGGGCTTGGTGCCCGTGAAGAAGTTGATCACGGCCTGCACGATCATGAGAAACGATGCCTACCACGGCGAGGACGGCCCCCAGAATGGGCATTGCCACGGCCATGGTCTCGATCACGGCCCAGAGCCCAATCTCGGACCCGACCTCGATGACATCCAGCACCACCGTCACTCCCTGGACGACGACGTTGAGCGCATTAGGCCCTTGCCAGGATCGGAGAACGAGTTCCAGTCATTGGCCATGGAGAACAACATGGTCACGATCAGGCCAATCCCCAGGAATGGCACAACCGCGCAGCAAATTCCCCGACCACTTGAACCGCTTCGCCGCCTCTTCGTAGCCGGGGGTACCTCTTTGGCGATGGCATCGATGTCTTCGTTCCAGGCTTCCTCGCTCTCGCTCGTTGTGGAGACTCCATCGGACGAAGTCCCATCTGGGATCAAGACCCGATAATCTCCCGTCACCGGCCACATTCTTCGCTGCCTCTCCCATCTTCTTGCTGTCTTCCAGGAATCCCTTCCATAAGGCCGTCATTCAGGGCCTGCATGTTGAGCTCGTCGGCGAGCGAGGATGCCGGCTTGGACTGGAAGTTCTTGAAAGGACCCAGCGCCCTGTTGATCCCATCGATCACAATCCAAACTACCCGGAAGCTGATGACCGTCCGTTCAGGGTCCAACATTATATCCCACAGTATCGCCAATTACCACACATTGATCGCCACCATCGAGAACGTGATGCCCACCTAGGGACCAGTTAGCTAGTCGTCCGAGGCAATGGCCCTGGGGCTTATCTTGCATATATGGCGGAGCACACCGGGCAGGATGACCTTGCTGGAGAGTCAATCAAAGGCTTCTTCGACCCATCTCGATTCGACCCATCTCCAGAGCACAGTGCCGCCAAAGGCAACCTGGAGTCCTTTGTCAAAGTAGATCAGCCAGCCCGTAACTTCGCGCATCAACAAGACACTCTTCTCCAGGATCGCTGCCGCAAGCTGCTCATTGTCGGTGTTTTTGTCCAGTTGGTTCTTCTCCTCGAATGCCTCGATCTCCTCCCGTAACATCTGTGCGACGTCGGTAGATATAGATGAGTCCCCGTCCAGGACATTGACGATGAGCTCGTCCATGGCGTTGTACAGTCACGGGTACTTGGCATCCTGATTGCCTTCGGGCAAGGTATCCACAAACTGCACATCATCCGATAGGCAGTAGCGAGGAGTTTGTCGAGAAACTGCTGCGAGCAATCTTGGGACGGGCGAAGGCATCCTCGTCTTGCATGTAGTCCGCGATGAGCAGCCAGGTGATACTGAACAGATGAAGTGCCTCAGCACATGGGTTCGAATCTCCGTTCGAATAAATTTGGGATTGGCGATCATCTGCAGGCAGTATTTATTGAAGGCATCGTTCGGGTATAGGTCTTGGATGTTGTTTCTCCTCGAGAACTGAGGTCCCGATTGATGTGCTTCAGAAGGCAGGAGCCCAGACGATTTGTGGTGCATTCCGGGTAACGAAGGTGCGAAATGCTCTTATCAAGATATCGACCCAGGCTTTGAGGGTCATCCTTGCTATCCAAGTTCGCAATCCCATCTGAAACGGCAGGTATAGACAACCTGATGAACAGGTCATAGATGAAGAAGATCTCGTCATACGAGTCATTGGGATTGGGGGCGGGATCTGTCCCCGCCCGATCAACGTACACTTGGAGTCGATCGGCACTGAAATGCTCCTGCAACATTAGACGGGCCTTGTTGTGTAGTCGGTGGGCGGGCATGGCGACGTAGGGGAACGCCTTCAAGCTTTTGGTCGCTTTAGCGACCTCGGCGAAAGTTTGCTCCACGTCGTCTGACATGAGGACTGCAGGAACTACTTTCCGGGTGTATCTTTCACTAGATATGCTTTCCAGATCAGAAGGCCAATGATAACTGGCAAGGAAGGGCATCGTTGACTCCTTGATATTCCTTGATTCGTCACTATTCTTTGATGCCTCATCGGAGATCAAGCCTAGTCACATCCACGACTATGAAGAAACTCGATAAATTGTTGCACCCAGTTATAGAGGAATAGAAACCCCTCTGCGTCGCTGCGAGCTTTGATCGGCTGCCATAACGGCAGTCCCTGGTTAGGCGACGTGTGCTGATGTGGTGTATCATTGACGTGATTGTTGCTTTCCCGCGCTACGATCCACAGTGCACAGAATGCTGCACTCTGAGCCATGAAGCAAGTCCAACACGGGTCCAGGCAGCATACAGCAAGAGGGTAGCCATGTCAAGTATATCCCTCTTTTGTATGTCCCTCCCCGTTGCAGGAAGGAAAGCTGCCATGGCACGCCCCGCAGACAACCCCTACTAGTGGGGCTGAGAGGTTAGTGACCGGGATCAATTCAGGGAAGTTAAGACACCATCTCTTCCATGTGTCTGTGCCGTGCATTGATTATTGTGGGGATGGGTCACATTCTGCTTTCACCTTGTTGCCAAGGTCGAACAATTGGAGATAGGAGCAAAGGTGAGTGGTTGCTTGCCCGCATAGCGAGCTGCAGTTCGCATGCACAAAAGCGCAGCAGCATAAAACTCAACCATGCACAAGTCCAGAAACAGAAACGGAGCGTGGCAGGAGCTCATTCTGCGGAGTTGGAGACATTTGCTGGATCTTCCTGGTGATCTTCTCCTGGAAGGCAAGCGGTAATTGTACCCGCGGATTGGTGATTCCCTCATAGATCTACAACTGCTCGTCAGGGCCTTCCCACTCGGACGCAAGAAAAGTTTGATCTACCACCGGCACTCTCAGTGTATAATCAAGTTTGTCTCAAAGTCACTCCGCGCATTTGCCCAGGTCTGTTACTCACAGTATGTACGAGATCGCCTCCACATGGCAGGCGGGAGATTTGCGTTTTCCCAGACCGTCCTGGTTCACCAACAATGGGCTTAGCATGGCTGGTTCGGTTCCTCTGTAAGGGATAGGAGAACCTCTGCCCTACCTACCTCACATATCGAAATTGGATAAATGGCGCACAGGGTATTCGGGGAGCAGACCTGAGCCGGATCATGTAGGCTCTCGCGCAGGGCGCCCAGTGCTTTTGCACACTGGATTAACACACTACGAGGGAGTTCTCGCTGGTAGACGAATGGGTAGAGGGAAGCTAGAGCACTGGCGGCCGAGTCCAGCACCTGAGTGTGGCCCAAACTGCGGGGCAAATCGCGCAGAAATGCACCATAGAAGAAAATTCAGTGGAATTTCTTCTTTACCTTGCGGCAAATATCGCAGGCTTTACTGGAGAAGATGCCGGGCATGTTCCGGACTTGTGGAGGATAATCAGAAGGTGAGAGTGTGATAGTGTGATATACTGCGGGCAGTAGAACTTGGATTAGAAAAGAGGAGAAGAAGATCACACCGCCTTGGCTATTCGCCGAGGCTATTCGCTCTTTGAGTCTTGAGAGCAATTACTTACTTACCTAATACACCTGGGGCCCGGGCCGGGGGTCGTACTTTATGCCTAAATATAGCTTAGCGTAGACCCACCTGTACGGCTTCCGCCTAGCGGCGCTTATTAGAACAATCGTCTTCCAAGAAGCAGATGGCGTTGGCAGAATTGGAATTTCAGGTCAGGCCAGTCTCGAGAATACTAGCTTATCCTTTAATGTGGTTTATCTCGGTTCAAGAACCAGGTTAGCGTTAGTCCATCTCGCACACGGATCATGGCATGATGTCAACTTGCAGGAGTTCTCTTATGGTTGCGAGACACTTAAAAAAATCGCACCCGAGGAAGTCAACATTGATTTTAAGACATTCCATCATATTACAATTCGAGTCTCAGAGGAAGTCAACGTCGCATATCCCACAAGTAGTAAAGAGCAAGATGGACTTGGTGAATACTCACAAGAAACATAGAGGTAACTGACATTCGTATACACAAGTAAGGTATATGCAACAAGAGGAGAATACTCGCGCAAAGCAAGGTCAATTGTACATAATCCCACGCGCAACTCCATGCACCCCATCCACATCGAATGAAGCATAGGTGCCAGGATATTCTCCATATAGCGGGTCGGGGCGGCGTTTGGGATTGGTATATATCTATTGTCCTTTGATATGATGAGTCGCATACCCCGACAGTCAAATAGTAATTAGATCTTGGAACATATAGATAAAATCTTATGAAGTGGCCGGCATTCCTTACCGTCGACTCGGGGTTGGATAAAGACCATGTATCCGCTCCTCAACCAAGAAAAGTTCTCCATATCTGATTGCATAGTAAATTACTAGATTAGAGCAGGTGTGTCCAAAGAGCGCCATCACCGACAGAGCTCCCATCTACGAAATGAACACATGATTCAATGGATCAGCCGGCACCGAAAGCAATGAGTTGATGCTAAGCGCTGGCCAATCGAAAAGGACAGCTGCCCACAAGCGGATATGGCTGTAATGTGTTGGAGATAAACCTACATCCTATCAAATAGAGGTCATAGCCGAGCGAGATGTACGGAACCCTGGTAAGCTCAAGGTACCTTCACCTGTTGCAGTTCACCTTTTTCTTGGCGCCCTGCGGCCTCAGGTCGCAGCTCCCCGTCCACCTTGCTGTTCTGAGCTATAGGTTCCTCGCAGATAGCCTCGAATAGTCAGAGTCTACTATCATCCACGTTCCTGACACCTTTCCCGTTGAGACGAAGCTTAAGAGGGCGCGTTGCGGGCTCTGACACCTCTACACGGTATAGTTGAGTAGACGGAATCTGCAGGAGCCATTGAGCGAGCGATTATATCCAAGATCGTGAGAGATGAAGCATGCTCAAGGGGTAGCCCTAACTTGCAGCCCGCGGTGACTGCGTTCGCGCCGCCGGAGCTACCCTGAGTCCTGGTCGAAGTATCCTTAGAATATGATAGAGCTAGTCCCCAATCATCGCCCGCCACAACTATATTGAGAGTTCCGACCAGACATCATACATCTATGTGCCTGACACCAGATTAACAATCGCACCGGGATTGTCGCACAGCGTCACCAATAATATGAAGCGCTTATTGGAGAGTTCAGTGCACGATCGCAGTCCAACTCCGCCAAGTACGCATCAGCCCCCGAGTCCAAGAACAAAATCGTACCACCAGAAGTCCTTGCGAGCAAATCGCAGCGCTGTAGTAAAATCCCAGTAATCAGGATACCAGCCCGCAGACTCCCAGTAAAGAAATGCCGTGACCTTTTCATTCTTTACCAGTATTTTTTGATGTTTCAGATCGCCGTGACTGAAAACAATACGGTGTGGCATTTTCTCTATTCCTCGGGCGATCTTGGGAGCATGGTTGTATTCCTCCTCAGATGAAAACCCACCTGCCTTTGCCGGTCGAATCAAGTATTTCTTGAACTCTTCTTCCAATTCAAAGGGACCTCCAAGTGATCGGGCATGCGGACGCTTCGGATTGCGGTTCCCTCCAACGAGCAGATCCGACCCCCCCCCCCCAAACGGATTTGGATATGCGCATATAACCTGCAGATAATCTTTGAGCTCTTTCAACACGGAGTCTTTGTTCTTGCTGCTTAGTGTCTCATAGACCTGGCCAACTCTGCACCAGGCATACGAGTCATCAATATTGACAATGGTGCATGGGGTGTATCCGGATGGTCCCCGTAGCTGATGACTCGTGGAACTGGGAATCCAGCTGCTCGGGCGACATGCATTGCCAGAACCACTTCGTGTCGGGTGCCATCCGACCATTTGAGGATTAATCCAAATGGAAGCTGGGCGATTTGTTTGTCAAATGGGATGCCAATTCAGCCGCAATACACCTGCGAGAACCGTTGGAGGTCCACATGTACGATGCCCACAGTCGCCGCAGTCGGGGGTGACTTGGTCGAGAGGTGGGTGGTATTTGCCCATGGGAAAGTGATCGAGGACTGTCCTGCCAGATGACTCTGGAAGCAGGCAGCGTGGGATAAATTGAGAGATCACGGTGGTGACAGACAGATGTACGACTCAGGGAGAGTAGCAAGAGATGGGATGAATGAAAGCTGAGGCAATCTGGAGAGGGAAGGCAAGAGTTGAGTGGGCCAAGGGCGTATCCGCACAGTACAGTACAGTAACAGTACACCAGGCTGTTGACAAACGGAGCGTCCTAAGTGTCACAAACCAGTCGAAGCCATTGGTGGATGGTAAGCTAAGGAAAGTATTGTACTTCTACTCCACTATAGGGCAGCTCACATTAACTTCCTTGGTATGCAATGCTGTAAGTGCTCAATGTCTTGATTTGACTGCATGGTAGAACGAAGAATTGTCCTTGTATAATAAAGGTGCCTTAGGCCTGTGTGTATTGTTCTTCCCGCGTGTAAAAGGCACATCAACGGTGAGTGCAAAAAAGCGGTAAGTAGAGAAATCCAACTGCATTCGAATAACACTCGACACAATGCATGTGCTTAGTCGGCTATCCAGTACCGTACAGTGCAGGACATCATGAGTTACCAGTCGCCCCTTCACCATATGACGGATCAATAACTAATCGGTGCGCAAATCCAGGTAGCTGGCTTGTATTCAAGGTATAGGTTCTTTTCGGACCTTGGACCACGGGCACAGGCATGAGACGATGATGCTTCAGTTAAACAGCGAGCCTACGAGGGTACCTCGGGATATCTCCCCAATCGATCTAGATTGCGTTCCATAACCCAGGTACGCGCATAGTGCAGACAGAATTCTACTGCACTAAGAGCCTTGGCATTCTCATAAACTTTTCCTCGGTGCACCCGGTTGATTTGGGACGACAACGCAGTTCACTAAGAAGTGATGCTATCAACCCCATAGTGGGCAACTTTGTGGGAGTATACGTATGTTAGTGGAGATACTAGCCCTACCCGGTGGACGGTCTCAATTTCCGGTCTCCCTGCAAGAGGCCAGTACAATTGCCCAATGCGGTAATCCAGGCCGAGGTCAGGGCTCACTCGGAAGTTCACAGCATTGCTAGACAGTGAAGGCAACATGCTTTCCTGCACCAGATGTTCCGGATACGTGAGTCATGCTATACTTGAAACGACGCTTGGAAAACTCCTACGTGGCCTGCAATGAATTTTCGGAAATCGCATGTTGTGGTTGTAGTCTTCGGCCGATGTTGAGTTCACTGCTGGTGTATAAGTATGCCAAATGGTGCTTGGTCTCAATGCCCACTCCAACTCACTTGACCAGCCTGAATCAACCACCTATCCCTTCTACCGCGCCCTTCAGCATGTTTCACGCGACCCTCGCTCTCGCTCTCGCTGCCGCCTTGTTGAGTCGGGGCACCGAGCCGAACCTCTGTACAAGAAGCCCGTCGACATTCCTGGATATGGCTCCGTGCAAGGAAAGGCCGCCTTGACTGCTGCGGCGGCCGACTATGTAACCGACTGGGAAAACATCTCATTCTTTGGTGGCATTCCTTTTGCGGCTGATACCTCTGGCGCGAACCGCTGGCGCGACCCTCAGCCCGCCCAGCCTTGGAAGGGGACGTTGAATGCGACCTCATTCGGTCCCATTTGCCCCATTACCTTGTCAGTGCTGGCCAATTACACCCAGAGCGAGGACTGCCTCAACCTCAACATTTGGACTCCCGCCACCTCCACTGAGGACAAGCTGCCGGTTGCCATCTGGAGCTATGGTGCCGGGACAGCACCGCCTCAGACCACTTACAACGGCGCCGGAGTGGCCGGGAAAGGGATTATTTTCGTCTCCTACAACTACCGCAACGGAGTCTTTGGCTTCATGGCGGATGCCGAGTTGACCGAGACCACGGGCCGGAATGCCTCGGGCAACTGGGGCATTTTGGACCAGTATGCCGCGGTGAAATGGGTGCACGAGAATATCGCGGCCTTTGGCGGGGATCCTGATCATATCTCCGTGATCGGACAATCATTTGGTGCGGCTGCCACCTACCACATTGTCAACAGTGAGCTGACCGCCGACTTGGGCATTGTCAGTGCCATCTCCGAGTCCGGAGTCCGCTCGCCCAGCGATCCCAACACGGGGGTTTTCGAATGCGCCTACCTCAGCTTGAACGAGGCAGAAGCCATCGGCAAGGAGATCATCGCTTCCCTCAACGTTAGCTCCATTGCTGCCGCACGTGCCATTGACACCGAAACCCTCCTCGAGCAGACCAGCCTCTACAGCCTGGAGGTGAAGCCAGTTCTGGACTATTATGCAATTCCGGACACTTACATCAACACCCTCGCCCGGGGAGCCGGCAACAAAGTCCCCTACATCACCGGCAACAACGCCAACGAAGACGGAGCCTCGGCCACCGTGACCACCACCGTAGCCGCCTACGAACAGTCCCTGAACTCCACGTACGGTGACTTTGCCTCTCGTTTCCTGGAACTGTACCCGGCCGCCAACGACACCCAGGCAGGCGAGCAAGAAGATGAGATTGTGCGGGACATGTTCCGCGTCAGCAGCTGGCAGTACATGAACGGCTTTGCCCACTCGGCCGATCAAGTCGACACCTACACCTACTACTGGAACTACGGCAGCGCCGCCCACGCCTCGGAGATTGTCTACGTTTTGGGTAATCTGTGGGCACAGGACGAGGAGTACACGGCCGAGGACTATTAGTGGCCAACGTGATGAGCAGTTACTGGGCCAACTTCATGAAGACCTCCAACCCTAACACCGGTGGCTCGTACAACAATGGGTCTCTGCCGGCCAATTGGCTCGCCAATTCTCCCGCGAGAAATGAGACTTTCTTGGTGGGTGCTGAGTACGAGATGATGCAGACGGCGTCCCAGGAGCGAGTGGAGCTGATTCTCGACTATTTTGCAGCGCAAGCACCCTACTGAGCCGGCAATCTCCGTATTTCCACTTCAGTCTGACGTGTCGTATCCTCAGGCATTGTCCAAGCCCGGTGTCTTTCTTGCTTTCTCCCCCGTTGCCTCTTCTTTCTACCCTGATCCGGGGTATTCCACTCATTATAGGGTTGCTCTGAAATGTTTGTACAATAGAAAGACAAATACTGTAGGCTATAGTCGCACTTTAGCGATTCATGGCGAGCCCCAATTTATCGCCTGTACGAATTTTTGAAATGTCGGACCATTGTAACCTGCAGTCGAAAATCACTGGACTCTTTTGACCTTGGCCTCACCAGGCTCCCATTGCTTCTATCTCCCTAATCGACATTCGTAACCTTGGAAGACCTTCTTTCAAGGCTTCGTTTCCCGCGGTGAAAGTGACTCGGAACCAGCCAAACTCCTCTGGGACGTACACATGGCCGGGGGCGATCAACACCCCATTCTTGGCACAGGTTTCGACAATCCTTACTTCACGCTCCTTGTACTCTGCTGATTTTAATGTTCTATTTGCTGGCGACGCGGAGTGTAAACCTTTGGGGGTTGGTCGAATTAGATGGCGGAGGTCTATCCAGATAAACAGGCCGGCATTCCTCAGGATGGGTCAGCTAGCTCGGGAAAGCAGCCCCGATAAAATCGGCTTCACCGCGAACACACATCTCACAGTATGGTATCCGGTTCTGCTGAAAGAACGCAGTAGTTAAGCGGTAGTGCTCCTCGATGAGCTGTTTCTTGCTGTGCATGAATCCCGTCCGCCATTTCTTGTCAGCCACATAGCTGCCCAGACGTCCTGAAGGAGATGTGGTGACCACGAAAACCTACTGCCATGAACCTATCAGCCCCGCTCGAACAGCTCAAGCTCAGGATCTACCTAATACTTGACTTTGCGCCTAAGACACCCTCGTTTTGAGTACAAACCAGGCCGAGGCGTAAGCCATTCGCGCAAAAGTCTTTGCTCGCACCGTATAGTACGTGGACCATGGCCGGATGCATGTGTCGCGAGCATGTCCAGCGCCAGTGTCGAAACAAAGGGTACAGCGCTCGGGAGTGCTGAGTTATTGAAGATGGACTGCGCATATATCTCATCAGAGATAAAATGGAGACTGTGTTTACCGCAGAAGGTGGCAAATGCCGGTAGAGTTCGACGGGGCTGTTGATTCATGTATGTTTCTGTCGTGGGATATTATTAGGTCTAAAAGGCTCTCACCACGATGCACAACATCTTCCCAACGGATTGTGCGGGCTGTCATTCCGTCATATGAGAATTTGTGAGAACTTGCACTCCTTTTTGGAAAGGATCCATACTCACTGTGATATCAGAAGAGCGCGAAGCTTGAGATTGAGGAGGGCTTGGTAATCTTGGACGAGGCTTTTCACTATGTTCTGAAACAGCGTAACCTACTCTAGGTCGTATGTACGTTTCCCAAGTACATTGTGATACTTCATGACCTCCGCACAACGAATGCCAGTAGACCCCAGAACGGTATCACGGATATGTAGCAAATAGCTGATTAACTGACTGAAATCCATAGTCATTTCGTCGAGCTTCTTCAGGTGTACAATGGGCGTTTTCTGGGACAGCTCAATTGTTGGTCTAGGTCCACCAGAGCATACACTTTACAGGTTGATTTTCGTTGCCTACTACGATTTAAAAATCAGTACATAGTAATCCAACGTCGCCACTATGTAACAAAGCTCGAGACCTGCCAGTGATGGTGTTCATTTCTTCCTTGCTAATACAACCACATACAGTATTCTGATCCATCCCACTGTCCTCTTTCAAACGGTGCTCCACGCAAACCAATGCCACAGTGCGGCCAAATCCGCGGGCGAGGAATCGGTCGACGGGGTGGTTAGATACACGGCATCTGTGTGCCTCACCCAAGCGAGCCTGTTGTGATGCATATCTATGACCTAAAAAGCCGAGATCCATGTGTCATTCGGTTTCATGGTATCATCTTATCTCGGGGTGCTTCTCCGAGCTCGAGAAGCGGTATCTTGGGCGTATGCAGGTCCTCCTCGGATACAATTCCCGGCCTCAGAAGATGCTCGTTGGGCCCGATTGCCCCTCTGCCAATTATACGATACAGGACACCATACAATGTTGTTGCGGAATACATCACAGCGAGCGTAATCAGGGGTCTTTCAAATCAACAGGCCACTAGTCAACTGACGAGAAATTGAAGTAAACCCCAAAACAAGAATCAGCGCTGTGGGAGGGCTTTGCGTTTGTATACAGCTGTGTCAGTTCCACACTATGCCGAACACCTTCTTCATAATTTCACTTTCAACATAGTACGGTGGGATAAAATTTTCGATCATTCGATCCCAGACAGGGCGCCAAGGTGGATTGAACATTGCCCGATAGAACTCCCAGTATTCCGGCCAGTAACCAGCTAGCCCCCAGTCGAGCACAACAACCACTCCATCAGCGCGAACCAGCAAGTTGCCGGGATGTAGGTCTCCGTGCGTGAAGACGATGGAGTGCCCACGCAACCCTCTGACAGTCTGGTACATAATGTATTCTCGAGTAAAAAACGCAGAGTCCGGACGATTTACTTCAACCCGCGACTCCGGTGGTAGGCGATCTCTCAGCGCCTGTACCACGCCCTCATTGAACTCGGGCTCGGAGGCATACGGCCCATAGCGATAGGACTCGTACTGTCCATAGCCACCTTCGAAGATCCCATCTCTACAAGGGGAAGAGTCAATGCCGCCGATGAACCGCCCGATGATACTCCTCATTTGCGTGACGTAGTCTTGCAGCTGGTTGCGGCTCTGAAGCACGGTCCCAATAATTGTCCAAAGGCTCTCCCTCCCCATAAGACATAACGATGTGCCCGACACCGTCAAGTATGTAAGCGCTCAATAATTTGGGAATGGGTATCGAGGTTCTACTGGATACCAGGTGCATTGCTTCAGCCTCAGCTAGACGAACGCCGTGGCCATATTTGACCAGCATATCGTCATCAGCCCAAACTATACGAGCGCCCATCTTCCTGGGACAAAGCTCGGTCGCTGACTTGAGATCCTCTGGGTCTAGGATTATTGTAGGTGGTCCGATCTTTTCCGAGAATATGAGTGTTGGTTCTCGGGGGCCTGAGCCGGTGATATCGGCGTTAACCTGCGCCGTTTGTACAGCGCCAACACCAGGAACAGTCTGAGAATCGACCTCCTGCCCCTCGCTTGCAGTGATTTGTCCTGGCGACTGCCGGTTTTGTTCGGTTAGTTCAGTGCCGACAAGATAGTCTCCGTCGAGGAGAGCTTCACCCTCCCCACCATACTCTACTGGAACGGCTTTCCCCAGATAATGTACCAGATCCTCGCGATGGGATAGAAGAGTCGTATGTGCCAGAAACCTGTCAGGCACGCCAAGGGTAAGAAGATATTCTTCCGAGGGATTAATCACGTAGAAGATATCCAGAAGAGAGGGATAATGTAGATCGATTGATGAGACAAGGTCATTTGGTTTCTGGATGATCATGTCGCGAAATGGCATGCGCTGTGGCTGAGCGGCAGGCATTGAAGCAAGTCTGAATTCGATCACACAAGCAGCGGCCTGGTCACTGATAGGTTCGCCGGTGCATACTTCTTGAATCTCTAGCTTGGCTAGGCTTTCCATGACTGCTAGCCCCAGGTGCATCAATCCTTTGCGAGTCATGAACTCCTCGTACGAAGATGCGAAACCTTTGATAACGCGCTCATCTATGATCACCCAGAGAACGAACTTGCCTTGCAGGCGCGTAATGTGAGCAATCCCTGACTCCTTGACTATTGCCAAGGCTTCATTCATGGTCTCTGCTCTATTAAATCGCTGCCACTCCAAAGTCCTTCTGAGTGACTGAGATGCCCGGGAGATTTGCAGTGAAGGGAGAATAGAGTAAGCTCTCAAGAACTGTACTATGTCAGCGAACGATTTAGACTCATCTGGCATCTTTCGGAATATTACTCTACCTTTCGAATGATAGCTTCAGTCCCCTGCCCTCCTTGTTCAAGGTCCACCCCCCAGATGAGACTGTGCCTGGCCTTGGATATAAGACTAGGTAACTGACTGTAGAGCTGAGTTACCTTTTCAGCATCCATCCTGGTATTGGTCTGTGGCTTGAGTAGCGGGGGCATATGTCACGAAGAATGTTAACAATGTCAGGTCGAGAGACAGGCGTCCGATTTGTTTGTGAAACGACTAAGCTGGTGATGATAAGCTGCCAGCCGAGGAGAGCGGCGGTACCAGGAATCATGGATTGCTGGGTGGGGTAGAAGGTGGGGTTCGCCACTTTCTTTCCAACGTCCAGCCGCGCGCATAATGCACGCACGGCCTGTGGAGTCCACGACTACCTCTGGGCGCAGCGATATTCAGCGCATGTCTGACTCCCATAGGCGGGAAGCGGAAAGTGTCTTGCAGCATCGCAAAAGACCACTGCAACCGAAGTGCTCACAGCATTCGTTTGGGGTTGGCAACTGCCAAGACTGGGTGGCTGGCGCAGTTCAGGCGTTGGAGCGAGCAGCCCTGCTCTCCCCGGAGAGGGATCTTTCTGGACGGAAATGATCAATAAAAGCGCCGAAGAGATGAAGCAAGCATGTCTTCAGTCAGATCGCAAGTGGGTGGACGGCAATCTCCACGCGTTCGAGGGATCCGCGGATGCTCGATATGCGACGGCGAAGATCGACCCATTGGTAAACTGGCCCAGAACCCAGCCTTTCGCGATCGCATCCAAGCCTTGTCTGGTGGCAGAGCAACAGAGCGACCATTCCACATTTCCAGTTTTTTTTTCCTCCACCAGCAAGGCTACCAAAAACACATAGCAGCATGTTTATGGTTTGTGGTACTGGTCATTAAACGCCCTCTCGTGGCGCGCCGTCGGCACGCGATGACTCGCTGCCCTAACACCCTACCTTGTCCCAACCTGAATCACTTTTCCATGGATAGTGAATTTCATGTTGGACTGGAAACGAGCGCAAATCAAAACCAGAGAGGTAGTGATATCTATGCCAGTCACCGAGAAACAATCAAGTTGCTTATTCTCTATTTTACCACCTCATTCCACTAAGATCACACGGCCTGTGTGGCCTCCTGTCCCTCCGCCGCAAGCTTCTCCATATGCTCTCGAACTTAGAACTCTCGATCTTATAGGGGACCCCAAGCTCCTCGAAGATGAGGACCACCTGCCATGGGTTGGGTCTGGCAAGGTACCCAGGGAGACACAAGTAGCCCGACATTTCAGACACAGCCTGCTGGAAAAGGAGGGGAGAGGCAGGTCACGTACGAGTCAGCCAGACAGGGAGTGGTTTGATGGCCATGCCGGAAAGAATTGTCGCTGAGTATGACTGTTGCTAGAGGTACTGAACTACTTGTAAATCAAACTAGTGCTTGTAGCAACAGGTTAGATTAGATATGAAGCGAGGAGAGCTAGACAAATTCCGCCAACCCACCCAACTTCCCTTTGGACTTAGCCCTCCTTCCCACTGAACTGCTTTCTTTGTTTAAGTACAGACATTCTATCCTCATGATCACATCTGATCACATCCAACTAGCAGGGATCACTAAACTCTAAGAAGCACCAAGAATCACTACCAGGCATACTGCTAAGCGCTAAACTACTCGGTACCACTAAGAACCGATTGACTCGTAGTTCGGCTAAGGATCATCGAAGTCTCAATTCCATCGATCTCTTTGCGGCCATTCCATATCCTGCCTTATACTATATTCGGTTCCCGCAACCCAAAATGCATCGCAATGAAGTTCGCTATGGACATATGACAGCTTGGGATCGATCCGCGGCTCGCTTGCAATTTACCGAGCTGGCCCCACTCCATTTGCCGACAAACCCGCCGTGACATCCAATTGACTGGCTTGCATGATTGACTGACTCGCTGTATGGCTTACAAATACAGAAACGCGGTTCATGCGTGGGGTGCAACTTAAGACAAAGATGAACCCTCTTCCCAAAATCCAGCGCCATGCATCGAGCACGAAAGAGCACGGGGAAAAAAAGCGGTCACTGATAGAATCCGATCATAATGGCATCAAATGTAGCTGGCTTGATTCGAAAGCCGGGGTATTTGATTACAATCGAGGCCGTTGACCAGTGGGTTCCAGCCGAGGGTGAGCTGCTGGTGCGGGTCGAGGCTATCAACTTCAACCCCATCGACACAAAACTGCAGAGGTATCATATCATTTTCCGCGCCCGGGACTATTGCTGACCTATGTACCTGTGTATTCTGATCACCTTGCAGGTCCGATCTATTCCAATCCACATATCCGCTGGTTGTCGGATTCACCTTTGCCGGAACGGTGATCGCCACCGGACAAGGCATGGAGTCGGTCCAGAGCGGCGATCGAGTCGTGGTGGCGCGTTGGGGTCGGACAGGGGGCGATCACCGATTCGGTGCCCTGCAGCGATACGCCCTGGCTCGGGAGCAGAATACGCTTCGCCTCGCGCTGGAGAGCACTACCTTGGAGGCCGCCTCGGGGTTGATTGCGAACCTGGCGACCGTGGTCTCGGCGCTCAGTATCCATATGGGCCTTGCGAAACCGGTCCTGAATAGTAGTGGTGGACTACTCCCTCCTTCAAACCCCAACAAGGACGCCAGGAGGAAACGAGTTCTTGTGTACGGCGGATCCTCGGCGGTTGGAGGGCTGGCCGTGCAATATGCGGCAGCGGCCGGGTATGAGGTTGTCACCACCGCCTCGCCGGCCAATCGTCCGTTGGTGGAGGCACGCAAGGCTGCTACACATATCATCGATCATTGTCAATCCCGAGAAGATCTCCTCGATGAGATCCGAGCCCATGGTCCATATGACGGGGGGATCTTCGAGGCCATTGGATCCCAGACGACCACCCAGCTCATGGCGGACTTACTGCGGGATACCGGCGGTCAGTTCTTTTCGACCAGCCCATCCCCTGGAGATGATCGGCTCCCAGACAATGTGACCAAGACGTGGTCAGGTTACAGTGAGGACTTGGTCTCAAACCCAGAGAACCGGGAGTTGCGTACATGGTATATGGAGCGGTTTCTACCCCGGGTTCTGAAGGATGGAACGATTTGGCCGAACCCGGCACTGTGGCTCCCGGGAGGGCTCCGCTCCGCTCAAAGGGCATTGGATATGTTGCATGAGGGGAGGATCAGTGGAAAGAAGGTCTTAATCAATCCCCAAGAGTAATTAGGTGCATCAGGCGTCTTTGAAATGGAGACAATCATTTTTCTTGTCAAGTCCAACAGCACACTGAGTGACTCCTAGATGTCTCCGGCTGGCTCTGCCTCTCTGTACCGTATTGTAATATGTCGCGTTAGGCGGACGGAGAGGCTGAAGAGGCGCGGCGTTAGAGACGTACTATATGTAACACGTACTGTAACTTATCTTTATACCCAGACACACCCCTTGTTGCTGGTGCTGTGATCTCAGCTTGTCTGTCCCCTTCTTTCCCGTTGAGATGATGGCACATCCTCATCCTATAGTCATAATACCCCCTCAAGTCCGCCGATCCATCCTGGCCTACGGGTCTTCTGGCATGATAGGTCGTGACGTCGAGAATGACCAGGTGGTTTGAAATAAAGCTACGCGTTCCACTACGGCCAAACATCTGGCATTTCTCGGCGTTTGTCCGGGCCCCGCGATTGAGTTGGCTCTTTCACTACCTTTTCTAGAAGTCCTCGTACACAAGATGTGTCTGGAAAAACAAGATAGTATGCAATTTATGTACAGTACATAAGCAAATGCGGCCACATCTTTGGAAAGCACAAACCGCAGGCGAAATAGGAGAAAGAAAGCAAAACAGAGCGAGAGAAGACACAAAAATACTGTACAAGTGATCAGATCAATGCGACGTGACTGCTTCGCAATATCACGTTCATGCCAGCAAGGTATATACATTCTGACCATAGGTCATTGGAAGCCGGTTAAATGTACGATCGACAGAACGGTCCGCAGTCAGGTCGATGACGAACCCTTGTACGACCGGACCTCACCCTCCAAGTCCAAGGCGGCCTCATGCTGATGCTCATCCGGACCGAAGCCCTCATCCATCCCCGGCCACAGCGTGCGCCGCGTGAAGTAGGCCCAGATGTGCATGCTGGCGCAGCCCAGCCACAGAATCACTTGTATAAGGGTTGCTGCCGTTCCGACCCCCTGGATAGCGGATGAGTCAAGCAAGTCGCCGATCTTAATAATGGCCAGCGCAAATCCGGTGTTGGGAAACACGGTCGCCCACCAGGTGATGTCGAACTTCCACTCGCGGCGGGCGTCGAAGATACTGAGCCATCCAATACTCCAGAAGAACAGGGCCACGATCCAGAGGAAGATCGAGATAAACACGGCCATCACCAGCAGGACGTCGGCGGTGTTGACCTGGTTGGTGATGGGAATCAAATGGACCGGGAACTTCTCGGTGGCGGTCTGCGCCATGCCCATTAGCGCCACGGCCGTGAAGGCCGGTGGTCCAACGGCGATGAACATCTGCGGGCGACGACGCATGGGCGGTAGACCCTGGTGATGCAGGCCGTGGATGTACTCGGCCAGGATGAACACAGAGATCATGAACCCGAAGCCTTGCAACGCAGTCCCGGCAATGAGCATGGGGATAGCGTAGTGCGAGGGCTGAGCGGATGTGAGGAGAGAGGCGATGGTGCCGCCCAACATGGCTGGGAAGGATGGGAGGAGACGGACGAGCCAGAAGGGCTGTCGAGCGGCCATGCGGGTGCGGTAGAGGTGCCAGTTCATCCCCACGGCCAGACAGATGGCAATAGCCGTGTAGATCCAGAAGCAGACCAGCTGGACCCAGCGAAGCCACACTCCGCAGGCTGGGATACCGTAGATCTCGATGCCGAAGAGTATGGTTGCGAAACCAAGGGCGGCTGTGGCGATCAAGTAGGATTCTTCGGGGTCATCGAACGTGTCGATCAAGGCGTGACGAAAACGCGAGAAGCGGATGATCAAGGAAGTCCAGATGCCAAGGTAGGTGACGATGTCGAGAATGAAGAAGATTTTGCCAATAACCAGCAGGCCGTCAAATTTGTGCGGACAGTTGTACAGCAGAGTCGCAATACTGCCGGTGCTCATGGAGATGGAGAACCATCCCCAAGTCACTCGACATATTCGATCCAGGAAGCTCACCCTGACGTTGTCCATGGTCCTGGGGGTGCAGTGTTCCAGCTGTTGTACAGAGGGAATTGGAGAAGAGGAACGCGGGCTTCCGGGGTTGAAATGTCTCGCGGGGGGGGGCCTCATCCTGGAGATCGGGGGTTCCACCATCGATCCCATGCGACGACGTAGTGGTTGGAAGCGTGGGCAGCCGAGATGCCGGCATAGCCGACATAAACACTGCGCGGTTTTTGTACTGGGCAACCTGGGCAGGAGGACTACGGACTGGGTGGCCTCTACGTCCAGCCCTCTTTTTATCTCCGCGGCGGCAAACCGCGTCGGTTCAGCATTGTGGGACACAGCAGGATATTTGCCCTCGATTATTCATAGCAACCCTTTTCTGGTTTCTTGAGAACTGTTTTGGGAACCATCTTGGTAAAAGTATCACAAGTTCATCACATCTTGTGAATCGTCATCCTGTCTTACTACTAATGTCGGTAAAGGTATCGAGAGAGCTCACTCGGACTTGACTTGGCCGGTGATCTTCCGACTCGGGCCGATAAAGTCCTATCGGCCAGGCTTTCGGTGAGTAAGTACTTGCAACAAGTGGTAAATGATAGGCATGACCGTAGCCAGGGTAAGGCCAAGCATTCTCGGCAGAAGCTTGACTTTTGCCGCTCCTTTGGGTCAGCCCGGGGGTGGATTTCCCCTGGAATGAGGCGACAAAGTTTTCCGGGGATTTGCAACTCCGCGCCTCGGACGAAAATCCCGCAAGCTGGCCTCTCCAAGGCATCCACGTTACCTTTGGGTTTCGTCCCTGAACTTGGTTATATATCACCGCTGATAGCCTACTCGGAATGCAGAACAAAAACGACAAGGAATTTGTCGACGTTGGGTGCTTGGCTTTCGCCACCGGTGCAAGCGAGATTCGCAAGAGACCTACCGAGGCTATGGTCTATTCGACCGCAGCCGACTTCGACCTAAATCAGAGGACCTCGACTACTGCACAATTCATGAGTGAACAGACCCAGTGACAGAGGACTTGGACTCCGATGGGGTCATGTTCGCAGCTTACTAGGTAGGGTTACCGGGCTCAAGAAACCCCATCCGATCATGTGACTGGTAGCCCCTGATGGCCTGACTGTTTTGGGCTCCACGTTATAGATATATAGGTAACAGTCTTGGCATTAGGCCAACTGAGTCATTAGTGTCTAGAGTTGGGAGGATTTCCTTGGTTTCATGACAACCCTTCAACCCTTGATGTTGTAGTGTCAAAGCACAGGGTCAAGAGTATGTCCGTTGCGCTAGATTGGTAGGTAGGGAGGACCGGCAACAATTGTCTCGACAGCATCATGACCTGTATTTGCGCTCATTCGGTCACATTGTCCCATGCATGGATATGGATGATCATCAAGCCACAAGGGACCGTAGATCTCTCTAGTCGCATGGTTGCGCCTGCAGCAAATATTTCCACCAGTCTTTCTGCCCTCCTCGGTCGGTGGTTTCAGCCAAGGGCTCGGAATCCCCTTCACGCCGCTTACCTAATCCCTTTCGACACAACCGGGTCAACAGGGTCAATCGCCGCGATAACTTCATCACGGAGTAATCTCCCAGTCTGCTACAAATATCCGGGAGGAAGCGCCGAGAGAGGGAGGTGGGTCCGAAAAGGGAAATTGGCGTAGCAGTCTGCGGCACTGGTGCCTGTCATCGGGATCGAAGTAGATTAATTTTCAGCCTTGGCTGACGGCCTCAGGGCCTCGAGACCCATAACCCCACATTCTTCAACTCCTCTATCCTAGGGCTGAGGGTCTTTTTCCAGACATTGTCAAACAGGGGACTTCTGCAGACCCTCCCCATGGCCAGCCCTCAGGAGACGCCAAGGCTGAGGTCTAACCACCTCCAAAATCTATAAAGCGACCTTCGTGCTCCCTCGTCAACCACCAAACCAGATCTATCATCGCACATCGCACAATCATACCTCAGTCACCATGCACACTCGCGCTCAAGTCCTCGCGGCCGTCGCCGCCCTCGGTGCTACCACTGTCAACGCTGCCATGGGCCCTGCCTTCAGCACCGGCCCCGTCGCCTCCAACTCGTGGATCCGCGAAGCCACTTCCACGCTGGTCCTTCCCAACGGTCCCAGCGGCGGCTCGACTGATGCCATCACCTCCCTCTGGGTTGGCATGGGTACCTCCAACGGCGACTTGATCCAGTCCATTGCCGATAACTGGCAGCAGAAGGACTGGACCATGTACGCCTACACCTTGATGAAGACCGGTGGTGAGTATCCTGCTCTTAGAGGAGATGCATGATCAAGGCAGACAAGGTACTGACCCGGATTGCCGGTGTAGACTACAGCCAGATGCCCGTTTACGGTGATGGCCAGGAGGATGGTACCAAGGGTGACAAGGTCACCATGCACTGTAAGGCTCGGTATGCAGTAAATCTCCTGCTTCAAGGCTAACAACCCCCCCCCTCCAGACAAGTTCGACGATGCCAGCGGCAACTACACCCAGACCCTTCAGATCAACGGCAAGACCATCTCGACTCTCTCGACCAGCGACGGCCACGCTCAGGGCTGGGGTAGTGCCGTGGAGTGTGCTGAGAACAACTGCGGTACTGTTGGCGCTCACTGTACGTATCTCCCCATTGGAAACCCGTCACTGGGAATGTCACTGACGAACTGCCTCTAGCCTGGATCGACACCAAGATCGTCCTCGACGTGGCAGACCCCGACTACATCAACACGATGGCCAAGGGTAGCGGGGTGACGGGCGAGATGACCACCACCGACGGTGGCAAGACCTGGACGGTCTCCACCATCAGCATCCCCGAGTTCAGCTTCGGCAACTAAGCGGGCGACCGAGTCACTTGTATCGAGGCTCTTTGTACTATACTCTCTTACCCTTCTGTCTGTATCTATTTTCACCAATCTCAATTGATCTTTAAGTCATGCTCACGCGAACGTGAGCGACATCAGCCAGCAGATATGTGTTGTCTTGGTAGATGGACAATAAGGCACTGGAGTACATGTCGGTTCTCCTCGGCGGCGATGTCGGACCTCTTTTGCGACCTTCCCGAGGAAATATATATTCGAGCGAGGTAGCGTAGCAGCCTCCGATGCCCGTCAACGTTCCAGAGACATGACACTGCAGGGATAGGAGAGCAGCTTACTGGGTAAGGCCATGCACTCTTACAGATAGTTTAGATGCCTGATCAATAATTGATGCAGGCAAATGCGGTCAGTTTCTACTCGGTGGGTAGTACTGGGTAGTACTAGGTATCTTAATGCAGCTTCCGAATTCGGGGCGGAGCGAGCCCCGATGCAAAGGGGGCAAAGAGTGCAAAGAGGGCAAAGAGGGCAAAACATGCAACGGCGGCAAACCGCGCGGGTAGTACCGCAGCACGTGATGCACACCGCGCGTTCCTGGTCTAGTGCTTACTAAGGGATGCCTCGACGGTGGGAAGAACCTCGGCGAAACCTTCCCGTCTTCCTTCTTCCTTCTCCCCCCCCCCTTCAACACGCGATGCAACCATGGTGAGACACCATCACATTTCATCTATGAAGATGCGATCGGCGTTCCATCACACGGCTCAACGCCCTGCCAAGCGAAGGAACCATTTTTTGAGTCCTTGAGTCGAACGATGGCCTCTCAGTTGCCTGCCCCCTGTTTCCACGCTGCCTGGCGCACACTACCGCAAATCCCGTTCACACTAGAGTCCCAAACACACTTCGTGCAGGCTACAACTCTACCACAGAGTCATGAATCGCCTCCCTGTCCTGCTCCCCCAATGACTTCTCGAGTTCTCGGTCAGCACGGTGGGGAATCGGGCCCAGTTTTCCCGGTGCGGCGCATTAAAGCCCAGTGCAGTGCCGTGATAGGCACGAGGACCCCACCCAGGATCTAGATTCACCCATGTGGAGGCGGCTTAGTTCCTGCCCTCTCCCGATCCAGATCGCACTGGACACGATGTGATCAGGAGCCCCCGTGGGAGTGCGGGCCCGGTTTAAGTGCTTCCAGGGCCTGGTTGCTCTTATCACTCGAACCGAGTCGATCGCAACCCGACTTTCCAGCTAGCACTCAAAAACCTTTGGGTCCGGCGAAGTTTAGATTGATTATCCCGTCCACGCAGTCTAGCGTGATTTATCAAACCAGGAAAGGGGAAATGAAGTCGCCAGCTGCATCCGCCACATGGTTGGTCCCCTCCCCCACGATGATCCTCCAGCCTGCGATCCGCTCGTGGACTGGCCTTGAGCCCGCCCCAAATAAAACCGGTCGGCGACTCCCCTCTCGACTCCGGTGATTTCTTTCTGCTCTCTTCCCCGCCTGCGACATCGCTCTCACGCTCATGGCTGCTCAGGAGGCCGTCTTCGCCGTCTCGGCCCAGGCCACCCAGCTGGGGAACCGCATCTCAGTGCACATGCTGGACTACCTGAGCACCGTCCAAGACTTGCCCGACGGATTTCGTGAGTTGTCGCAGACCTTTCTCGACACTTGTCGCGCCCTCTGGGCTATTGACGCGGGCCTCACCGATTCCACCGCCGCCAACCGCCCCCTACCCGAGGTCATCGTGGAGGAGGTGGCGAAGAAGTTCGTCGCCGCCTATCGCGATTTCCAGCATCTCGACAAGCTTGTCACCAAACTGATCCAATACGAACATCGTGGCGCCCTGGGGAGGCTCCAGCGAGGGTGGCACCGCCCCAGCCACGAACTCGGCCGCATCCGTGAGTCCCTCCAGAAGACGACCGAAACCCTTCAGATCAGCGTCCTGGCCTTCCACTGGACTCTCGGGGAACAGCCCTTGGTGGCCGAAACGGTGGGCATTGGGTACGCGGGGCTGGCGGCGGCACTTGACCGCATGGCTAAAGGTCGGTCGGTGATGGGCATCAACAAGGCCAAGTCCCTGGAACGCGTAGCCACCCAAATGACCTCGGTGCCTTCATCTCCCGTGCCCTCGGTGCCTCCGAAAGAGCCACTCGTCCAACCCGCGACTGGCATCAACAGTCCACCCCAATCCAATCCCGATGATACACTGTCCTCCGTCCTCTCCCTCGATTCCCTCCTCCTCTCGAACCACCACGATCGCGATTTGCCCCCGTCGCCGCCGCTCGAGCCCTTGCCACGATTGCCACGACCAGACAGTCCACCCCTTCGGACGAGCTCGCGGGAGTCGCGTGCCGAGACTTTGATGGCCCCTGAGGGCGATACATATGGAGAGATCCTTACGCAGACCCGGGCGTACAATTCGTCCCCCCGACCGCCGCATCGCACGCCCAGCCGGACCAGCGCAGCCAGTGCCACCCAGCTACGCAGCGCTCTGGCCTCCGCCGTCCGGGGCCGTAACCACAAATTACTGGAGCAGCTCCTGGACAGTGGCGTATCACCCAACTTGGGAGAACAGATTCATCCGCTGAACGAGGCCGTGCATCAGCGGGACTTTGAGGGGATGCGGCTGCTCCTGCTTTTCGGGGCAAATCCCAACGCACCTGATCGGGAGGGTAAGACGCCATTGCTCGTGGCGGTGGAGGAGTCCTTTGTGGATGGCGCGACCTTGTTGTTGAAATACCGCGCTGATGCCAACTACGCCCCGGAGTCGGGGCTGGACTCGCCGCTGAGCCGCGCGATCGCAAACGGCAAAATCAGCATGGTGCAGCAGCTGCTCGCGCATGGAGGGAACCCGGATAACGCGACCCCCGACGGCAGCACAGCGCTGATCGAGCTGATCCATCACCGTGCGCCACCCCAGCTCGTGAGCCTGTTATTGGAGGCTGGCTGCGACCCCAACCGCAAGGGCCGCCAGGGAAAGACAGCCCTCAATGAAGCGGTGCAGAGCGAGCAGGTCAACATGGTGACAGCCTTGCTGGAACATGGGGCAAATCCGAACTTGCCTGGCCCTGAGCATGTCCTCTGGCTGGCCATTTATCGTCCTGCCTGCCTGCGGGTGTTGCTTGCTGGCGGAGCCGATATCAAGAAGACTCCCGGCCTCATGGAGCAGGCTACCAGCATCAATAACATCGAAGCTGTCCGCATCCTGCTACAGGTAGGGGTCGATCCCAACGCCAAGAAGGATGGTATCTACACGCCACTCTGCTCAGCCATCCGCGACGATCGGTCCGACATTGTCAGCTTACTGCTGGAACATGGTGCCGACGCAAACGTTATGGCGTCCGAGTATCCGGCCTGGAAGTGTATCACTCATAATCGTCCTCATTACCTCCCAGCCTTGCTGGCTGCCGGTGCTGATCTCCATCAACCGCCGGGGATTGTAGAGATGGCCGTCCAAGTCAACAACCCAGAAGCACTGCAGTGGCTGGTTGAGCAGGGAGCGGCGAATGTCAACGATCGCAATGCCCAAGGACATACAGCCCTGACCACCGCCATCCGGGAGAACCGGTCCGAGATGCTGAGCTGTCTGCTCGCCCACGGGGCTGATCCCAATCAGCGAGGTCAAGATTGGCCGGTGTGTATGGCGGTGCGTTCGCCCGCTCTGCTGCAGCGTCTGCTCCCGATGGTTCCTGATCTGTCCGCCCACAAGGGCGTCATGGAGATGGCGGTCCTGGCCAACCAGCTAGAGAGCATCAAGCTGCTGTTGGCTGCGGGGGCCAGTGTCGAGTACAAGAACGGTGGCGTCTTCTCGCCGCTGACGACCGCGCTGCGTGAGCGGTACGTGGACATTGTGCGCTTTCTGTTGGAAGAGGGCGGCGCCGACCCCAATGCCCCCGGTGAACATCTTCCCCTCGTCAAAGCGGTTCGTCGTGTCATCAACGGCGACTATTCTATGGTCGAACTTCTTCTTGAGAAAGGCGCCGATCCCAACAAGACTTACCGGGATTGGAACGCGATCATGCAGGCGATCGAGTACCGGGACCTGCACTTGTTGCACCTCTTGGTTCAGAAGGGCGGCGGCGCTGATCTCACACAGCACGATGACGCCGGCCGGACGGTGTTGGAGATGGCTGATGCTTCCGGCTGGTCCGAGGCTACGCAGTTCCTCCTCGACCACGCGCGGCCGTGATTTCAAGTCCCCATTCGGTTTCTCTCTTTTCACTAATCTCATGTATTAACAAGTAACAACGCTGCCATGTCCAGCCCGACACCTTGATTTCCTATGTCTGTTCACTTTACCTCATGTCTACACACCTTGGGCTGGCGCAAATTCTCTTTGCTCGATCTCACTGCTCTTTTCAAGATTCCCTTATTAGCTTGGTGCTCGAGTACAGACCTCGCAG
Organism: Aspergillus aculeatus ATCC 16872; assembly: GCF_001890905.1. Taxonomy (NCBI): domain Eukaryota; kingdom Fungi; phylum Ascomycota; class Eurotiomycetes; order Eurotiales; family Aspergillaceae; genus Aspergillus; species Aspergillus aculeatus. The sequence goes on from NW_017962976.1 coordinate 43,584, forward strand.
TTGACCGTGTGTCACGTGGCACCGATGCCTATCATGTTCGCTTCCTTGCGCTGCCTTGTGTCCGGTTCTTTCTGCGTTGTTGTGTTCCATTCATATATTCTACTATACATCCCTCTAATATATCTCCTGTGAATTTGGAGGACGAATTGTGACCCCTCGCTGTGGAATTGTAAAATCTTGATACGTGTCATAGTCAGGCACTGGCTTCAGATACATGGTGCCACTTGGGGGCAGCATCGCGGGATTGTAGCTTTACCGGATTATCGTATACTGGATACGCTAAGGTTATCTATCCACTACGATTTGGATCAGTCTGGTCGACCTTCGAACCGGATATTTAATCCCTGAGCAACGCCACGAGAACATTTTGCGCGAGATCTTCCGCCGTCGACAGCACCTGGCCCAGCAGCAGCGCCGCCTCGCTCTCCGGCAACCCCAACTGTTTGACCATGGCGATGGCATCCTCGCGGGTGCCCCGGCGGACGTTTAGAAGGGCCTTCATCACCTGGCTTTCATTGAATCGGCCGGCGATTTGGGTGACCGCCCGGATAAACACCGAATCGTCCGCGACGAGCTTCCCAAACACCTCGCGGACGAAATTCATGACTGCCTCGAGCGTCTTGTTGCCCAGCGCCTCCTGGAAGAGCGCCAGCCCGCGGCGTTGGAACTGATACACCACGAAGCGGGCGATCTCCTCGAGGCTGCTCAGTTCGTGGGCGGACAGCCGCACCCGGAAGGGGTGCAGCTTCACCTCTACGCCCAGCACACGCGCGGTGGCCTCCAGGTCGCCGGCAAAGTAGGGGTCCTGGGGCGTCCACGAGGTGGCCAGATTGAGATGGATCTGGCCCTGCCCGAGGTGGACGTCGATGAGCTGGTCGTGGATGACCGCGCTAACAGGGGTGGGAAAGACGTTCAGGTCGATGTGCAGATCGAGAGTGAGGGAGGAGTTAAACGCGCACTCGGCGCGGAGGTTGAAGCGATAGCCCACGGGGCCTGGAGCCGTCTGCTGATTCAGGTGGACGGTGAAGCCGTCGCGGTCGACCCTGGTGTAGATCGCCCGGCGGATGCCGAAGACCTCCAAATCGCCGGAGATGAAGGCCGGGGGGTCGATCTGGCTGTCGGTCGCAATCACCATGATGGGCCCGTCGGTCAGCATCGCGGGATCAATGTGGCCCTGGGTCGGGGTCGGGATGACGGGGTTCGCGGCTTTCTCGCTGTACCCGATATTGTTGCGCGTGATGCGGAACAACGCCGGGACGTCCGGGCAGAGGATGACCGGCGACATCAGGGCAAGGATGTAGAACGAGGACGGGGAGATGTCGATGAATGCGTACGCCGACCAGATGGCGTGTTCCGAGACGTCTATCTAAGTTAGTACGCGTCCACGTCCGAGATTGCAGCTTAAGGGGGGCAAATGCCATCATACTCAGACTCATGTCGGCTTCGAAGTAGATTCGCTGTTTGAGCGGCGAGCCATCGACACCCACCATATCGCGCGGCACGATCTCGACGGCAATGCGGCGCAGGTCGAGGCCATCGTTGGAGACGAGACTGTCCACCACCGCGGGTCTTGAAATGCCCCTTGCGAAGGCATGCATCAATTGAGGGACATTGAGTCGGTCAATGGAGCCCTTGAGATAGGAATTGGCAGGGTTGCCTTCGGAGAAGCGGATGTTGGCACTAGGGGGTTATCAGTCAAGGGAGTTCAAGAAGAAGGCAGAGAGACAGGCCCAGGGATACCGACCTGCTTCGGAGATCATTAACGGAAGCGAGTCGAAACGCCCCGCTGAAGCCGATTTGTGTGGGCACCGGCCCCTGCGCCGGATTGAACGTCGCCTCGACTGCAATGCTGGCCATTTCCAGTCCCTCGATACCAAATAAGTCGGGCAAAGTGCTGGGCACCGCCAGTCGCAGCTGCATCCCGTAATTGTCGAGGTTAAGCCCCATGGCGGCTTCCACTCGTACCGCAGACTTGCTCACCGAGGGAAAGAAGAGCGAGAAATGCGCCTGGAAGCCGATGAACAACCCGGCCCCGGGGCGGGACTCGACGACGAAGGAGCCATTCATGATGATGCTGTCGTGGAAGAGGTGGACCGCCTTCAACCCCACGGCAAGCATGAACTCCGTGTCGGACATCATGCCAGCAACGGTGAGCTCCTCCACCTGCAGCAGGTCTTTGATTAGTCGTAACGCCGAGGTATCGAGCCGGATAGTGGAGCTGACAGCGAACCCATTGCGGCGCTGGGCCAAGTGCGGGCTTGCGAGAGACTGCAAGGGGGGAAATGCGGCGGGATCGATGGCCCCGAGAAACACGACCGCTTGGGTGTTGGTCAGCTTGAGATACGGGGCGAGACTGTCCTTTAGCGGAGTCAGCGACAGGATGTCGTCCTGGCAGACGAGCCCGAGGGTGAAACTATTGGTGGACGCGGCGAGGCGAATATGCTTGAAGATGAGCCAGTCGGTGTCGGCCGTGAAGAACACAGACGCAGCGTTTGTCTTTTGATTCCGGGCTAGAGAGATAGTCAACTCCCAGACGGAGATGTCGATTGCTTTGCTGATGGTCGTCAAGCCACATTCCTTGAGCGCTGTTGACAGTCCCGAGACGGTCTCGAGGAGGGAAACACGTCCTGCATAAGAGCCGGTGATGAGCCAGTCAGTTGCTCCATAGGCGGCACAGACCGTGATCGCGGCCGGGAGCCGGAGAAGCTCCGTGTGCATTCTTGTCTGGCCATAGATTTGAAAGCCTAAGTGGTTTGTGAGTGCCTGTTCTATCCAGCTATATCGTTCAGCTTAGTCTCACCTTTCTTGATCTGATATGGAAGATCTGGAATCCTGAGCTCAGGGCTATCGATATTGCTGGCACAGATGGCCAGTTGGGTCAGTTGTACGTCTAGGAATGTTCCTTCAACCCTTGGAATGGCATTGCGAAGGTAGAAACTACCCTTAAAGCCTCCATGAACTGTGTATTCCAGTCCCCGAGGGGATCGGGCAAGGAGGACGCTGACGGTAAAATGTTGCTGTTCCTGGACGGTGACCATGCCGGTGAACCGGACCTTGAAGTCCCTCTGGGTGATGGACAGGTCCAGGCTGGCCGAATGGATAGTCGGCATATCTGGGATATCGAGATTGTCGATCGCCCCCGTAATCCTGACCCCTTTAGGGCCCAGATGAATAAGAGCGACAGACGACAGATGACCGTCGACAGTGACAGTCCCCGTCATTGAAAAGCCCTCTTTGGTCGAGACAACCAGTGACATATCTGAGAAATAGACCTCGTGGGTGGTCTGGGTTTGGATAGCGGTGTGGAACACGTCCTCGCACAGCTGCTGGAGAGTGTCCAGGCTACAGTCCTGCAGTGTTCCACACAATTCCACATCGTCTAGACCGTCAGTATAACTCGGCATCTGGGCCTAGTGCGGGTGCATTCCCCATACCTCTACTATATCTCCCGGCAAGCACGACAGTGCCCTCACGCAGGCCGAAGGAGCCCGTCAGACTCAGGCTCACTGAGGAGAGGTCGGTCCCTTCCCACGAGGCCCCCAGCTCCACGGATTCCAACTGTTCAGTCAGCCAAGCTCAAACTGCAGGTGGAATAGGGGGGTGTCATCACATACGGACAGATTGGGGAGCACCTCCCAAGACGACTCGACCAGAATGGTAATGTTGTACAGGTCGTGATACTTGTGGATATACCATGAGACATTGACATCCGACGAAACACACCCAACCCCGAAGAAGCCGTAGCTAAAATCATAGTCCCCTTGTGCACTTCGGCGCGTGCCCATCAAATCGATTCCAAGATGCGTGATGGTCAGCACGTTAAACAGACATACTGAGACATCGGGCAACTCCGCTCGAAGCTTAAGCCCGAGGGGCTCCGGCACTTGCCGCAGACAGTCAGGGTGGCTGCTGAGCATGCCGGAAACCACCAGGCGAGGCCGGTTCTGGTGGAGAACGTCGCGCAGAAAGGTGTTGATGGGACTGAGCACGCCAGCCATGAGCACGGTGGTCGTTACGGCCAGCTCGGCGGTCACACTGGGGCTCTGATTCTTGACAGCACGGTAGCTCAAGGTTGTGTCCTCGAGCTGGATTGCTTCAAAGGACGAGCCGGCAAGGGATGGGATCAGGCCGAGGAAGTTGTTCAGGTGGGGGACTCGGATGGCCAGATAGGACATGGTGTCAGATTCCAGGGCGTACACATCCACTGAGATGCGACCGAAGAGATTGGTTGTTTCCTTGAAAATGAACTCATCCATGGTCAAGACAGTTGGTCTGGGTGGAGAGACTTTCCGGTGGGCAACAGTGGCGCCATTTCCGGGGGCAGTAACACACTCTTTTGCTCTGCCTATAGACATTGTTGACTGGGGTAGAGAGGCTTGTTTCGCGGTTAGGAAGTTCTGACCCTGAGCGACATGAAGGCCCTCTGCCTCATCCACATCCTGGAGTGACTGGCCTAGGGACGGTTGGTCAAACCTGTTCTCTGTCGGTGGGCAGGATCTCAAAGAACGTTCGTCCCTTCGCTTTGATTTTTGGGACGTATTCTGAATGAGCTCTTCTTCTTCGACCATGCTGGAGTTGGCTCTCCCACTCACAAGGAATGGCCCATCGTCCCTATCGCCGTCCCTGTTGAGATCCAGAACGTTGATGAGTCCTATATCGAAGTTATGCGGCGCAAGGCTGTGCTGTTGTCGTGCCTTACCATCAGCTGTAGCAAACTTTGTCGGCTGAGGCCCAGGTTCCTTTAGGGGTGTCTTCTTGACCTCTTGAGGCAGAGTTGGAATGACCGTGATCCACTTTGAATCTTTCACCTCCACCTTGAGCTTTTCACCTATCCATCCCATGATGTAGGTATCTATCTTTGCCTCCACGCGAGTAAAGAAGGACCTCCGCAGCGGATAGAAGTTGACAGTGATACTTGGGGGCAGATCAGGGTTTGGGATGTTGAGCTTCAGGGTATATTCCAGTCGCCTACACAGCCAGCGGGCCCCCTGCCACTGCGACGGCCATTGCACCTCCTTGTCGTCCTCCGCGTTCCAAAAGATCTGATTTTTCAGCTGGGTGTGATGGGTCGGTTGCGTAATCGACGTCTCCAGCATGATCACGAGCTTCTGCCAGGCATGTTCATATCTGAGATGTTAGCATGCATATCAAACACACCATGCGGGTTCCAACTCTGCTAGCTCCGCTTACCGCGTCATGAGTGAATTGCATTCATAGGTTCCAAAGATGAGGTTCTGTGGGGACTGGGAGTCCGCTGGCACTCGGCCGTACGCCCCCCAGGAGTACGCACACCGGTGGAGCCACTATGCACGGTCAATCGTTACATTCATCGTTCATGTCGAGATGCATCGAGATTCAACTCACCTCGGCCATCCACGGAGCTGAATCCGGCCAGCTTGCATCAATATGGTCTTCATTCTCCCAACTCATACAGGAGGCGGCAACCTAAGACGAAATATTAGAAAAGGTCTAGGCTTAGGCTCACGGGTACGCGTACGGTAGGGGCACTGATGCCCATGACTGTGCCCTGGTCCGGCCCGCTGTCTCGCACGCCCTTGGCCGCCATGATCCTCTGTGCACTGACCGTGACCGTGTATGAAGGATTGGTCGCCCTGGCAGCTTTGAGTTTCTTTGCTCTCCCGTCCTTGGTTTCGACACTCGATTGTAGAGACGCTATGCGGTCTGCTGAGATGTTGTCGGGATGCGCAGGCCGCTTCTCTTGCCACTTGGCCCCGTCGCTGGCAGTAATCCATGTCGTATAGTGGCCGAAGGGAGAGATCCCAATCTGCCCCAGCAGTCAGTCGGCAATTCCCAGGTGGTCAGTAGGCTCCCTACCTGAACGTATCGTAGGCCCTCATGCTCAGCGGTCATGAGCACGGCCTTCCCCTCCTCCTGCTTTCTTGTCGCGCTCTTAGAGGTCACCATCTTCTGATTCGCATAGTTTACGGCGTCTTGCACGAGCGTTTTATATTGCCCGGAGATCGGCTTAATGTAGACGGGAATGTTGACATTCAGGCTGCGTCCATGCCCGCCGCCGGGGCTACTGATGGCCCTCGCGTAGCGCTGTTTCCACAGGTTCGCGTTCGCACCGTCCTCTCTACTAAGGACGAAGTATAGCGGGCGTCCCGTGGCGTTGCGGACCCAGAATCGGAGCGGGTTAGCCGTCGTCGGCATAGCGAACTTTCCCACCACTTTCTGATTCTCCATCCATTCCTCGACGAGCCTCTTGGAGATGTAGATCTGATCGTAGGTATCGGTCGTGTTGGATCCACTGGTATCGCGCATAAGTCCGATGTCATCCCGCTTGATGCGAATGTAGCGCTCAGTGCCGGGGAGTTGCTCCAACTCCGGGGTTGGCATCCAAAACCCTTTCACAGGCGGATTCTCCAGCCCCTCGACCGCTGTCTTATCAGCCACCTCACCCCATCGCTCGGTGAAAAATTCGGAATGCTCTTCCCACTCATAATTGCTCGGATCAAATGCGTTTACCTCTTCAATCAAAGCATCCCGGGATGAAGCGGTTGCCGTCACCGGATTCATGTCCACCGTCAACGAGCTGGTTAAACTTAACTCAGAAAGTCCCCCATTCTTCTTCTGCCCGACAAACCATCGAGCTTGAATGAAACATGGCCCGACCTTCGGGCTGGTGGGTGTCCTGTTGGAGGGCTTTTGGAGAAACTTTCCAGAGTCTTTCTCGGAATTTGTCTTCTTAGATGCCTTTCGTCGCGCTTTCTCCGGTTCCTTTCTCTCCTCAACTAGCTCTGGATCTTTGGGCACGGGCTGCTTTATATTGTGCGTGAAGATCCCGGGCTTAAAGCAGGAATCTTTGGTGAGTATCGCCACATTCTGGTCGGCCTTGTCCGGGTTGCTGAGGAGGTAATAATAGGAAGGTCTATTGGTGACCGGGTCGGTTTCAACTTGCAACACCCATGCAGCAGGGGTATCATCATCGTCGTCGTCTTCGCCATCGTTGTCCTGATGTGTCGGTGGCTTTTCTGCCGGTGGATTGACTGACTGGGCCTGTCTCACGGGCACTCCGCCGATCTCGATGAAGTCCATTTCTTTGTTCATGGTTCTCCGCGCGAGCCATATGTCCAATTTGGCCGAAGCTGCCCCCACCTATAGCCTACCTGGTGCCTGTTGCTATATACCGCGAGAGGGCGAGTCTAGAACGCGCGAACTCCCTCCAGTGGCGGCGTTATCGGACGGTCTAGCCGAGGCTGCGCTGAGTGGAGTCGGCGATAAGGGCTGATGCACAGCCAAACTAGCCACATCTAGTATCGCAAGAAGGCGCTCAGCTCGGCCTATTCCTTTCGAGTCGATGGACAAGGCCAATCACAGTTCGTCGCTTCAATTTGCGTAGCTGGATGCACTCCTGCCCCTCTTGTGGATAGCTGAATGACACGCAATTCCGAGCCATAGACACCCCCATTTCCACAATCTCGAGAGGCTAGCTGACAGCTGAATGGCCAGACTTTGACTCCGAAGAACGGAGTGGAAGGTGCACAGCCTCTTCAAGCAAGCCTCATGCCTTCCAGCCTGCGGCTGAGGATGGCAAAGTGGCGAACCACACGGAATGTGTCCAGTCCTCATGGTCCAGTATGTCACGTCGTACGACAGAGCTTCCAGTATAAGTACCACACGGGTTGGGGCTCCAATCCTCGCTCCATCTCCCGTTCGCCCATTCCACCACCTCATTGCCTCTTTACTTGCTTCCCTCTCATCACAAACTCCCGCGTGCAACCCCAGTATTCATCATGTCCCTTGGGTACACCACTGCTACGCCGGAGATGAAGGCCTCTGTGGCCGAAATGGTGGACAGGATGATGAAGCCCAAAGTTAAACCCGACGGCTTGTCCTTCACCATGGGATGGGATGTGGTCGCCTCATATTCAGAAAAGCAGATCAACGACTTGCTCCAAGTGCGCCATCGGCAATCAAACACTGGAATGCTCCAAACCCTGAGTTTCACGTACCAGGAGGAAGACATCCAGACGGAGGAGTACTTTGACATCACGTACGACCTCCGGTTCGGGCCCCCGCTCGTGCAATTTGATGCCCACTCCCTCGGGCAGCCTATGTGCACGCTCGAGATGGAGATTGTCGAAGGCGCGCAGACAGTGCCGACTCGGAAGCGAAACCCCGTCAGGCCCATGCCCCCGGGCTGGAAGTTGAGGCTGCACGACATCCCCTTGGCCAGCGTTCGAGGGCGCATCTCGGAAGAGGGGGCCGCAGTGCACTCCGATATCATCTCCAGCGACAGGCCCGTCCACTTCTCCATGACGGAGAAAGAGACGCAGCACGTGGTCCTGGGCTTTCAGCTGGCCAACACCTCTTACAAACTCACTCTCGTGCCACCGGCCACCGGCGAGCCCTCGCCGATGATGAAGGCGCTGGATCTCCCTCGCTTCGAGAAGTATGTCAACAAATATTTTCAGGACGACGTCCATGCTCTGAGCTACTCGATCGCGAGCTTGAACAACGTCAAACGCGACGACAGTCCGAACCTGCAGCCGGTCAAGTTCCAGTTCGCCACCTTCAAGGACCACGAGCGGGGCATCCTGTCTCTCTTCATCCAGGTCAAGGGCGGGTTCGCCACGGGACGCACACAGGGGCTCCAATCCCACTGGCAGAACCAGTGGGAGGACAATGGGATCCAGCCCATCCCAAAGCGTTTCACGGCCAGCCTCCTCCTCTCCTCGAACATGCTGCACCGGGTCTTGTTCCAGCAGGCGTTCAAGGGCCAGGGCTGGGAGGCTACGAACATGTCCCCAACCAACGAAGCCGAGAACAGGATATCCGCCACCCTGAAGAAGCCGTGGACGGTCCCGGAGCAGAACTATGATTACGACAGAAATTCCAAGTTCCACGTGGACGGCTTTACCCTGGAGCTCGAGAAGTGGCCCTTGACCCTGACCATCCGGCAAGACGAGCCCAAGGGGAGTCCACAGGTGTACGCCCACTGGACGATCGACCAAGACGTGGACTGGAAGGCCCACACCGGCATCGTGCCCTTGGGCAGCGGCGTGATCAAGGCCAAATTCCGGTTGTGCGATGAGCGCGATCACAACCAACCGCGCAGGCTCGACTGCAAGATCCGGCTCGACGACGAGTCTTTTGGCCTAGACATGCAGCTGAACACCAAGGTCTTCCGCATGGATCAGGGCAAGGACCACAAGAGTGAAATCGACTTTCTCACCTGGGAGCGCGGCATGGCCGGGCTGTGGACCCAGTCGCCCAACGTCACCCTCAACAGCGTGGGCTTGGGCATCCTGCGCGCCACCAACCTGTTGACCCCCGGCGGGAACTCCATCGACTTCAACGAGGAGATCGGAATTAAAGCCCCTAAGGACTTTCTCCTGGTCGGGGATGTGCTGGAGACCTAGGTGGTGCTATGGTTGTATTGATGCCGCGGTTTTGTTTCTATGATGGAACTGTGATCTACAAAGTTAATGCTATATAATGGCCAGAAGTGTGTACCTTCCGGCGAGATCAGTAGACCATACGCATTGAGACATGATGAGGCAGATCCCTGGATGCTTTACACCACGCAGCAAGGGTTGTCTGGGTCTTCTAATAACAACTCACACATTACAATACGCGACCCCTCCTTGAATCCCTGAGGCAGACAGAAAATAGAATTGACCCTATACCTCTCATTAGGCCAAGTATGAACTCATTGCGAGGCATATATATGTATACCAAATCCTACCAGTGTTAATCTGCCTGGGTGCCAAGCGGGACGATGTCACTATTCTAATGTTGTGAGCAACAACAAGAATGGTATTGGTATGCTCTTACTTAGACTTTTTTTGCTTTTCATTTCTTATTGTAGCACTTATTCTCTTCCATGCATTGTTCAAGCACATACGACCACAGGGTGTGGAAAACAGGGCTTCCCGTCCGCTCAGCCGTACTTAAGCCACACGCCGGGAGGTTAGTAGTTGGGTGGGTGACCACCAGCGAATCCCTTCTGTTGTATGTTTTTGTTTTCACTCTAAACTGCACAAGCTGGGTCTGTGCAATTTGACGACTCATATGATCGTCGCGAGTGCAGTGAGGGTGCAACCCGAGCTGCGCCGCGGCAGCAAACGCCAGGTCGGACCAGAAAGACCTCATGGTAAGCAAATGGAACGAAGAGAGGAGTAAAGACAGGTAGATGACAGAGTCAAAGAATTAGGTCTGTTCAGCCTGGAGCTTTGAGGGTGCGATAGCACCTCTATATAGGCGCGGACATCTCTCGGTTTAGGCCTCCTGTGGGCGAGTTGGCTAAGCTATTCGTGGGAGGAATAGTCCTGGCTCCGCGCATCTCTCGGGTGGATATCAGCTCCTCCGATTCCTCCACCTTTTTACTCTGAATCAGTAATATAATTCTATGCATGAGCAGCTCCTGTAGCGAAATGCAACGTTGCCTATCTTGTATATGGACAGAGGAGGTCGGCTGTGGAGGCAACGTACTGCCTCGCAGTCGTCAACGTCCCCAATTCATCCTGGCACTCGTTATTCAATACAGACGCGATGCAGACCGTTGCAGAGCTTTCGTCTTGCAATAGATCCTGTCACTAAAAATGGAAGCATGATCGTGAAGTTGGCGAAGTCAATCGGGGTTAAGATTCGTTCCCCGTTCCTTGTTTATCGTTTATTGTGCGCCTTTTGTATCGTTGAAGGGCCGTGGCGGCACGCCTTCTGATTGGTTCGATCCATATATGTACATGGGCACCAGATCACTTATAGTTAGTAGGAACTGTACTTAGTAAGTTCCAGGTGCCTCAGAGAGGACCTGTTTTCGGTTTCGACACCATTGAAGGTAGTTGAAAGTATACCGATATGCAATGGCCAGGAGCCTGGAGACAGACAAATACATACCGTACAGTACACATCGTAAGATCATATGTCCGAGACGGGATCCTCCGGTATTTTGGCTGAATTGTCTCTTCTTCTCCGTACTGTACCTGTTCTACCACAGCATGCCTGTTAAGCGCTTCCATCGGCAGTGCCGCAATGGCTGCCTTCAGTGCAGGCGTCGCCGCGTTAACGTACGCCAGCCTGGTTACAGGTTGTACATTCATTACTACAATACTAACTAAGCAATTTTGTGCGATGAGACACGTCCTGCTCGCTTCAACTGTATTGGCCATCAAGAACGCCAAAGTGCGAGCTGCACGGACTACTCGAGCTACTGGCGAGCACCCAAGCATAATACATAGAATGGTATAATGGGATAATGACTAGTAGTTCTTTCCGACTTTCCCTCTTACTGAGCACAAAGACAAGGGCGTATCGTTAGGACAGCTGTAGGGTTCAGCCTAGGGTACAGTGCTAGAGCTTGGTCTAAGAGACGCCCATGTCTCGCATACTTGCAAGAAGCGTCAGTGAATGCGGTCGGCCAGTGACATGACAGGCGAATACTGCCCCCATTGATTTTTGACTTGTTCTACGATCGCTATATCTTGGAAGATTTGTATCCTAACCGTTGTATGGAATTTGCCGGATGATTACACTATAAAGTGGGAATCACTAGCTTACTGAGAGAGCTGCTTAGGGCTAACTAGGGGCTACCGCTTCGGATAAGCCAAAATGCGACAGTCAGAAGCCGCGAGCATAGGCCAAGCCTGTTCATAAACCCGAAGGAATTTGTCGAGCATATAACAAAAGGTCCAAGCGAGTCGGTAAGACCAGGGATGAAATTAAGTACCACCGCCCGTGGACCAGTTCTTGGCCCGAGCTCTTTTACCGCGCAATTCCGGCTAAATCGAATCTATGCCGGCTACTGTACCTGCATGCAGGTAACGAGACTATAGGAAATACAGAGAATACAGGCAGAACGGGCCGTCACCCCGTCGGGCTAATCCCCACAGACCCTGCGTATTCCGTCCCTTGCAACTGCCGAAATGTGGGGTTGCACGCAGCTTTCTTCAGGCACCCGTGATTCCTCTGCGTGCTCTCCGCGCCGATTTGGGGTTGTTTCAGCGCCACCCACCGATGGTGTCTGATGGTTGGCTTAGTTCTTCTGGCTTGGCCTTCGGGGCATACTTGCACTGCAGGAGTGATTGGGACAGGGAATAGATTGCCGACAGGACCTCTATCCCGATCCAGAACGGAGTAGGGCTTCCTCGGGTAAGCATCCATCCATCTCCATTTCCCTATGACTCCGGCCGGCCTCATCCTCCACGACCAAGAGTTGGAATGAACACGGAAGACGGCGCGGCGTCCCAGGGCAGCGCGGCAGTCCATCCGTGAGCCTCTGAAGGCGGCATATAAAGTCCTGCTCGTCTCCGTTGACTGTAAAAGATATCGAGAAGAGTCCAGCAGAGTTCGTCCTTTCTCTTTCCGACCACTGTTTACTGTTTAGTATTCTCGTGCCTCGTGTCAAAATGCGTTACGCACTGTCTGTCGCAGCGGCGCTGCTGCCATGCGCAATCCAGGCTCAGCAAACCCTCTATGGACAATGTGGTGGTCAGGGCTACTCCGGACTCACTAGTTGTGTGGCGGGAGCAACATGCTCAACTGTGAATCAATGTAAGTATTTTATGAATCTGCATGTTTGACATCCAAATAACCATGGCCTGTAGACTACGCTCAGTGTACGCCAGCAGCAGGAAGCGCCACTTCCACCACCTTGAAGACAACTACGACCACTGCTGGGGCGACGACGACTACTACCAAGACCTCTGCCTCTCAGACGTCTACAACTAAATCCTCTACCGGGACCGTCTCGACGACCACTGCTACTACCACGGCCAGCGCGAGCGGCAACCCGTTCAGTGGGTACCAGCTCTACGTGAACCCGTACTACTCCTCCGAAGTGGCGTCGCTGGCCATCCCATCCCTCACAGGGACACTTTCCTCGCTCCAAGCTGCAGCCACAGCCGCAGCCAAGGTGCCCTCTTTCGTCTGGCTGGACGTGGCCGCCAAGGTACCGACAATGGCCACCTACCTGGCCGACATCAAAGCCCAGAATGCAGCGGGGGCCAACCCCCCCATCGCCGGCCAGTTTGTGGTCTACGACCTCCCTGACCGCGACTGCGCCGCGCTGGCCAGCAACGGTGAGTACTCCATCGCCGACAACGGTGTGGCCAACTACAAGGCCTACATCGACTCCATCCGCAAGGTCCTAGTGCAGTATTCCGATGTGCACACCATTTTGGTGATCGAGCCCGACAGTCTCGCCAACCTGGTGACCAACCTCAATGTAGCCAAGTGTGCCAACGCTCAGAGCGCCTACCTCGAATGCACCAACTATGCCTTAGAGCAGCTGAACCTCCCCAACGTGGCCATGTATCTTGATGCCGGTAAGTTGCCGCCTCCGAAAACATCCTGGGGGAGAACCCCCAGACCCCCCTTTTCTTCCAACTTCAACTTCCCTAAGAACGCCCTCTCAATACATCGCCTCAACAGAACTCTGACCAAGAAACACAGGACACGCCGGCTGGCTCGGCTGGCCCGCCAACCAGCAACCGGCCGCCAACCTGTACGCGAGCGTGTACAAGAACGCTAGCTCCCCGGCCGCAGTGCGCGGCCTGGCCACGAACGTCGCCAACTACAACGCCTTCACCATCTCTTCCTGCCCGTCCTACACCCAGGGCAACAGCGTCTGCGACGAGCAGCAGTACATCAACGCGATCGCCCCGCTCTTGTCAGCGCAGGGCTTCAATGCCCACTTCATCGTCGACACCGGTATGCCTCACCCACCCCCCCACACCCCCACTGGCAATGCTAACAGATATTAAAACCAGGCCGCAACGGCAAACAGCCTACCGGCCAACAGGCCTGGGGCGACTGGTGCAACGTCATCAACACCGGGTTTGGCGTGCGCCCGACCACCAGCACGGGCGATGCGCTCGTCGACGCCTTCGTCTGGGTCAAGCCTGGCGGTGAGAGCGACGGCACCTCCGATAGCTCGGCGACCCGCTACGACGCCCACTGTGGGTACAGTGACGCCTTGCAGCCGGCGCCGGAGGCGGGGACCTGGTTCCAGGTATGATTCCTATGTTTTAAACGTCTCGATTGGCTGTAGTGGACTAACAGAGGGGGTGGTGGTAGGCCTACTTCGTGCAATTGCTCTCGAACGCCAATCCAGCTTTCTAGATCGAGGAGGGAGGAAAGTGGATTGTTGGATGAGTCGGGGACAGTATCATGGTGTCCAATGCTAGCAAATGTTGTAGTGTCTGCTCATATCGCCTAAGAGAGTTGTTCGCTGTAGGACTCAACAGTTCCATAGTAGCCAAGATTAACAATAAAGATACGTTCCAACTTAAAGCATATCTTCCGCCTTGAATATGCGCTGTGCTGATAGTGTTTGATGTCTCTTCAAAGAGCACGGCAATGCCTTGGTCTTCTGAGGAGTAGCAGCTAGAGAGAGACTCATGGAACGTCCGATTCTGGCAGAATTCCGCTCGAACGAAGCCCAGCTTAGACTAGGATCAGATAGTCGCCCTATAGAGAAGCTTGTGGACGGGTGATCAAGATCACTTTCAAGCTACCCCAATCCAGGCCGGAAATAATAAATGCTATGAGATTGTTGTTGGGGTACGAGAAGAGCTACGATGAACGTAGATCAGATACCCTCAACTGCAATGCCCTACGCCACGAGAGCGGAGAGGAGTTCCGTCAAATGCGGGAAATAGCCATTCGGGTTCATTTAATTAAGAGATGGAGTGGTATTGGAAGTATGTTGTCATTTTCTTGTCTAAAGTACTTGAATCGTATCATCATTGGGAAGCGCCAAGGCATCCGTATCTCTTCTGCAACTTTGCATTATGGCACCCAAAGGAGCAATACGCAAGGGCGCGTTGGCCAATTGCCTGCACTCCTGAGCGGATGGAAAGGCCTAATACCGCACCCTTGATCGGTCACGCAGCAACGCGTCGCAGGAGTGCCGAGAGAGCACCACTTAGTGAAGACTCTCATCCGAACCGAACGCCGCCTCGATATCCGCCCGGTAGAGCTCGAGGGAGCGGGCGCGCTGCGGGTTCCCTTTGACGCTGAGTGGCAGGGGCCGGGGCGGGTCGGTGAAGACGACAAGATCTCGGCGGAGGGCAGCGGAGATGGGACACAGGGCGTTGGCCTGGTCGAGCAGTGGCTGGAGAGTGTCCCAAATATCCTGGCTCAGCGGAAGCGCACGTTGCGCGTCTGGGTGGAGGTCCAGCAGCAGGGCAAGGCCACCGTGGCGCTCCTCGGCAATTAGGGCCCAGCGAACAGCGGGATGGGCCTCTAGCACCCACTCCATGTCGCGGGGCAGGAAACGACGCGGCGGAGAGCCCACGAGATCAGCGCGGCGGCCGCAGTAGCGCCAGCAATCCGGTTGCGTGGGATGCTGGGCGAACAGGTCGCCCATGGGGTACTCGTCACAGTCGCGGAACATGGCAAAGACGGGCTGGGCGGGCGCGTCGGGACGTCGCAACAGCACCAGCTCGTGGTAGGGCCCGCACACGGGGCGGTATTCATGTGGCACGTCTGGGCTCAGCTTTAAATAGGCCCAGTCGGCCGGGTCGGGCAGCACCTCGGCGGGCAGCGTGCCAGACTCGGAAGAGCCGTAGATGTGGGTGATCTGGGTGTGCGCGGTGATTTGGGAGGCCAGGTAGGGTGGGCAGGGAGCGCCGACGATGGCGAGCTGGCGCACGCGGCGTAAGTTGGCGGCGTAGGCCGGGTTGGCGCACGTCTCGGGCAGGGTCTTGGGTCCCAGAATACAGGCAAAGACGTCACCGTGCTGTAGGACCTGGTCCATCAGCGTTGCGGTCATGGAAGGACCAGGCCCTGTTGTCACGGCGGGCAGCACCAAGGTCAGATCGAAGCAGAAGTTCATGCCTAGGAAGGGGAACAGGCCCGCGGCAATGGAGAGGGGGGTCAGCACCCCGACGCGCTTCCCGCGCCACTGCTCGTAGTTGACCAAACTGGGATCCAGCAGCTTCTGGAATCCCACCGGCTGCAGGTAGACAGTGGCATGGGTGAAGACGATAGGCTTGGCGGGCCCCGTCGAGGCCGAGCTGTGGATGACGGTGAAGGGGTCGTGAAGTACTTCTGCTAACGATGGTGTGAAGGCGTAGACGGGAGTTGGGGCGCCCTCGGTGGCCAGCCACTCCTCCAGCGTCGGGGTGACGAGTGCCGTCAGTCCGGACTTGAAGGCCCGAATGGCGTTGACTTTCTGCATCGCCGACGTGTGTGAGCTGGGGGGATACAGCAGCAGCTGGCAGTCAGTGTGCTCCATGAGCGACAGATGCGTATCGACGTCTGCGCTGGGGTGACAAGTCAGGGTCTGCGTAGGCCGTTATAGTTAGGGATTTCCGAAGAGGTGGTCTAGCGAGAAAGATGCGTCTGCGTCTGTGTCAGCTTACCTGATATCCTGTTTTGACTGCGGCCAACGTGATAATAAAGTACGACAGGTCTTGGGGAGCCACATAATGCAGGGTGGCCCAGCGGGTCGGAGCGCGTCCCAGGTGCTGCTCAATCCACCAAGCGGCGCGATTCACCGCACGAGAGAACTCCTGAATGCTGTAGTCACGGTATCCTTCATCCGGCCGGTCCTTGCTGCGCGGTAGGGAGACCATAGGCTGGTTCGGACATAGTTCGGCGAGTTCATCGATCAGGCGCGGCAGCGGGGTGGTGTGCCATCGCTGGGAGAAGTAGTGGGATACAGGGAGGGCCATGGGAGGAACAGAAGTAGAAAAGGTAGTCTATGTACAAATCACAATGGAACAGAGTGAGGAAGGAGCATAATTGAGTAATTGATTGACTGCGAAAGAATACCGAGGGGAGAGGGAGGGGGGGTGTTGAGCAATTTATAGGCCGTGGTCTAACAGAAGAGGGGCCAGCTTTCACCAGGCGGCTCAAAGCCACAATTACTGCCCCACTCCTATCCAATTGGCATTGTATAATGGGAGCCATTAATATAGCTAGTATGCAGGTTGACACGCCTCTCCGGGCGGACGGTCTACAGAGCCGCTGAGGGCGTCAGAAACGCCGGCGGAATAGTCTAAAATCCCGCTTACGCGTGAACAGACTGCGGTGCCAATTGAGAAAGCAGACCAGAACGCCCTTCGCCTATACATAATGCAAAATATCTACAATATACAGAATAACCATTACAACTCCACTGGCGCTATACCGACTCGGCCTCGAATCGGACCTCATTTTTAACCTGGATCTGCCCCAGCAACAGCTCCTCGCCAAAATTGCTCTCCGTCCGACTATTACTGCGCACTGCGGTGGTGTGTAATTGATGTGTCTGGGCGTCGCCTCCGGACCCGGACAGCGTCTCGAACCCACGCGTCGTGACGTGGTTGGAGGGAAAATAGCGCTGGGACGATTTGGAGGTCTCGGAGTCCGAGATGTCGAGTCTTCGCATGGCCCAGCGGACGATTGGACGCATCGTGGGCAGACAGGCGGATATGACGCCAAAGGAGACCTCGAGCGAGGTCCAGATCACGGTGCCGTTCATGGCCCCTGTAGATGGTGCGTAAGCGAATGCCTTCCTCTGGTTTCGTTTTTTACCCCTTTGCTACCACCAGAACTAGACTTACAGGTGAAATCCGGGTCATCGACTTTGAACTGCGTCGATAGTCGAATGCAACTGCATACCACCACACTAGTCGACCGATTCTTTAGCATTAAGTTCCACATCAAAGCAGAGGGACGGGGAGAAGGGAACCCACAAGCCACCCAGGAGAAAGATAGCGGACAGAGTGACCTTCTGGATGCGAGTGGTCTGCAGCCCCCAGACCATTCGCAAGGGCAGGATCAAGATCATCACATCGGTGCAGATGTTGGGAACCGCGTTTCCGACGTAGAATGCCTTGCTGCTGACGCAGGTGGCCGGCACCGACTTGTCCCAGAAGCCGTTCAGCGGCCGGCAGGAGAAAATGGAAATGAACCAGACAATGACGGCCCAGGCGACGACCAGAGTGCCGACGACATAGACGGCGATGCGGAAGGGGCGGATTTGGAAGATGCGGACGTAGTAGGTGAGGATGGACAGTTTGACGGAGAGGATGGTCGCGGTGTAGATCATCTGGTACGCATACATGCACTACACGCGGATGCGCCCGATAGGTGATGAGTGACTGCACTGCACACGAGCAGGATAATGAGCGAAGAGGCGCATAAACGAACCTTGAGGTACTTGGGGATGTTCCCTGTGGGAACGACCGCCAGGTGACGACCTGATCCCAATGCAACCACTATGTCCTGCTTGTCAGTAATCCATAGCACATCAAGGGATCCAGAGTAATCGTGGACAACAGGGCAACCGACTGATGGTGGAAAGACTGAAGCAACCCAGCGAGCAAGCCAATCCCACAATAATCAAATAGTCATCCAGGCCAAATCGCAGCCGGGTCAGAGATTTGGCCAGCAAACGGAGGACAACGGCGATGATGGATAAGACGGCAAAGGGGATGATGGCGCCCAGGGTCTGGC
Organism: Aspergillus aculeatus ATCC 16872; assembly: GCF_001890905.1. NCBI lineage: Eukaryota > Fungi > Ascomycota > Eurotiomycetes > Eurotiales > Aspergillaceae > Aspergillus > Aspergillus aculeatus. Next base: position 61,998 of record NW_017962976.1, read on the forward strand.
TCTGGGCGCTCTGGTTGAGCGAGGCAGTGGTCATGGTGGTCGTGGTGGTCAAGACGACCAAAATGACCAAGGTGACCAAGGCGCAGAAATTACCAAAAGTTGAAGAGACCACAAAATGCAAAGAGGAGAGAAAGAGAGAGGAGATGAGAGAGGAGGAGGGGGGGATAAGCAAAAGATGGGGGGGGGAAACGTGCAGAATGTCCACCTACCTACTATCTTACCTTGTCTTCCCATGTTCCATTGTCTGATGTGCAGATTACCGGGGTCTCTGACTTCGTCTCTGACTTCGGCCCCCTCAATGCACCAATAGTGGGCCCTGATTGTCCGCCTTGTTGTCCGGCCCCCAAGTTACTCAAGGTAAGTCCAACAGACTTGAATTGAAGTGACGGACTGGCCCCTGCAGCTAAAGGTTTCTGCGTTAGAGTAAATCCGGTCGAGTCGGACAGACCCGCGAATGGCACGGCACGGAACGGAGCCCCTCAATGGACCCAATTGGACCCAAATGGACCCATGGTTGGGGCCAAGGCGGACTCACAAGTGAATGTGCGTTAACTAGTGTTAACTAAGCTCATTTGATACAATGTGCAGGGATGCGCGATAAGTGCAAGACACGTGGTGGTTGGCTTGCCAACGGTTACATTATGGACTCGCCGCTAACTGGCGGGCAATTAATTTAGCCCTACTTACTTAATTAATGCCCGTCGCCCACCAGCGCCAGCATCCTCATCCTCCTCGTCATCCTCATTCTAATCCTCATCCTCACCATTTGCATTTTACTTTCACTGTTCGAACTCACTGCCTCAACATGGCTTCCTCGAATCCCACCTTGATTTTCTGCCCTGGGGCCTGGTATCCGCCCACGGCCTTTGAGCCCCTGGCCGCCCAGTTCCCCGACCACACCACCCATCTCGTCGCCTTTCCCTCCATCCAGCAGGCCACCACCGTGCAAGACCTGCAGCCCGACATTGACACACTCCGCAACCTAGTCGAACAGGAGGCCAATGCCGGGAAAGAGGTTGTGGTCATCTCCCACAGTTGGTCGGGCTTGCCTGTAAACAGCGCGCTGGACGGGCTCAGCACGGCCGAGCGACAAGCCGCCGGCGCGACGGGCGGAGTGAAAAAGTTGATCTTCATCTCGGCGTTCATCCCGGAGGTCGGTGAGAGTCTGATCGGTGCCTTTGGCGGGGTGCCTCCGGACTGGTACGACCGCGATGTGAGTCGATTGTCTCGTCCCCCCAAACCGATTGCATGCTAACCCCCGCCGCAGGAGGCCAACGGCACCGTCAGCGCCGTCGACCCCTACAGCCTCTTCTTCCACGACGTCCCCGACGGCGAGAAATGGGCTCAGACGCTGCGTCCGCACGCCTGGGCGACCAAGAACTCGCCCGCCCGCAGCACCGCCTACACCCAGATCCCCAGCGCCTATCTCCTGTGCGAGCACGACCGCGCCATCCCCCTCTTCGTGCAGCAGTTGATGGTGGACAAGGCCCGCGCCAAGGGGGCCCAAATAACCACCGACACCGTTCCTACCGGTCATTCCCCGTGGCTGGTCGATCCCGCCCCGGTGGCTGCCTTTGTGAAGCAGAACCTGGCGTGAGGGGGCGGGGCTTTGGTCCGGTGACGGCATCGATGTACTATAATGAAAAGATAACCATCCTGTACATGCAGCGGAACAAGCTCATAGCAATATGATGCTAATGCTCCGAACACTTGGAAATATTTGTATTCCAGTTTAGTATCTTTTTTCTCTTACTCAGGTATCATGTAAATCGCGTCAAACCAACATCGCCTCAATGATCTGGTCTGACCCCGGGGTCAGCGCATCCAGCGGCTCAATGCGGCGCACCTGCAGCCCGGCTCGCCCTAATATCCCCCGCCACTGCGCCTCAGTGCGCTCCATACCCCCAAATGCCATCATGCTCATATCCAAAAAGGCCGCGTAGGGAGACGCGCCTCCTCCGTCCGGGAGCACCAGGTCGACAATGACCAGTCGCGAGGACGGGCCCATCGCTGCCACCGTGTTCTGCAGAATGGTCGCGACCACGCCATCGCTCCAATTGTGGAAAATGTGACGGAAGAGGTACGTTTGGGCTCCTTGAAACATCAGTAAACTATGAGCAGAGGAACAGACGAAGCGCATTTTGCGGTAAGGGAGACACACCGTGAACGGGTTGGGGCTGGAGAAAGTTGTAGGGCATCACCTCGACGCGCTCGCCGCCGTCCACCCCCTCCAAGACCTGGGGCAGGTCTTGCAGCACGATGCGACCGCGCGGCGGGGGATCCAGCTCGTCGCTGACCTGGCGGAGCACGGCGCCGCGGCCGCCGCCCACGTCCACGAGCGTGACTGCTGTGGTTTTATCATTCGAAGGATCCTCCGAAGGCGCACTGAGCAGAGTGCGGAGGAAGGGCTGCAGCTGGCACACGGCGAGGGCGGCGGTGCTGGATTGGAAGGCGGCGAAGATGGCGCGCTGCTCGGGCTGCGACTCCAGCCACTCGAACATGGTCTGGTCGGTTTGGTGGGCAAATCCGAAGAGGGTGGGCTGTGTATCGACTGGGTTCTGCCATTTGTGGGTCTCGAGGAAGTCGGGGAGCGCCGTCATCAACGTCGCGGTCTCGGCCCTGCGGTCGATCGGTCGATTAGCACGGTAGGCAGGGCTTAGAAGGATTGAAAGGGCTGCCAGGTATGGGTGTAATCACGCACATGCCCTGGATCACGGCCCGATGTTGGGGCTGGCGTAGGGTTTGCGATTGTAGAGTATGGGCGTAAACACCCGGGCTGGGTTCGGTGAAGATGCCGATGGCGGCCAGGGTTCGCATGAGACGCACTGCCTCGCACGATCATCAGTCAAAGAAAAATCTTCCCATCGCGATTTATGGGCGATGATCATGCGCACGGCAGTACCTACCTAGAAGCGCGACATCAATGCCGCAGCGTTGCGCCAGATCCGTGGCAGTGGGAGGGCCCTCGTCGAAGCGCTCGAACAGTCGGATGCGCAGTGCGGCGCGTAACACCCCGTGAGCCACCGGCTGGCGGATTTAGACATGGCTCGCAGAAATTAAGCACACAACAGGCGGAAGACGTACTGCCTTGGCCAGATGCATCAATTGGCTCTCGGGGGTTTCCAGGCTGGTCAGGAGATTACGCGTCGCGGCGAGTAGTCGCGAGTGTAGCGCATCGCTGGCGGGGGGAAGCTGGCCGGGGGTGTTGGTTGCAGCCTCGAGTTGACGGGCCAGCGCCAGCATCTGACTGGGGGTCTCTTTCGTCATGATGGTGTTTGTGAAAAGTCACACCAGGGAAGGCTTGCAGCTGATGGTAATTTGGAGAGGCGGAGGGGTAAAGTAGAAATGAGGCGATACGCCAGCCTTATCAACGCGGCCCTAACTACACTCTTTGTATACCATGGCGAAGTTTTTGGGGGCCGCTTCGACCAACTCGCAAGTCCAGCCTTTCGCGACCGTTCTTTCCAATTCTCATTAATTCTCATTTTTGAATTCTGCATTGCTGACCCCTCCGGCCTTTGCCCCATTTTCGTTAGGCTGGCCTGACCCCAACTGTGCTCGATGTTGTGCCCATTGTGGTGCTAGCTTCTTTGCGCTAGAAGTTAGTCGCTATAGTCTGCTTACTATGGCCCTCACGCCACATTCCTCACGCCCTAAACACACTAGCGCTCGTGCTAAACCTGCTAAACCTGCAGACACATCCTATATTATTGGTTCGATATTATATTAACTACACCTCCCCCACGGACTTCCGGCCCAACGCCACCTCAATGGTAAAGTCGAATCCCGCCCCCTGGCGACACTCGTCGGCAGCCTGCCCGATAAGGGTGCGCAGACGCGGCCCGGCCGCCTCCGCCGTACTGTTATCCATGGCCAGATAGCTGTATTCCTCGTTGGAGTTGAACTGGAGCTGGCTCCAGTAGACGCGGCTGTGCGGGCTGCACGGATGCAGCGCCTTGCGCACGTCCACCATCCCATGTTGCGCGAAGAGATCGGGGAGGCCAGGCACCCAGCTATCCGTACCGTTCCGTTAGTATTCATTCGTAAGAGTGCCTATGCGTCCGTTGTCCATTGCTTACCGTCCCAACCCCGTTTGTTTCATCAACTTCATCATCTCGTCCAAGGCGGGGGTCTCCCGGCCGCCCACCGACTGCACCGACCACGACTCGTAGTTGTGTTCCGACCATTGCAGCCACCCACCGGGCTCTTTCGTTTCGTAATGAGAAAATTAGAAAGAGACCGTGAAAGGAAGCAAGGCGAAAGAAAAAAGTAAAGACTCACTCAGCATGCGCAGCATATTCCGCAGCACTGGACCCGGGTCATCGTTGCGGATCACCACAAAAAACAGCCGCAGATGCACGACGTCGTAGATCCCCTCCAGCTCGGCGGGCAGCGGCTCATAGAGGTCCAGCTCGCGCAGCCGCACGCCATCCGGCAGCCACTCCGGCGGCGGACACTGGGCGAAGGAGATGTCGAAGCCGTCGATCTGCGCGGCGGGATACTCGCGCTTCACGTCCATCATCCAGATGCCCGTGCCCGTGCCGATGTCGGCGATGCGCGGGGCCGAGTCGGCGGTCAGCCCCATGCACGGGTGCAGGCTGTAGCCCAGCGCATCCTTCCAGAGGTGATTCTGGGCGTTTAACCTGGTGTGTGGATTTAGTTTGATGTCTTCGATGTCACTCCCTTTCGGGGGCCCAGCCGACCGTGGGGTTGTTCTTTACCGAGCGGAGGAGTGGTAGTTGCGGTGCAACGCATAGCTGTTCGTTGGAGGTGACATGCTTAGGGAGAGTTTGGGTCTTTTCGATTATCTCTGGGAGAGGAGAGTGGGAGGAGCCGATGAGATAGTTACTTATAAGCTTGCCCTAAATGCATATTATTATCCCGGGATGCCTTGTCAGCCAGCGTACCGTACTAGTCGTCGGCTGCAGGATACTTGCGGCTTAAACAAAAGGACAACAAACATCAATTCGATAAGACAAAATACAGCAATACCACAATACCACAATACAAGAATACGCCCCTCCTGCGCAGTGAGTGGGGCGTGGGGGCCAATGCCGCTGAAGTGCTGAGCCCCGCCACAGTGGGACCGCATGGCGCCATGCGATTGAGTAGCCTCAATGACATCTAGTCCGTGCTGCTGATTCTCATCTTCCTCCTTAAAGGACAAAGGATTACAATCTTCAGTTAAGGCACTATGGAGCCGGAAAGGAATCATTGCAGCTTAAGCATAATCCCTCCGTTGCGCGATCGAAGCGGCCGCGTGGATCTTGAATGCGGCGTTCAGAACCATCGGTGTAGCCCCCAGGTATGGAATATTTGATATCCTCAGCCTTGCCAGCCCGAATTCCCTGAGCAGAAGATTTTCAGTTGCGGTTTACGGTAGCTGGAACAGGGATTGATAGACTAGCCCGATGCTTGTACCGCACATAAGTACATACCTGCCGACCCACCAGGTTGATTTCCAGCCCCATGATTACCAGGGATGATGATAGAGGGGCAATGGCAGTATGCGGTACTTTCACCGAGATCAGCACAGCCTCAGTACAGGTACTCCGTAGTGCCTCTTCTGGGTCGATAATGGAATTAACATCGGAACAGGCATTAGCGCTCATTGACTGATTCGTGGCCGGCTTTGGCTCAGTGCTCGTGACAAGCTCGATACAAGACTGTTGACAGCGAAGCTTCAGTAACGCATAGCACTAATATAGCCAAGGCTGATTAGAGTAGGCTTATCATTTCCAGTTCCACTATACTTACCTATTGATTGACTCTCCAAAATTGCTCCGTGCCCCACTCTCTGAATTGGTTGGTCTCCTTCCAGCTTTGTGGTAATCACGAACTGGACTTTGAGCCGCATCTGTACCGGGTTCATACTGTTTAATGCTAGATGCATTGCAGTAGACCTCTTCAGTCGGATCCCGTAGTCTAAGACCATGTTACCTGGATCTGATGCTGTAAGTAATCAGAGTTCGACTAATATTGATGTCCATTGCTCATGTGCGGGGGACGGGGTTGGGGGATGATGGTAATATGGGTTCAAACTTGCTACAAACTATCTATTAACAAGTGCGAGTTCAGTTCGTATCGTAGTCTACCCACCTTTCGAGTTCTACCAAGGGTCTCTTGTCAACAGTCGCGTCTTGAACCGGGATCTGGCCTCTCGCTCGGGATACAGGATATATATATATGACTTGTCGACATAGCTGAGTAATCCGGCCATGTGATGCAACGCGGTCACCAGGCTGCTTCACATGTTGATATTTCAAGTAGTTCCAATTACCAAGAAACCAAGAGTGGATGAGAAACAGTAATGCTTGTTGAATAGGACAGACGCTGTGGATTTTATATCTAGATGTTGTTGGTATACGTAGATTTGGCTTAGAAGCTACCTTGGTCTTCGAAGTCGTGATGCTCTGTTGTCAATCTAATTGTGACCAAAATAGATACCCGTAACAACGTTGATAGCATTCTTTTATCTTTTCTTCTGCTAGGAATCTTGTGCTCTTCATTAATGTTTAGTTGTGATCCCATCCACAGGCGGTGACTATCACGTGACCTACATCCACCTGTGATGGCCCTATCCACAGCGCAAGCCAGATATACTAAAGACTAGATAAAGCCAATTTTGGCCGCGGAACGGGTGGAAATCAGATATCAAAGCTCGAGTCAAATATGTGAAAGTCAAAAGAGTACCGTCCTTGTTGCTAAGGTAATTCCTCGTTCGCTGTGTTGGGATCCGATCCCCAGCGGATCAATCCAAGAGCCGCTCAACTTGTTAACCCAGGTATCTCTCTCACCCCCGTCCGCTGGGAGATAGAACTCCATGGCTGTTGAAGAGGAACAGACGTGATTCAAACTGTGATGTCAACGTGGCTTTTACTTCCCCGCATTCCAGCCCAGATGTCGACCGGGGAGAAGTCCCACCTAACCTTGCCTGGATTAGCGTGAATAGGAAGTGAAGTCAAGTTTACCAATCAACCGATAAACAGTGCCACTGATTTGCAGGCGCATTGATTTCCTGCTAGCTACTAGATAGAAACTTCTCCGCGCCTCGGCTATCAGTAGGGTTCACTACCGAGTGCACTGATATCCCATTCGTTGACTCTACCGCCTTATCGAACCCCTCCCCGTCGCGTCCCTGATAACTGACAACTGCTACGACACAACTCCCCTCCTCCGTCGCTTCTCGCCTCTCCCCTCAATGCTTTGATACTATGGCTGCCTCGGGTCGTGTCTGCGCTCGGTGCGCAGTGATTGTGAGAACCCCCCCCCTTTACTGCCTCCATCTGAGACTGATCATGGGCTGACTTGGCATAGAAACAACGCTGTGATGGCACCTCGCCGTGCTCCCGCTGCGCACGTATGATTGCACTTCTTCAGCATCCGGGTTGATTTCAATACTGACTAACCAGGCCTTGGTCATATTTGTGAGCCCCAACAGCCTGGCATACCAAATGCAGAAGCCCAGACGCTCGCGAATCGCCGGCCCAGAGCCTCCCGGTCCCGGGATGGATGTATCTCCTGCAAAACGCGGTAGAGGGACCCATGAGGACACAATCGATACTGCATAAGCATGCACCCCCTGCTGACTGTCAACGAATAGGAAGAAGAAATGCGATGAGAAACGACCTCGATGTAGCGACTGTCGGCGATTGAACCTACCATGTTACTGGAAAACTCCCAGGGCACGGTCTCCGCCACCGGTGATCGTCTCCCCGCTGCCGTGGCCTCCTGAAATGCCCTTATCCGCAGCTGCGCACGACCTCATCCTGTCTTCCGCTTCGGATCCAACCCCAGAGCTCGATCCGATCTCCCCTTCCGATCATCTCTTATCATCCGTCGGCGATGATCCGATATCGCTCTTCTCACCTTCCTGGATCGATGTGGAGATGATCCTCGGACCCGTCGCGCCACCCCCAGGCAGCGGGCTCAATGCCCATCTGCACAATGATGAAGATCGCTGTCTCTTCAACCACTATGTCCAAATCGTGGCGCGAGCCCTGTCACGGTCCACGACGAACTCCACCGCCAACCCATTTCTGGCGACTCTGCTGCCTATGGCCGCCGCCTCGGAGACTCTCACCAGCGCCCTGTTAGGGCTGAGTGGCTGCCACTGGCGGCGCGTCTATCCCCAAATCTGGAACCGAGCCCTAACGCGACAAGGACGGGGTAAGTCTGTTCTTCACACAACAACAACTACACTCAATTTTCCATGGTATATCGACAATAACAGTGCCACTGACCAGAACAGCCTTGTCCCAAGTCAATAATCTGCTCAGTCATCGACCGAATCGGCAATTCTTCCTCGAAGCCTGCACCACCATCCTCCTGCTGTGTCTCACGGAGCTGTTCGAGGGCACCTCTCGCGCTTGGAAATGGCACCTCAAAGCGGCCGGGCGCCTCCTCGGCGCGATCGACCGGCACCGACTTGACTCAACCAGTGAAGGGACGTTCTGTCTCCAGCTCTTCCACTACCTAGACTCCATGTCCACCATCTCCCGGTGCAAACCCCCGCTGTTACGGGCAGGGGAGCGCCTGAGCGACCTTACGTTGGGATCCTCTCCCCCGTCCTACCTTCCCCCCGCTGCCAGCACATCGTCATCATTAAGCTACACAATATCTGGACTCCCCACGAGCTTACTGGATTCCCTCGGCCGAGTCAATCTTCTCGCGGCGCATCGCAGCCGACGCATCGACGACCTCTCGGAGATCGGCTTCCGGACCGCCGCGGCGCACGTACGCGCCCATCTAGACAGCTGGCGCCGGGAATACGAAGCAGCCTGCCCGGGCAGTGAAGTAGACCATCTGGCCACGCAAGCCTTCGAATGGGCGATCCGCTTACGCCTGCATCAGATTGTCGACGGCTACGATCCGAACCATGCGGACGTCGAGCAGGCCGTCGCGGGAATCGTGGCCGCGGGGCGGGCCATCCCCTACGGCAGCCCCGTCGAGGGCAGTCTGCTCTTCCCACTGGTGATAGCGGGAGCCAGCAGCCGCAGCATGGACCGACGGATGGGCATCAAGGAGCGCCTGATGGTGATGGAGAACACGCTGGGCTGGGGGCATATTCTCCAAGCGCGGCGGCTGCTCGAAGCCATCTGGGCGGACGACCGGGCGGACGCGAATTGGGCCAGTGTTCGTTACAGTCTGTTTCCGGGGATGGTGTTCGTGTGATTTGCCTCATCTCTATGTATATGTTTACTTAGTTACAGACACCTCGGATGCACTGTGTTTAGCCTTTTTCATAACTGGTACGAATTTGAAAGTTGATATGCACATTTTACCCCCTTCTATCTACTGGCCTTGAGCTCCTCTAGGTGAACCTGCATGTTATACCCACAAACCTCCTCAATCGTCAACTTCCCCGGTCGGTCCGTGGACGAGCTCCACCCGATGCGCTCGTTGAGGTCCTCGCGGGCCCGATAGCTGGCAGCTTGGATGTGCGTGGCCCGCGGCTTGCGCAGTCGCTCGTACAGCTGCAGCCCCTCGGCCACGCTGTACTCCTCGGCGAAGGTGCGGTGGAAGATCAGCCCCAAGGCGCCTGCGTCCTCAAAGGCCATGCACGAGCCCTGTGACTGGTCGGGCATCATCGGGTGGGCGGCGTCGCCCAGCAGGCAGACTTTGCCCTTGACCCAGTAGGGGTACGGCTGGTGGCGGTACACTGTTCGAGATCAGCCAACGGCTTCCTTCAACCTGTTAGAGCCGAGGGATGGGGAGGCCCTACAGCGCCACATCTTGATATCCTCAGCATTGATTAGCAACCGCTGCATCCGCTCATCCAGCGCGGGAAACGTGGCCACCAACTGCTCCGGTGTGGCGGAGATGTTCCAGCCATCGTCGCGGAGATTGTTGTGCTCGGCCGGGTAGAAGCAGTAGCAGCTCACGACATCCCCGTCGCTGCAGGGGGACATGACGATCTTGTTGATCCCGATGCCGCCCCAGTACTCGATCGCCGCGTTGTCGATATAGTCGTCCAGCCCGAGGCGGCGCAGCTTGTCGGCGCTGATGATGCAGCGGTAGCAGCACGAGGTTGACATGGTGAAGTCGGGGGTGATGCCCATCTGGAGGCGGCTTTCGGACTACATCAAGGATTTGATGTTAATGCTTGAGAGCCTAGGGTAAAGCGCCAGAGATTGGGTGCGTACGCGAATGCCATCTGCAGCGACGATGAGGTCCGCCGACGCCGTCTCGCCGTTCTCGAACCTGATGTCCCCGGCTTCCGCGTCCAGCGACACGGCTTTGTGATTCACCTTCAACACGCACTGTGGACCCTCTCCCGGCTCGTCGAAGGCGGAGCGGAGCAATTGTTGGTGGATGTCAATCCTGTGGAAGTTGTTGTACTCCTGATGGGTCCATGTCAGTGGCATTAGGGCTATGCGGGTGTGAATGCCCGACTGACCGTGCCGAACTTGGCCTTGTAGTCCCCCAGACCGTATTCTTTCTGTACTTCTCCGGTCGTCCAGTCGTGCATGATGAGTTTCTTGAGGATCACCTGTGTCTCGCGATGAGTATTGGCTGATACCAGAGCAGGTGGAACTGACCGGCTTCGCAGCCTTGACATCCACCCCCCATTGCTCGAGGAAGCGGGATCCATTGGAGGCGGCGCTCAGCGAGGCGCCCACTTCCCCAGCGAAGTCATATCGCTCGTATACCGTGACGTGATGTCCCTGACGACGTAGAGCCACGGCTGCGCTGAGGCCACCGAGGCCGGCGCCGATGATGGCAATGTTCAGCGGGGAGTCGGTGCGGGAGGGCATTGTGAGTGTACAGTTCAATATTTCAATAATTATTACAGCTGAAGTTTGTCTCTATGCCTCATTGTCGAGTTCGAGGTTGTGCTATAAATGTATCCTGAGCATTTTCGAAAGGATGAATCATTGCTTCCGACTCTTATCGGGCAGCCGACGGCTCGTATCTGGCTGTTTATCTACGCGACGGCCGCAGGACTAGTCGGAAGCTTATCGCCCTAATTGCCTCCAGTGACAGCCAGCATCGATACCTCGTTGCAATACCACAATAGACCTTTATTAAACACCCTCATCATGCCATCCGCGCTCCTTGTCCTCCGATGCTGCTACCATCGCTGCATACACCATGACAGACACCAAAGAGGAAAAGCTGGCCGCCGTCGACTACGGCCTCGGCGATCTGCACGATGACTTAGCCTTGTTGCGTCGGATCGACTGGCGCATCCTGCCGACCATGTTCTTGACCTACTTGCTGCAGTTTCTGGACAAGGTGGCTTTGAATGTATGTGCACCCTGGTGGTCTCGTCGGGATACCAGTTGCTGATGGCTGATGGAGCTAGTATGCCAACGTGATGGGGATGCAGGATGATCTCGGGATGCAGGGCAATGACTTCTCCTGGCTGGCTACGGGGTTCTTCATCGCTTATGCCGTTGCTGAGATACCTCAGGGTCTGTTCTCTTTACTTCTGCTGCTTCTGCTGCTGCAATCGTGTCCGTCGCTGACAGCAAGTAGGCTTCCTGCTGCAACGATACCCGGTTACCAAGGTTCTCGGAGTCAATATTCTCTGCTGGGGAGTGCTCTTGTGCTGCTCGGCTGCGGCGCAGAATTTCGCCGGGATGATGTCGCTGAGAGTGCTTCTCGGTGCGCTGGAGGCGGTCATCGGTGCGTCAGAAATTATCCCCTTTCGTGTCCAATGTAGTGCATCTAATGACCGTTGTCGATTACAGCCCCCGCCCTGACTATGTATACCAGCATGTGGTACACGCGAGCCGAGTCGACCCCGCGATATGGCCTCTGGTACTGCGGTCTGGGCACCGGCCAGATAGTAGGCGGGCTGATCTCCTTCGCGGCGCAGCATACCTCGCCCACGCTCGCCTTTCATGGGTGGCGGATCATGTTCGTGGCCATTGGGGGAGTGAACATCCTCGCGGCGCTGCTGGTCCTCCTCGTACTCCCGGCCACTCCGGCGGCAGCGGGGTTCCTGAGCCCCAGCGACAAGGACCGTGTGGCGCAGCGGCTGCAGCAGGAGCAGGCCGGTGGTACAGAGGGTGAGAAGGGCTTGCACCCGAGTTCGTTCCTGGAAGCATTCGGAGATTTGCAAACGGCCCTGCTCGTCCTCCTGACCATCCTGATCACCATCCCAGCGGCGTCATCACCACCTTCTCCTCCATTCTAATCAAGGAGTTCGGGTACAACTCTAAGGAAAGCGCCCTGCTGAACATGCCCTCCGGGGTGATCAGCATTGTGGCGACCATGGGATCGACCCTGGCTATTGCCCGAGGCTACTCCCGGTGGCTGGCGATCAACCTCCTCCTGCTGCCCACCTTGCTGGGCGCGTGTTTGATGTCTTTCCTGCCATCTTCAAATCAGGCCGGTTGTCTGGCGGGTATATATCTGGTGAACACGGTTGGTCTTCCCGGAGCGCGGGAATGTCCGAGTAAAGTAGAGATAGGTTGCTGACCAATATACAGACCGTCGCGCCGCTAGCTCTGATTTTCGCATGGACCGGTGCGAACTACAAGGGCTACAGTATGAAGGTAAGCCATACACAATATTGCATTAGCAGCAGCAGCAGCAGCCGAGTTGACGATCGGACAGGTGGCGGGGAGTACACTCGTCTCGGCCGGGTTCAGCATCGCCAACATCATCGGCCCGCAGACCTTTCAAGCCCGCGACGCTCCAGGGTGCGTTGTGACAGCTTCTTTGTCTTTCTTCCCTCGCTATGTACCTTAAGGCAATCTTGCTAATTCAGACAGGTACATTCCCGCCAAGATCACGATCGTCGCCGTCAATGCCGGTGCCATTGTCATTTCCACCACGCTGCGGGTGGTGTACGGCCGTCGGAACGCGCGGGCAGAGCGAATGGGTCAGGCTGCCGGCAGTCACATTGAGCGACGTTTAGAGGGGGCAGGAGTTGCGGCTGGGGGGGAGGGGGTCGACTTTCGCTATGTGTATTAGAGTTGCCAGTGAGAAGGTGGTGATTTTGGCTCGCAGGATGGATTCACCTGCGCACAACAACTGAGGCAGTAGCTTTCACAGTAATAAAGGACTGGGAATTGTGTGATTCTAGTCTCATATACCTCAGGCCTGAAACGTACATCCAATGCTGATATCCACCACTTTTCAACGGAGCAGACTTCCGACAAGTATCAGAACAGTAGGGTAGGGAACGGAGTAGGAAATACCGAGCAAAAGAAAAGCTTGCTCACGCTATAAACACCCCCATGTTCTGAGATACGTTGTGTGGATATTTTCCTAATCTTGGTAGGATATCCACTGTCTACACCCGTTGCTCATAAATAATATAGATATTTACAATCGAAGATACAAAGTCAGCTCGAGGAATATTAAGATACTAGATTCCAGCAATCAACAAAACAGAAGAAAAGAAAAGAAAAGAGAATCAAATAAAAAAAAGATCACAGCGACCGAGGCAATGCACAACCAGGGCTTCCGTCTCCGCTTCAACCGCGCGGGAAACACTTGCTAATCTACGCGACGGAAAAGCTCCATACTGGAAGGGGACTTCACCTTGCGAACTACGTATAATTTCAAGCCATATAGGAATATAAAGATAATTCAGTGGATATTATTCTCTTTCACTAATTCTGTCCAGACTTTAAACCCGACATAGATCCTAAGCCTTCTACAATCCAAATGCTCACCCTAGTCACCGGAGCCAACGGCTTCATCGCCGCGCACTGCATCGCCGCCCTGCTGCGCGCCGGCCACTCCGTCCGTGGCACAGTGCGCACCCCCGAGAAAGCCAGTGCCACTGTAGCTGCCTTGCTCGCCGCCGGGGTCGCCTCGCTGG
>NW_017962976.1:76530-359863 GCF_001890905.1 Aspergillus aculeatus ATCC 16872
CGAAGATACAAAGTCAGCTCGAGGAATATTAAGATACTAGATTCCAGCAAATCAACAAAACAAGAAGAAAAGAAAAGAAAAGAGAATCAATAAAAAAAAGATCACAGCGACCGAGGCAATGCACAACCAGGGCTTCCGTCTCCGCTTCAACCGCGCGGGAAACACTTGCTAATCTACGCGACGGAAAAGCTCCATACTGGAAGGGGACTTCACCTTGCGAACTACGTATAATTTCAAGCCATATAGGAATATAAAGATAATTCAGTGGATATTATTCTCTTTCACTAATTCTGTCCAGACTTTAAACCCGACATAGATCCTAAGCCTTCTACAATCCAAATGCTCACCCTAGTCACCGGAGCCAACGGCTTCATCGCCGCGCACTGCATCGCCGCCCTGCTGCGCGCCGGCCACTCCGTCCGTGGCACAGTGCGCACCCCCGAGAAAGCCAGTGCCACTGTAGCTGCCTTGCTCGCCGCCGGGGTCGCCTCGCTGGACTGCCTGGAAATCGTCGTGGTCGCCGATCCCACCGACCTGCAGCAATTCGCTCCCGCGGTGGCAGGCTGCGACGCCATCCTACACCTCGCCTCGGCCTTCACCTACGACGCGCAACCGGGGCAATTCGAGCAGCGACTCCTACTCCCTGCAATCCAGGGCACGACCGTTGCGTGTGAGGCGGCACACCGTTGTCCGACCGTACGGAAGTTAGTTATCATGTCCTCGTTCGCGGCCGTCTACGACGCGGCGCAGGGCTTGCAGCCTGGACGGGTGTATACGGAGGAGGACTGGAGTCCGTTAGGGTATGAGGAGGGGCGGGACACGGACAATGTGGTATGTTTCGTTATCTAATCCTTCAATTACCGTCCATCCTTTTTCATTCTGGTTGATGGATGGTTGACGACTCAGGCCATCGCATACCGCGCATCCAAGGTCCTCGCCGAACGGGCCGCCTGGAAATACATCAAAGAGCATGCGGTAGACTTCCAGCTGGTGACGCTCTGTCCAGGAATGGTATTCGGAGAGATGATCCATCCGATCGCCTCGCTGGCGCAGCTGAACGCCAGTAATCGGATCGTCTGGGAGGTGGCGCAGGGGGGACGAGATGCACTCCCGCCAACCAAGGCTCCGGGTAAGAAGCCCTACTTTTCTCCTGAAAAAACCATAATGGTGCAACAACTGAACTAATCTCCATTCTTCTGGTGGCTAGTCTGGGTAGATGTGCAGGACCTGGCTGGAATTTGTCTCCGCGCGTTGACGACAGCCCTCCCCTCGCACCAACGGTTTCTGGTCACCGAAGGCGCGTACGACACGCAGGAGATCGCGGATGTGCTGCGCGAGGCCATTCCCGCCGCCCGAGAGCGAATGGCGCTGGGGAGTCCGGGGCACCGGATACGAGACACCCATTACGCTTGCGATGCTAGGAAGGTGAAGCAGATGCTCGGGGTCCAGCTTAGGGGTTTGCGCGAGTCGATTGTTCCTTTGGTTGAGCAATTGTATGCGATGGAAGCTGCTCAGGGGGATTTGGAACCATAGTTACCCCCGAAGGCCAACATGTATGCCAAATAGCTCTTGAAGATTATCTTTACTATCGCTAGAATAATTATGGCTTCTCTTGTCGAGTTCCTCATATCATTTGCCGGTTATTGATATTATCATTTTAACTACTGCTGTTGCGGTGGGTATTGATATTGCTATCTCTATCTCTACTGCTTCTTCTGCTTCTTCTTCTCCTTTTTGCTCTCGTCGCCCCACAAAGAACAGAGAAAGAGCTTTATTTACTAAGGATATACATTGTTAAACTTATTATATCATTTATTCTAGTTTGATTTGCAGATCTACGACATTCCCTCAGCTACCTCACCTCATGCAGCGCCGCCTTCACATGCCCAGCAACCAAATCAATGAACTCCCGCGCCTGCCAGAGATCTATTGCCCTCCAGTCAGCATGCCAGAACACCCCACATACGCATCCAACTCACAAAGAAGAAAGAAACGCACCTTTATCCATATGCATAAACGGATGCGGCACCCCCGCGAACCGCCGCACGGTAACCTCACACCCTCCTTCGATCAACTTCCGGGCATAAGCCTCGCCCTCATCACGTAGCGGATCACAGCCCGCCGTGTAGATGACCGTACGCGCCAACCGGGTGAAATCCGGGGCGCTGAGCGCATTAGCATACCACTTCACCTCGGCCAGCTGCTGCTTGCGCACGTCTTCCTCCGCGCTGAGACTCCGCCACTTCAGCTCATCAAACCACTTTAACCGCGCCCAGTTCAGGGTCGGCGCGAACTCCATCGCCTGCATGGACGGGAACGGCGAGTCGGCGGCCGTCGCGTAGATGGAAATATCGTCGATGACGGGGGTCCCCACCGCCACCAGCCGCAGGGGAATCCCGTGGTCGCGCGCCAGGTGGGCGAGGATTAACGCGATATTACCCCCTGCAGAAACACCGCCGAGGGAGATGCGACTGGTGTCGAGCCCCGGGAACTGCGCGCGGCCGGCAGACGACGCCAGATGTTGCAGCGCCGCAAAGGAGTCTTGGATGCCGATGGGGAAGGCGTGTTCGGGAACCAGGCGGTAGGCGACGTCGATGACGGCCACGTTGGCCTTCACGGCGATGTGTTTGCAGATGTGGGATTCGGTGTCGAGGTCTCCTAGGCCCCAGCCTGTGCTTGTATTGCAGTTGCAGTTAGAAGTCGATACCAACAATAGAAATAAAAAGGAAAAATAAAAAGAGAAAAGCCCATTGGGGTGAAAGAAGGGCACGCACCGCCACCGTGGAAGTCGACGTGGACGGGCCAGGGTCCAGGGCTGTCGGGCTCATATACCCGACATGGGATCAGATCCCCCTGGTGTCCTGGGATCGTGGTGTCGTAGACACGCGCAGGCTCCGGCGCAGGACCAGTGCCGTACGAGTACAGCACAGAATATTTGGATCGAAGGACCGCGAGATCAATTGGCCCGCTCGGGGTGTGAGCGACATGTTTATTGTAGAGGTCGACAAAGGCAGGGTCGAGATGCGGCAAGACGGCCGGGTGGATGGGGTTCAGGGCTTCATGCGACATGGTGATGATTCTGGTGTTTGTGCGAGTTGGAGTACTTACGAGAACCAGGGTGCCCGTGGGCTTAAAAGGACTGCACCAGAAGTCATTGCCGATTTCCGCGTCTATACTCACTCATAACGTGATGTGATAGGTTCCTGCTGAATTCCCCTCTCATCTCGGCAATTCGATGCGTATCATGGCTGCAGCCAAGCCACCCCCGCATTTGCGCTTATCTATGCGACGGTCCGACGAAACGCTATCCGATAACACGGAATGGCAGATACGAGACAGATTGCCCAGCTGATGGAACTACTCCGGAGTAAGTATATGAAGCGGGGGCGGCAAAGGGGCAGGACCAACGTGGCTCGTGAGAATCATCACAGCCAATTCTCCTATCGTCATGGACCCTGTTTTGATTGTCGGAGCAGGCATCGTCGGGCTGACGCTTGGTCAGGCTCTGAAGAAGGTACTGTACTGTGTCTACACGATTTGCCACGCTTTAATTGCATACTAAATCACAGATTAGAACAACATCCCCTTCCGCATCTACGAGCGGGACGCATCGCCGCACGCTCGCGGCCAAGGATGGGCCATCACCCTGCATTGGGCCCTAGAGTACATCCAGCAAATTCTCCCCGAAGACACATTACAAGCCATCCAAGCTGTACAAGTCGACCCGCAAGTTGCCCAGCATGACAATGGTAACTTCCTCTTCATCGACCTGGCGACCGGCGCACCCAAGTTCAAGATCCCCCCCAGCACCCGCTGGCGCGTCAACCGGGAGAAGATGCGGGGCGCGTTGCTGCGTGGGATTGAAGAGCATATCCAGTGGAATGCGCAGGTGGTCGACATCGAGACCCAAGGCGCTGCTCCTCCGTGCCTGGTCCTAGCTGAAGGCACGCGCGTGTCCGGACGGTTCGTCATCGGGGTCGAAGGCAGTCGATCGCTGGTGCGCCGCGTGCTGCGCCCAGATGCATACCTCAACTCCATCCTCCCTATCCGATTTACTGGGGTAGCGGTAGATCTGTCGCCGGAGGAGATTCGTCCCCTGCGGGCGATGGACCCGCTGCTCTTCCAGGGCTGCCACCCCAACACGGGGGTATTCTTCTGGTTCTCCGTGCTCGAGACCCCCCAGAGCAACGGCACGCAGGGGAGCCCCAACGGGGAGCGCTATCGGGCGCAGATCTGCATGTCGTGGCCGGTGAACAGTGAGGCTGATGAAGTGGCGGCCACCGATGCAGAGCGACTCGACAATATGAAGCGGCGGTCGGTTGGCTTCGTGCCGTTTCTACGGTCGGTCGTGGAGGGGATCCCGTCTGGAACACCGGTACTGGAGATCAAGCTGGCGGATTGGGAGTGTTTGGACTGGGATAACTGTGACGGCCGGATCACGTTGGCCGGAGATGCGGCCCATGCCATGACGATGTGTAGGTTGTTGCTGAAGAATGTTGAAATTATCATGCTGATTCGGGCAGATCGCGGCGAAGCAGCCAACCATGGACTACTAGACGCCTTCTACCTCTCACAGGCGTTGCGACAGGTGTACACTGAGGGTCGAGGGGCGAAAGAGGCGTTGGACGAGTATGAAGAGGAGATGCGATCCCGGACGAGACGCGCGGTCCGGCTGAGTCGACAGGCCTGTCGCGATGCGCATACTTGGGACCGGTTGAATGAGGACTCGGCCATCTTGACTAAGAGAGCTATTACGGGAGAGGCTTGAGGTGATGGCATTGGGTGACTTTTGACTTTCGGTCGAGCGTATGTAGATTCAGTGTGATGTCCGCGATGAATAGTCAGGAGTAGTATTCGGTTTGTATGTGAAAGCTTGCTGAGCTGCCTGGTGATGACATAGAAATCGACCGGGCTGATGTATGACCTAACTCAGGCTCAGTCCCAGCCGGGTGCTTTCATACTCGCTGTATAATGAACCCAGTATAGGAAGCTCAAGAAGACTAGTTCCAGAAAATACAGAATGTAGAATGTACAGGGAGAAACAGCCTATTTCAGCCAGGTCTCACATCTAGCTATCCGATTGTCCTGGTTCAGGATTTGTGTATGCCGATTGATCTCTCTGGATATTATAAGTATTGATGTATAGGCAAATCTGGAAATGGTCTTTGATCAGAAACAACAAGACGCCGTTGCAAAGGTGCATAAAATTGTACCTTACCTTTCTTGTAGCCCCAGATCAGGACCGTTTTATGCCGTCACATTCACCTCGCCACATCTACCCGTAGTTCCTGAGCAGTCAATGAGTGGTTGATACGTCCGAAGCTGGGTCAATTGCTTTCTAAAGAATTGAATATGAGATAATAAGTCCTAAGTTACTTCCTTCCACAAAGCTTTTGTTTGGCTGACAGAATCCAAGAACTCGGAGCGCACGTGACCGGAGTGGTGATGCCTCGCCCCATAAAGAAAAGAAAGGCCATATAACGCAATCAGTGGGGTGATGAGAGTGGATCAAGCGGAAATAGGAGTTTAGGGTCACGTCACCGATGTAATCGAGTACGACTGTTGCATTTTAATTCCTGGCGGAAATCAGACAGTCACGGAGTTAAGATGGCTTTGTGCGGAGATAGCGGGGGTAAGCCGATGCCGACTGCCTACCGATTCCTTCCACAGCGAATCCGCGCAGCACAGTAGTATGTACAGTAGAGTGCATCCGAAAATGCATTCTTGCCCTCGGCTTGCCGCGCATCGGAGCCGGGATCAAAGAAAGTCAGTCAAAATAAACGTGGAAATCACGTATTTACCGAGAGTGTGATTCGTGCTGCTCGATCCTGCATATTTTATCAAACGTGATTAGGTTGTCCGCTTGATATCATAGGATCTCTATCACTTGACTCCCTAATCATCGCCATAGTTCATTCCGACAAATTCTTTCACTAAGATCATCCAGTCACTCCAACCCCATGCAGCCATTTCGCATCAAGCTATCCAACGATGGGACTGTAACAGGCTTTCATTCGATCCCACCAGCATCAGCACCACATCTGCGTTACCGTCCTCTGATCGTTGCGCTTCATGGTGGATGCTACGACAGCCAGTATTTCAAGGGCATCCCCGGTTACTCTGCCCAATTGAGCAGCGAAGCCTTTAGGGTACCGTTTGTGGCGATCGACCGTCCATCGTACGGGGGCACAAGTTCGATTCTTCCAGTCCCAGAAGGAACCAACTTCTACCAGGAGACCGGCCGCTGGTTGCATCAATACATTCTGCCCCGGATCTGGTCCAACTTCGGGGTACCTAACGACTGCAACTGCATCGTCTTGCTCAGTCACAGTCTGGGAGTCATGGGAGGTATCATTGCGGCGGCTCTTCACGCGCAGGATGATGCACCGCTGTATCCCCTGGGCGGTTTCATCGCCAGCGGCATGGGCAATACGCAGTCGCCAGCACTGAAAACCAGTAGCCCGCCATTTGTGACCATCGAGGCGGATCACGTTCGCTTTCCCGCAGAGACGAAAGACGCAGTCATGTTCAGACCAGGAACCGCGGCTGCAGAGGTTCTGGAACTCTGTGAGCGTCTGAATGCGACTTCGCCCCTCGCAGACCTAGTCGAATTTCCGACGACGTGGCTGCCAGTTTGGAAAGAGACATGGGCATCCCAGGTTCTGGTTCCGGTTATGTTTGCGCTGGTCGAGGACGATCCATTTTTCATCGCAGACGCAGGGGAGCTCGACACGTGCGTGCGGGCATTTACGCGCAGTGTGCGTGTCGATGGGAGTCTGGTTCGAGGCGCCCCGCATTGCATGGAGCTCGGCTACTGGTCCCAGGGATGGTATGCCCGGTGTTTTGGGTTTGCTATGGAGTGTGCTGCAAGTATGGCAACTCATTGACAGAACGTTTCCGTATGACTTCTTTTGAGAGGTGGGCACACGAATATTAGCGATTTTGAAGGGAAGCGGAGCGATGTGTTGTTGGATCAAATTCGAGATCTTGTACATTATACTCAATGCGAGGGCATACATTCTAATCAGTTAACCAGTGCGGTGGAAGTATTAGACTGTATTGTGGTGTGAAATACTTGAAGACCTCATTGATGACAGGACGTATGGATCTAAATCCTATATACTGGCTGTTGTCTCATGCCCACTTCGGAGGCAAGGAAGCAGTCGGAAGCATGGCGACAACCGGTAAACTGTCTATCACAGGGGTGGGACCGCGATCTTGAATCAGATCGGTGATCAAATACATGACCACCGCCTGCTTCCCCTTGAAAAGTCCCCAGCGGCATTCGTCCAACCGGAGGCAGCAGTTGACCCTCGCCTCGCCGTAGCGGCAGGTCGTCAAGGGGAGATTGTCCCGTTCGTGGCTGTGGTCGGTCGAGGGGACATATCGATTTCGATATCGACCCTGGTAGGGATCTCTTGGATGTCGTTTGAGCCACAACATGGGTTGAAGAATAAGGGATGTCGGTCCTCCTCGTTGGATCAGCTGAAAAGAAGGTGCGGTCGCTCAGGATTGTCAGCAAGTGCGGGGTAGGTCTAACTTATGCGTATTTATGCATTTAGCCGCCGCCGCAGCCAGGTGAACCTCTTGCCAGTATATCGTCTCTTTGTTGCTGGCGTCACTCCCGGCGTTAGGCGCAGCTTCAATCCTCAAACTGTCCGTGTTACACAAATTACTGTACATGACTCAATAAATAACGCCATGCGAGAGTCCCTGAAGAACAGCTGGGAAAGGCTAACGAGGAGCGAGGAAGCACATGCTCAGCTAGCGAACAGAAGTGACGCACTCGTTGCGAATGTCGCGGACGAACGCCTTCCTCTTGTTGATGATGCCGCGGATGGACGCCTCCCTCTCGTGGAGGATATTGCGGGCGAACTAGAGGACTTCATTCTGCTCTCAAGAATGGGCTTCAATCAAGAAGCTGGGAAAATATTCTGGCTGTTCCTTAGACCGCATCAGGACTACTTCCCTGTGATGGTGGAGAACGCGACAAGGTTTGTCAAGAGCGCGGCTTCTTTAGGCGGGCACTTTGACAACGCGATCTCGCGCTATTCCAATTCCCAGCCCGAGTATTGGCTACTCCACCTGATGAAGTGTCTCTCAGATTTATACCGCCATGGTTGGACTGGACGTCGACGTAGTATTATGGTTGGATCGCAACCTGATTGGACTGCTGAAAGTCCACATATTGGCAATAGGAATCGTCCGGAGGATACTAGGTTAGACTCATCCCACGCAGTTGCCCTAGCGCAAAAATGGCATGATCAATACCGGTATCTTGAACCAGACTGGTCCGGCGAGGTGAAGGTAATCGGACCAAACCCGCACGTGTCTAAGAAAGCCATAAGAGTGAAAGAGCTAACGAGTTCCCCCCTCAGTGGCATACCACGGAGCTGTATCTAGAAATCATCGTTCTGGCAACACGGCGCGGAATGAAGTTTGACAGGAAATATTACCAGCCTCCCGACGACGATGATCCTTCCTCTCCTCAGTGGACAGGGTTTATCAACAGCTGCGTATCATTGAACTCGCAGCAAAGGTATTGGGAAGCGCAGCAGATCGTGAGCATTTTGCTCCCAGTCCTGCCGTCCACGGAAGCCGATAGTCTGTTTCGGAGGTATGTGAGCAGTCTGGAGGGGACTCCTCTCATGACATCCACCGCAGTGGCTCGCCTAGCCGCGAGCAAGAGTCTTTTATTGCGGGTCCTAGTCGACCCGCAGAACTGGATCGTGGGAGGGACTCTCTTGCAGACTGTGCAGGAGGCCATCCGTATCAGGCCCGTGGTCGAGTACCTGTTTACTCGCCCGGAGGAGGTAGAAACCGGGATATATGACGAATGGCGCCAGCATTTGTGGACACTCATGGTTCATGAGGAAGTGGAACACAATCAGGCAGCTTTGTCAATCCTGCTGAATGCGGCCAGTGCGCATGGTATACGTCCTTTTCTGTGGGCCGCTGAAAAGGGCAAGGACACCATGAAGGCTATGGCCGATATCTTCAGCAATCGACTGGGCTTACAAGAAGAGGAAGTCCGGACCAAATTTGTGAAGAGCTTCATAAGTTGGCGCGAAAGCCGACGAAGGTCATTGGTTTGGTGTGCGTTGGAATCCGATTCGATCAAGGCCGCCGAGTTCGCCATAGAAGTCGCCAAGTCAGACCCCAATGAGCTGGGCGATGACAACACTCCTCCTCTGATTCGAGCAGTGGGGTTAGGCAAAATAGAGTGGCTTCAATTTCTGCTCGCTTTGGACCAAGTCGAGCCAGACTTACAGGACCCGAGTCGGCGTTCAGCTTTGTCCTGGGCAGCAGAAGCTGGGTCTGAACAAATGGTTCAGCTGCTTACTCGTTCAGAGAAACTGAACCCTGACTTACAGGATTCCAAAGGTAGAACCCCATTGTCGTGGGCAGCAGGTAGCGGGCATGCACAGGTCGTTGATTTGCTTGTTCACAATCCGCAGGTCAATCCGAATTCTGTGGACTCCAGTAGTTGGACCCCTTTATCATGGGCTGCTGCAAAAGGACATCACCAGGTCGTGATTACGATGCTCAAGATCCCCCACATTGAAGTAGACACCCCAGACAAAGACGCCAGGACTGCTCTCTCATGGGCGGCGGGAAAGGGGCATGTCGAGGTGGTCCGGTTGCTACTGCAGGATTCAAGAGTGGATGCCGACTCACGAGACCATCGTGGCGCATCGCCTCTTCTATGGGCAATCGTTAAAGGCCAGTCATCTACCGTTCGTATCTTGCTTGGGAGCGATCAGGTCGATGTCAACATGAAAGACAAAAGAGGGCGGACGCCACTCACATACGCATGTGAAATTGGGGGGTTAGATGAGTCAGGAATTCTCCTGCTCAAGCACGGTGCGGATCCGGTCGCCCGGGACTCCAACGGTTGGACACCATTGATCTGGGCAGCTGCTAGCGATAGACCATTCATAGTCGAAAAGCTCCTTCAGATTAAGGAAGTCGATGTGAACGCAACGGATCCATCCGGTCGCACGGCGATGTCCCACGCAGCTGAGCGTGGGCGTCTGAGGACAATTGAAGTCCTACTCAACCCAGCGGACCCGAATATCAAGGATGAGAATGGATGGACCCCACTGTTCTGGGCTGCCTCCAAAGGCAATACCAGTATCGCCCGGCTACTGCTCCAAAGTGACAAGGTCGATGTGAATATAACCGATGGATCGGGCCGCACAGCGATATTCCATGTAGCTGAGCGTGCGTCCACGGAAATGACGAGGCTCCTTCTATCGAGGGCTGACCCGGATACCAAAGATCAGCAGGGGTGGACGCCCTTGATGCAGGCTGCTGACCGGGGATCTGTTCGTTTGGTTCGAGAGCTACTTGCAACGGGGAAGGTCGATCCTGCTTGGAGCAGCTCGGATGGTTGGACTGCAAGGACACGCGCACTGCTTCATGGCCATGATGCAGTGGTAAGACTGCTGGATGATCACCTTGCACCAACCTGATTGGCAGAGTCCGAAAGCATCAGCCAAAAGGCATGGCGACGAGGTCGGGACTCGATGAATAGATTTCCTTGCTCGATACAATATATCACTGCAGCACGATATTGCCAGGATTGCATGTAGCATCATAGTCATCCTTTAAAATAGCTGTTCGGGTCATCGAATCTCCTTGAAGGGACTACCTAACTGGCACATATGCTTGAGCATGGCCATACCCCACGGAACAGTGTAGAGAGAATATGCGCGGC
The DNA here is from genome assembly GCF_001890905.1 of Aspergillus aculeatus ATCC 16872. Taxonomy (NCBI): domain Eukaryota; kingdom Fungi; phylum Ascomycota; class Eurotiomycetes; order Eurotiales; family Aspergillaceae; genus Aspergillus; species Aspergillus aculeatus. Next base: position 87,251 of record NW_017962976.1, read on the forward strand.
TGAGTGAGCACAGATGTAGGGATCTATCTTTCTATAGTCTTGGCACTTCCATTTCATTGCATGGTATTTTTAGACCGTCACCATATTTTGAAGCAAGCAGCACAAAAAACGGCCTTGCAGCAACACCTCAACAGCGATGGGGCCATCACCGCTGCCACTTGCTCCTACTCCCCGCCCCATTCATTCCCACGAACGCCTCAACCCTAACCCAGACCACCGACATCGTCGCAGCAAACAACAGCGCACTCACCAGCACCGACATATTCCGGAACGCCCCGGGGGTCTCACTTCTCCCACTCCGAATCAAGACCCCACCCACGGGCGTCCCGATCATCGTCGCCATCCCCCGCACCATATACAGCACCCCATTAACAGACGCAAAGTTCTGCGCCCCAAACAATTCGACAAGACTGGCCGGGAAGAGCGAGACGTACGCACTGGCAAAAATGCCATACAGCACGGTAAACGTGATGAACAGATCCTTCGACTCGGTGGTCACCCCCGCGACCGTGGACGGGAGCCAGAAGGCGACGGTGGAAATCGCGCTCAGCAGGGTGGTCAGTAAGAGGGCATTCAGCCGTCCCACACGATCCGCCAAATACCCGATGACCACCTTCCCGACGGCGTTGCAGGCGTTACTCAGCGCGATGAAGTTGGCGCTGGCAGCGGTGCTGTACCCCAGCGTCTGGGCATACGAGGCATAGAAAAAGACGGGAGTGTAGTAGGCGGCCGCCTGGAACACTGCGCCCAGGGCCTGGGCGATGAAGCGACGGGAGCGCGCCACGCGCCAGTCGACGAGGGGCACCTTCAGCAGGCCGTGGACGCGGCTGCGGTTGCTGCGAGCGGAGTTCTCGATCTCGATCTGCGTGCGCGTGCCGGGCTCCCAGGCCATGGCGCTGCTACTGGCCGAGATAAGCGTGAAGGAGACGGCCCCCGTCAGGCGCAGGGTGTTGCGGAAGCCGAGATGCACGACGCAGGCGGTTAGGGCTGGCGCCCACACCAGCCCTCCCACCCCAGTGCCCGCCAGGATGATCCCCATTGCCAGCCCGCGACGCTGCGTGAACCAACCCGGGGCGATCGTCACGGCCACCATGTAGCAGAGACAGGTCCCAATCCCGTTGAGGACTCCCTGCGCGAGTTCGAAGTGCCACAGCCGCTGCCCGAAGCTTGCCAGCACCAGGGATAGCGCAAACACGAACCCGCCCACGAAGGCGACCCCGCGCGGTGGGAAGGCTTTAGCCCACGCTACGCTGAATGGGGCCCCGATGGTCATCAGCGAGCATGACACGGTCCCGATCAGGTCGATTTCGGCCGGCGAGGCCCCTGTGAAGGGGGTGTTGGGTTGGTGGGACAGGTTCTCGTAGAGGGCTTGGTAGACGCCCCAGGCGAAGTTGAGGCCGCAGCAGGTGAAGATGATGGTGAAGGAGGAGAGAACGATGATGATGAATTGTCTGGCTGGTGAGTTTTAGTTATTGGGAGGAGAGCAAATGTAGCTTACTTCTTGGATGTTTGAGGAATAGTTTGATTTGGAGTCAGGGTTGGCGGCCCCGCAGACCGTCGACTGGTGCTTCTCGCGCTAGACACGATGGATAACTCCATGCCTTGGTGCTCCACCAGAGCGTCTGCTGAGGCGTGTGGCGGAGGCATTGCTATGTCACGGATATGTTTCTTTGGTGTAGTGCTGAGCCTACTCTTTCGAAGAGATTTGACAACCGTAGGCTATCCACTCGAGCGTTAAATTAAATGTATTTCGAGTCAGGTGAGGAAGAAATGTGGGAGGGTGATATGACTCAGACGGCTATTCCCGCGGGGAAAAACGGCGAGATACGGCTATAGTTGCATGCAGCTTATTCTTAGGGCTAGCAGTGGCATCGAATTGTATACTCTTGCTGGGATTACTACCTGCAGCTTCCTCAAGAAAGAAACACCATGTCTGTTCCAGCACTCCCACATTATTTTGTCTTTGGATGACAGCGGGAGTGGCGTTTGGATCGGCTAGCTGGCTGGCTGGGCAATGTGATGCTAATATGTATTTCTAGCGTGGTTGTGGGTCAACATTCGGTAGACTATAGAGTTAGTAGTACCAGATCTCATCTTGCTCAGTTCCATCAAAAGGATAAAGATGCACATTTTCTGCTGAACTCGGAAATCAGATCCACTACCTCCAGACCTAATCTAGAACCATCTCCAGGCCGGGCTCGACGTCATCGGCCAAAACAGCCTCGGCCATTCTGATTATCTTATCAGCTCCGATTGCCGAGCCGGACCCACCGCAAGGTTTTTTCTCCTGAAAATGGCCCCAACCCCCGACCCCCGACCCCTTTGAGGCGTGGGAATCGAGACTTTAACTAGCCCCGTCGATCATTTTTCCGGCTTCAAGCCCTTGCATTCACTCTTTCTGTTTTTCTGCCTGTTTTGCCATTTTCTATAGCATTGCATATTCTCACGATGGAGGCCATTCGCTCATTCGCCAGCTGCCTCTGGGAGTCGGCCACCTTCTGGAAAACGACCGCCCTGGTCCTGGCCTTGCTGAACCTTAAGACGCTGCCCCTGGTGTGGCATGTGAGTGTCACTTTTCATTCCTGACAACCTGCCAGCCACCTGTCACTAACTAACCTTCGTGCTGCTTAGGTCCGCGTCTACCGCTACTTCTTCAAATATGGCTACCTGATCACCCCGGCCGTCGAGCAGCCCGCCCGCCCGAGCACGGAGATCCTCAACCCCCTCAGCATCTACTCGCGGGCGCCCGTGATGGAGATCGACTTCAACATGCACAAGTCCAACTCGACCTACTTCTCGGACCTGGACGTGTCGCGCACGGCGCTGATGTCCAGCATCGTGGTCAAGGGGGCCGCCCTCCTTGAGAAACGGCTGGAGCGGCAGGGCAAGAAGGGGTTCCTGGGGTTCATCCTGGGGAGCGTCTACACCAACTTCAAGCGCGAGATCCCCGCCTACACCAGGTACGAGGTCAAGTCGCACATCGCCAGCTTCGACCAGAAGTGGATCTACATCGTCACCTACTTCCTGAAGCCCAGCAGCAAGAAAACCGTCGAGGAGGATCCCGAGAAGCTGCTCAAGCGCCTGTATGCCGTCTCCATCAGCAAGTACGTGCTCAAGAAGGGCCGCTACACCGTCCCGCCCAAGGAGGCGTTCGAGGCCGCCGGGTACACCCCGTTCTTTGCTGCTGCCGCGGAGACGAGTGGCCATGCGACGGGCGCGCAGAACGGTCATGCCAATGGGGAGGCGGTGCAGCGCAAGGAGGGGCCGGCGGGAGACTCGGAGGAGTGGGAGCGGTTGAAGACGGAGATCGATCGCGGATCGACGGTCATTCAGCCCATTGTCGACCAGGAGGAGAAGCTGTTGGAGGATTATGTGCAGAAGATGAGCCGTCCTGGGTTTGCCTAGGGGGGTAGGGGTTGACAGTGAGATTCGAGCATGGGGTGCATATTAGCCAGCATATAGACTAGAGTATTGTTCAGCATATGATAGATTTAGATTAGATGGAATGCATGATACTGCAGCAGTACGAGAGCCAGTGCCAGTGCCAGTGTTAGTGCTAGTGCTAGTGCCCAAATGCCTGAATGCCTAGGTGTCTGGGTGGATGGTGCCTGAAATAGTAGGTATCGATAGATTGGTGCCTTGCGACCCGGAATTGCCGAGGTGTCTTTGAATGCCTGTGGATGCCCGTGGATGCCCGTGGATGCCTGAATCGACAGGTATTTCACACCTTGCTGCTTGGCGGCCCACCAATGCCGAGTGATGCCTGGAGGGGGCCTGGAGGTGCCTGGGAGGTGCCTGGGGTGCCTGGCAGGCAGAGACCGGGCAATAAAAAGGGGTCAAGGCAGCGACCCACCAAACACCCGTTCCTGCCTTAGGACCCCCATCGCGGCTTGAATAAAAACATGCAACCACCAACTCGATGGCTATTGAGTAGTAAATCCTTACGACCACCACTCCATCGCATGTTTCCCGTTTTTTAACCAGTGGTGCAGCAGCCATGACCACTCCACCTGCACGGATCGAGCTCCCAGGCTACGGCCTCCCATTGAACCACCCAGTTCCGGTATTGTACCTCACCCAGCCCATGGTCATATTGCAGTCTCAAGCTAACTCACGCAGGCTAAATATTCCTTGAAAAGAGTAACGCTGCCCAATGCACTGGACAGCAAAGACATCTATGACGGTTACATCGGGTAGGCATCTGCAAACAAGTACCGCAGCAAATGTGGGCGTCGCCGACTAACAGTCTGCTCAGCAATCTACTCGTCCACCGCGAGATCCTCATGCTGCAAATCATGAACACCATCTCCGAAAAGCCCGACTGGGACCGCAAGGTAAATCAACAGCCACTCCGAGTGAAACGTAAACTAACCTACGCTCAGGTATTCGATGAGGAAATCACGGCCAAGTGGCGCCAGGAGATCGCCGAGACCGGGCAAGACGTCACTCCCACCATGATCGACGGGATCATTGCCGAGATGAGGTGGAAAGCGAAGGTCTTGCAGGAGGAGGGGACCTTCGCCGTTTTTGATCACGTAGGGGTCATCCGGTCTGACACAGCCATCTCTAAGGACCTTCAGCAGGCACTGCGCGACGCCGTAGCACCATTAAAAGACATCCCTGAGGAGGCGAAAGACTACCATCCAGGCTCAGACAACAAGGTCCTCGACTTGGTGCATCCCTCGCTATTTCCGCTCGTTTACGGCCGCACGCGCATCTTGCCGGACCGCACCATGACCGTGGCCAACTGCCTCGATCACCTCGGCCAGGGAGATGTGCTGCCCGTGCCCACGGACGAGGGATCCAAGGGCCAGGGCCGCGATCCGCACTGGCGCTGGCGGTCCTCGGATTACAAGGTCTACAGCCAGAAATTCCAATGGCTTCCGTGCGACGTGGAGTTTTCTGACCACGAAAACTGCCGCATCGTCTCGTACATCAACAACCTCCACCCGCAGCGCCATCAGAGCCTGTACGCGGTCGTCGAGAACGTCATTGCCCGCGCCATCCCGCAGTGGAACAAAAGCCTGACCCGGACCCGGCAACACGAGAACGTCCGCATCCTCTACGACCGCGTGGAGTACCTGGACCGCTCGACCCCGGAGCCGAGATGGGAGAGCAACAGGGAAGACGAGGAGGGCTATGAGGACGACTATCAGGAGCGCTCGGATGCATGGTGGAAGGCGCGCCCCATCAAGCTCCCCGAGCCTCGACCCACCTTCGTCCCTCCCAAGGTCTCCTACGAGGGGCCGATGGATCTGCGCGAGAAGTTCCGCGAGACCGGGCTGCAGGTGATCGTCAAGCTGGCGAACATCGAACTGACGCCCGACAAGCCGACCTACGAGGGAGGGTCCTGGCACATCGAAGGCCAGCTGGTACGTCCCTCCCCTCACCTGAATATCAAGTAATGCTAAAGCTGACTTCCATTGTGTAGAATGAACGCATCTGCGCCACAGCGATCTACTACTACGACAGCGCGAACACCACGGAAAGCCGCCTCGCCTTCCGCCACCGGGCCCAAACCATCTACGACATGGGCTACCAGCAGGACCGGCACGAGTTCATCCACGCGGTGTACGGGTTCGGCTCGGACGTCGACGGCTACAACGACAGCGAGCACTTCACGCAAGACCTGGGCAGCGTGGTCTGCAACGAGGGGCGCCTGGTCACTTTCCCGAACACCGTGCAGCACCGCGTGGCGCCGTTCGCGCTGGCGGACCCCACAAAACCGGGACACCGCAAGATCCTGGCGCTGTTCCTGATCGACCCGCACCGTCGGGTGATCTCCACGGCCAATGTGCCGCCGCAGCAGGCGGAGTGGGCGGGTGACCAGGGGGCGTTGGCGCAGGGGTTGATGACCATGGAGGAGGCGAAGGCGTATCGGTTGGAGTTGATGGAGGAGCGGAGTGTGTTCCAGGATAAGCAGAATGGGGCATTTGAGACGGGCTCGTTCTCGCTGTGTGAGCATTAGGGGTATGATGCCAGGGTTAATGTAGTGTACATGTACATAATGAAATTATTCTGACAGCTTCAGTGGAGACACAGCCTGATAGGTTTCAGGCATTACTGTGCACCATGCAGCGCAGGTAGTCATCACTTATAGTCGGTTCTGGAGCCTCTCACTTGGCGTTAAGCATCGCCTTGATCCATAATCTGCAATTGGAAGAGCCAGCTTTAATTTCTTACACACTGCTCTTCTTCAGCTACATAGCAAACAAGGCATTGAATGATGTTTCCATACCTGGGGTAGAGTATTAAGATGGCCAAGGAGATCTATATATAGCAAAATAGAAACAGAACAATCTGGAAATGTGACAAACAAATACCGCATACGCCAACCACAGCTGCAGCTTCCATCCCTGACTTGACACGATATCAAACCGGCGCCTCCTCCACGCTCTCAACCACCCCCTTCACCCCCATCGCATTGGACTTCCCACCCACTCTTCCCCCAACCCCTACCCCACCTTCCAAACCCTGTATATCTACCCCATCCACCGCCTCCTCCAACACCATCCCCATCCCCACACACCCAGCCCTAAACCCCCCAACCGCCCCCGCCATCTCCAAAATCTCCTCCACCCGCCGCTGCGGAAACGCCACCCCCAGATTCCACGGAAAAACCAAATGCACCCAGCGATGCATCCGACAGACATACGAGAACAACGCCCCGGTCAACACGCGATACTCCTCCTTACAGGCCACCGTCCCCACCCCGCGCAAATAAACCTCCCCAGTGGCCCCCATCTCGTCCACCCCGAGATCGACCAACATATCGAAGGTATTGAAATTGACCACCAAGAACTCGCGGGTCATGCGCTGCACCACCGCCAGGGGGAGGTCGGGGTACAGCGAGATCTTGAGCAGGCGGTAGAGGACGTCGCAGCCCAGATGCAGGAGGAAGGATTTGAGGTGCACCAGCACGGAGAAGTACTGGGCCCCTGTGCCGGCGCCGCTGGGGATGAGGCCCCATTTTACGCGTTGGATGCTTGGGGGCATGTGCAGCCAGATGGTGGTGGTTGCGGTGGTTATAGTGGTGAGGGCTGTGTGCCATGTTTGGAGCTGGGAGCTGGGGGTGGTAAGTGGGAGGGGTTTGTCGAAGGAGCGGGAGGAGTTATATTTATGTTCTTGGGGGTGGTGGTGGTTCCCCGTGGTGAGCTTGAGGTTGTGTGTGCTCGGGGTTTGCGGATGCAGGGCAAGGTGGATGGTGAGCAGCGTGTGTCGCGCGCTGGCGACGGTGTGCTCGTACACCAGACGGCCCAGCTGGACGAGGGCGGGCAGGTCCGCCGCCTCGACGTCGGCCACTTTGTTCACCGGCGCGCTCTCGGTGACATTCCCGTAGGTCAGACACAGGGAGCCCCCAACGGCGTTGAGATAGACGGCCCCCGGGTGTCGCGGGACCATGCGGTCGCGGCCCAGGTGCACGATGCGCGTCGGCAGCCAGAAGGCTTCGCCGGAGATGACGACGTGGCCCAGCGTGCTCTGCAGGGGCAATTGGGCGACCAGCTGCGCGGCCACGTCCGGGTTTTCCGCGGTGAGGAGCTTCGCGCGGAAGGAGAGGGCCACTTCTGGGCAGTGGAAGTATAGCAGCTGGGAGGTGGACATGGTAATTCGTTCGGGGGCGCGATTGATGAGTTGAGGAGTAGAGGGCCTCGGATGAGAACTGACAGTGCACCGTGCTGTATTCTCACGACCCTTGGCGCTATTTAACTACATGCTGAGATCCGGTCAGCCCCAATGGAAGAGAGTCATGTTCTCTTTCCCCTGGATACTTTCTTAAGGGGTGATATGTGAAGGTATTGGTGTCTGCGTAGTGTTAGATTGCACACTGCTACCAGTTGACCGGTCTAGGCCTTGCCAGGAGCCCTAATCTGATGTCTTGGATTTCTGCACCGTTGGGGCACGGACCTCTCCGCAGTTCTCCCGCCCCATTGAAGAGTTTAATGGGATCAGAGCGTCTTCACGGATATTTCCTCGGCTTGCTTGTCTCTGGTTGCAACAAATGAGGCTTCAGATGTACGATCGGCGGTCAATTCCTCTGTCGGAGGTTGCCGAGTCCAGGATGCTCCAACACTAACGCTCGAATGGTTCATGTTACGATGTCTTACTCTAGGTGTGTTGTAGTGCTCTATGTTATAAGGTAACTTCAGACGGCATGGAGGGAGCTTTGAGGAGGGGAGAGCAGACTGCGAGTAGCCAGGCCGCCGCATAACCCAGTCTTCTCAATTTGGCGTCGTTGTCTGACCTTGCACTCGATACATTGACATTGTTGAGACGGCAGCATAATCAGTAGCCGCTGAGCAAGATATTCTATCTTTACCTAGCTATGGAGAGTGTGATGAAGGTGCCGATAGTATAATTTGGAGGGGCCTGCAGGACTCGGTCAAGGTCAGCTGGGGTGCTATTCTCTGCAGTGGTGGCATGCAGATTGATTCGATTGCTCTAGACCCCTTGAGTTGATGGATTTTGGCAACTCAGGGGCATTTGAGACATGGGTTCTTACAAGCTTCAATAGCCCCCGGTCTTAGTCGGGATTGGCGGGGTTGTGGGGTGGTCAGGGTGACCTTTTTGGTCAGTGCGGGGAGAAAGGTAAATCCTCAGAGGCAGAGGCAGCAGAGTCGTGCTGTTTCGGAAGCAGATGATTGACGGTAAAGGGGGCGATGTCTTCGCGTTGGTCCTTTTGGTGTTGCGCAGGTGAGGATAGTGGCGTGGCAGGAGGGATGAAGATCGGGGACGCGGGTAAGGTTGGGGATTGTGAATCTTGGTAAATCGATCCGACGACGTGCAATGGCTTTCAGTGCGCGTTTCCTACTCTCTTCCTTTGCAATGGCCCGACCAGAAAAGGTCGGAAGCAAAAACACATGTCCCCAGGGAGGATCGAACTCCCGGCCTTGGGATATCCTGGAAGTGCGACTTCCAAGTCATATTTGCATATGAGACCCACGTGATAACCACTACACCATGGAGACCGCTTGTTGAAGTCGGCAAAAATGTTGTCCATATGAGCAAACGTGAAACGGAGGCACAACTCCCGCCGATCATCCACCAACACCGACCCATCTCAGCCAAGTATACACTCGGGACCCCGAACGCCTCAACTGCCTCACTACTTTGACTCGCGTATCCGGGAAGCTAGTAAACATATTTCAATATGTCTGAGGCATTGCCTCGTCACCACAAAGCGAGGCACGAACGCACCGTTTACGACTTGAATGAGAAATATATGATTTCCACCCGCGCCACCCCTGACCCAGCTAAAACAAAGCCCTAAGATATTCCTCATCTCATTCACCCATCATGGCATCCCAACCACCCCGCGTGCAACGTCTCCAAATTCAGATGGCAGCCCTCAACCTCGACGCCATCATCTGCATCCAACCCACCTCGACCTTCTACCTCTCCGGCTTCAACCCGATCATCTACTCCGACCCCGTCCTCATCATTTTCCCGCGGCAATCCGCCCCGGTCCTTCTGGTGCACGCTCTCCGCAGCACGCACGCCAAGTCCAGCGCCTGGACGCCCACCATCCACCTGTACGGAACCTGGGGACCAACCTCAACCCTCGCACCCACCTGGCCCGCCGCCCTGACCATCCTCCTCAACCACTGCGACCTCCCCCCGCATCCGACCATCGGCATCGAGCACGCCACCCTGCCCCCAACCCAACACACCCTCCTCCGCCACACCCTCCCCACTGCAACCCTGACCAACTGCACCCCGCTCCTCCACGCCAGCAGGGCCATCAAAGACCCCGACGAGATCGCCCACACACGCATCGCAGCCACCCTCGCCGAGAAAGGGATGGAATCCGCCATCGCCGCGCTCGCGCACCCCACCACCAGCGAACGGGACGCCGTCCTCGCCGCGCTGCAGAGCATGCACGCGCACTGGGTCGCACATTACCCCACCATCGAGATCTGCGATTTCGGATCCCCCGAGGGCGGGGTCAACAGCGGGTTGACGGCGTGGGTGCTCTCGGGTCCGCGCCAGTCGTTCGGGTGCGATAACCCCACGTCCCGGGTCCCGCGGCCCGGGGAGAGTGTCTCGGTGTTCGTGTGGGCGGTGGCCAACGGGATGCACGCGGAGCTGGAGCGCACGGTCTGGATCGGGGAGGTGGGTCTTTCGCAGCGGCGGGCAATGGGGGATGCTCTGGAGATCCGGACCGAGGTGCTGAGGTTCTTGAGGCCCGGTACGGCGGTGCGGGAGCTGTACCGCGCTGCTGTGCGGGGGTATGAGGTGAGAGGGTACGGGGCGTGTATGCCGGGGCGGATTGGGCATTCGGTGGGGTTGGGGCCGCATGAGCTGTTTTTCGTCGAGGAGAAGGAGGAGAGGATGCTGCAGGCGGGGATGGTGGTCGCGGTGGAGGTCAATATTCTTGTCCCCGCGGTGGGGGGTGCGTGTGTCCAGTTGTCGGATACGTTTCTTGTTACCGGGGAGGGGTGGGAGCGGTTGACGCGGTTTGCGGAGGGGGGTGTGAGGGTGAGGGGCTGATGTGGGATGTGGCTGTGTGGGTGTTGTCGGGATACGAAGTTAGGAGGTGTAGTTGATTTGAGGTAGGGGGTGGACGTGTGGAAGTGTAAAAGATTGTATTAATGAAAGTCACGAAGGATAGTATATACATCGACTGTATCCCACCAACAGACACCAACCCCTCCCCTAAACCCCTACCCGCATCTACTCGACTCCCTCCCTAAGGGCAGGCTACTTTCCCGACTCCACACAAACACTATGCCCTGTAAACCCACTATGCTGCGTCCCCCACGGATCAAACAGAGTATCATCGGTCGAAAACCCCTCCTCCGGCGGGGGGTTCAGCTCGCGCTTGCGCATCTCTGGACTGGGCTGGCGCCACAGCCTCCTGCTGGGCCCGAGGTGGAACAGCGGCCGCAGATGCGAGAGACAGGCGGCGATGATCCCCACCGCGGCTTCGGTGCACGTCCACACCGCCACGGGGGCTTGATTGTCTGCTCGCATATAGACAGGTTAGCAGCCATACCGGTTGGATCTCGAGATCTATGTTGGGACGACGCACAAGTGATATCCGGTCCCATCTCGGTGATATGGATCATCGCGACCAAGCGCACGATATCGAAGATCAACGTTCTGCACCCCGCCGATCAGCACGTAGCCAATATCTCAAGTGAATCAAGGGAGCACATACAACACCCCCACCAAAAACACCCCCGACAGCAACGCCCGCTGCGTCTTGGCGATCGGCAGCGCCCAGACACTCTTCAGCGGCATGGCCAGCAACACCACGTCCGTGACGATGTTGGGGATCTGCTGCCCGTAGTAGAAGGTCGCCGGATCGATGCAGCGGCCGGGGATCTCGCGGTGCCAGAACTTGGCCACGGGGACGCAGGACAGCACCCCCGCGACGCTGACGCCCACGACCCAGAGGACCACGGCGGTGGCCACCAGGGTCACGGCCACGGACATGCTGCGGGCCGCGAAGAGGCGTTTGTAGGAGGCCAGGATGGAGAGCTTGATGAAGGCGATGCACAGCGGGTAGACGAAGCCGTTGGACCAGCCGATCTATTGGTTGGTCAGATTGATGTGGAGGAACTGTCAAGATGGGGTGGGGCTGGCTGACCTGGAAGTAGACGTCCAGGTTCTTCTGCGGGATCATGGTGATATGGGATCCCAGACCGTTCCAGAGGACTGGGTACAATGAAAGTGGTTAGATTAAGCGATGGGCTTGGCAGGGTAGACCTACGGATGACGACCCCGATTGAACAGCCATATTTAAAGATCTAACCCACGGTTAACCTGACGCCCGGCAGATGAGGTGAATGCATACCAGCGCAACAATAATCAGATAGTCGTCCAGGTACAGGCGCGTGCCGTGGACTCGGCGCGCCACCAGGCGCAGCACCACCGCGATTGTCGAGAGAGCGAAGGCAAACGGCAAGGCGATGATGACGGATCGTCGCAGCTGCTGGTTGGGATGGTCGAAATCCCCCTCCGTGGGCTCGGAGGACATGGTGGGAGACGATGCGATACCGATCGTATCGGTGATGGCGGCTGCAGGTGATGAGTTGCAGAAGCGTTGGGTGGCGGACGAGATTTGGAATCATGGCCATGGTCGCAGCGGACGGGCGACCTGATGAATATTTCTGCAGAGGCTGTTTTGGGGAGAAGCCCAGGGAGTGGGGGATAGGGGCTTGCGACGTATCGCGATCGACAGGGACATGACGAGGGAGGGGGAGGTCGCGGGTGATAGATCAGATTCGTGGTGTTCGACAACTCGAGAAAGGTTGGCGGTGTCAAGAATAACTGGGTGGGAGTGGAGGATAAACGTCGGATTAGGGTTGCGTATAGCCGCAATGGGATAATGGGTTGAGCAACCTGAGGGCCAGGCGCAATGTAGGGATGGCCCTTGCATCGTCGGAGGTCTGACTCGGTACAAGGCGCTGGGTTGAGTCGCGTGGCCGCAGAGAATGGACCTGTCAGATTCGCCTAGAGGTTACATGCAACCCCTCACTTGGAGAAGAGTGGACCCCGGCATTAGTCGTACACTACCGAGCTGGCGCTCTAGGTAGTCGGTTGATCCGTCTTTTAGTTGAGTCGACGGAGTAGCTGACCGTAGTTACGTGTAAGTCACTCTCTAGATGACTCTTTTGTATACCTAGTAGTATAACCATATCCTGGCCGAGCAGGGCTGGATCCAGGCACGTGACTCGACTGTGCACCGCATAGCTTACATAATTGTTATTTTTGGAGGGGAATTCCCCAGTACCGAACTGTACTCCGTGTACTCCGTAAGTTATCGGCCATGTGATGGATGCATGCATCGGCAACCGAGGGAGAAGCCCGCCGCTTGGCAACTGGACACATAAACTGGCCAAGTGGACACAAACTCCGAGTACAGTCCAATAACTAACAGTTTCTCCGCTCCTCGCTTTCTCTTTCTCTTTTTCTTTTCTCCCCTTCCCTACTACTATGCTTAACTCTCACTTCCCCCCCACATTCACTCCAACCACAGTCCGCCTTGTGGGGAAAATTCCTAACGTTGATCTCTATCTGGTCAAATTACCCGACCAAATCTGCGATCGACCTAGATCTACATAGTAGACTAGCGATAGATCTCATTCACCGGCATAGTAGTCTAGATTCATCATGAGCGACGTCACCATCACGGAGGGCACCTTTCGTCTGCCGGATGGAGTGGAGGTCTACCAAAAGACCTGGTCGGTGAGTTGAAAGCCCTTACTACGCCGTATTTACTGGCATATGTAGTTAGTAGTTCGTTGCATGCAGAACAGCTTACTCATCAACACATCAACACAGCCCACCACCCCTCCCCTCGCCAAAATCGTCCACTTCCATGGCTTCAGCGACCACATCAATAACTACTTCGACCTCTTCCCCGCCCTGGCGCGACACGGCATCCTCTGCGCGGGGATCGACCAACGGGGCTGGGGCCGATCGGTGCACCGCAAAGCCGACCGCGGCAACACGGGGCCGACCCCGGCCATTCTCGCCGACATGGCCGCCTTCATCACAGCCCAGCAGCAGGTCGCCCCGACCGACATCCCCGTCTTCATCAGCGGCCATTCCATGGGGGGCGGTCTCGTGGCGACGTTAGCGTCCACCCCGCAGTACCAACCGCTGGTGGCCTCGCTGCGGGGGATCATGCTCGAGGCGCCGTACATCGGCCTGACGCCGGAGCAGACGCCCAGCTCCCTCCTCGTCTTCGCGGGCCGGCTGGCCGGCCGTCTGCTCCCCCACTTCCAGCTCACGCAGAAGATGGCGATCGAGAATCTGGTGCGCGACCCGGCCGTGCAGGCGCAGGTCAAGGATGACCCGCTCAACCACGTCACGGGCACGCTGGAGATGTTCGCCAACATGCTCGACCGCGCCGCCGCCCTCACCGCGGGCAAGCTGGTCCTGTCCCCGGGGGTGCAGTCGGTGCTGGTCGTCCACGGCACGGGCGATCAGTGCACCAGCCACGACATCAGCAAGCGCTGGTTCGACCAGCAGACCTCGCGGGTGCCGTCGACGCAGAAGAAGTTCGTCTCCTACGACGGCTGGAGCCATATCCTGCATGCGGATCTGCCGGAGAACCGACAGGTGTATGCGGATGATCTGGCGGGGTGGGTGCTGGAGCGCGCCGCGGAGAGGTCGGTGCGGCTGTAAGGAGTGATGGAGATTGAGTACTGTACTACGGACGGTGTAGTTAGCGAATTAGCGAATACGCATACTTACATGATGGAAGGCACTGTTTGTTGCATGCCAGCGGGGACAGACCATCCCTTCTCACCGTACTGCTACGAGCTCTAGCCTCCCATCTCATCTCGACCCTATGTGCATTCCCGCTTTACTTTATGTGCAATCTACTCTATGCAGACCCTCCACCTCTACCCCATACTCGTCTCCAGGCACCGCACACTCCCGATCTGGTCCAGCCACGCGTCCTTACTCCGCCCCCAGATCGCCAGCCCCACCTCCCCGCAGCGCACGCGACTCGCCGCGTCCAACGTCCCCGTCTTGAGGATGATGATCTCGTCGTTGTCCCCCGGCTGCGAGGTGAAGGGGGTGCCGCAGTCCGCGCAGAATTGCCGGCGCACGGGGGGTCCGCGGTCGCTGTGGCCGAGGTACAGCTTGGGGGTGCCGGTGGTGAAGACCAGGGCGGCCGCGGGGACGACGAGGTTGGAGGAAAAGGCGGAGCCGGTGTAGCGCTTGCAGCTGGTGCAGTGGCAGAGGATGATCTGGAGTGGGGGGGTTTGCGATCAGAGGGAGGGAGACTTAAAAGCTGGGGTGACTGGACAGTACCTTGGGGACGGGTTCGGTGGGGGGAAGATCCACACGGTAGGTGATCTTCTGGCATAAGCAGCCCCCGGTGAGTGGGGTAGTGGTAGCCATGGTTTGGGGAGTGGAAAAGGGGCAGATGACGACGACGACGACGATGCTGCTGCTGCTGCTGCTGCTGATGGTGGTGTTGTTGGTGGTGTTGTTGTGGCCTAACGCCGACCGGGGAGAAACTGGCAGGCGGAGTCAGGACGCAGCTCACCGCCCTGCCCAGACTTAATCACCCACTTCCCCCCTCAATGGTCACAGGTTGCATACGACTGTAGCATAACTCGTACAACCAGAAGGTCGGAGTATGAGGAACTAAAGCAGCTAGTAGTGATCCTGCTCAAATCTCATTTTTCGCTTTGCACATACTCATATGCGCAGTATATTACCTCAATATCACCAAGTGTACTATTCCATTCCAAGGGAAGATGGGGGCCTGTGGCTGAGCATAACAATAACTAACTAAAATAATTATGCTGTGGCTAGGTCCCTATGACTCAGCTGTGGCGCACCACTCCCCCCACCGCGCAATCATGACCACACTGCTGGTGTACTCTCGTCTGTATGTACACATAACTTGCACCACACAATGTCAGGGGTTACCAGCGCGTCAACCAACTCTTCTCGCTGATCTTCGACGAGTCTCCTCATTGAACCATACAAGCGTACTGAATTGGAAGATCGTTCTTGTCTTGGGTTTTCGAATCAAGTGACCATTATTCTTTCAATCTATTTCCTGTTCTGGTCGTTCCGACACAAACATGACACTCATCCCTGGGGATTATATCGGCACTGGCGAGTGAAATGGCAAGCCGACTAAGGCCGAGGACGGTAGTGTCGGGACCAGGGATCGGTCCGTGCATGCTGCTCGTCGCGCCTCCGCCGTTCGACGCTGCCGTGTGCAAGCTCCTGCCAGAATCCGGGGCATGTTGCTGTTGCTGTTGCGTAAAAAGCGGTAAAGATCGGAATAGCAGAACTATTACGGTGGTTGCGGTTGGTGAGAGTGTGTGTGGTTTGATGGCTTGGACGGGATGAAGTGGGCTATGCAGCTGAGCACGTTTCGGAAGTGGGATAATCACCGCTCATTCTACTTCTTCCTTTGACTCTGGTGTGGATGAGTCAAAAGCAAGGGGGACAGGGACTGTTCAATGGCCTTCGCTTGACACAAAGATACACCTTGCCTGTGAAGATGGATTCCTACTGTTCTTTCTTAGTGTGTCTTTATGCATCGAGACCCGTCTGTTATATGCACGCCTCTCACATTCTTATCAAGAGATTGAATTGCAGAATCAGTTGATCCCGGGTGAGTATAGAACGGTAGGCTGCGGCATCACACAATCAACCCGCACCATGCATTGTTACCAAGGACAACAGCTCAACCATCTTTCGAGAACTTCTCAATCCGGGTTGGAAGGACAAAACTGTTTCTTTGCGAAACTACTAAAGGTCACCGCAAGGAGAGGTCAGATAAGGTCCCAGGTGCTTGAGGACAAAGGTGCATTGTATGAGACGGTTGCAAGGACCCCTTTCCGCGCTTCTTATCCCAAGCCCCAAGTCCGACGCGGTGGTAGCAGGAGGAGATGGTGACCAAATCATACTCTGGGTAGGCCAATAATCGCCAAAGCCGTTGTCTCGTTTCTATCCTCCCCTGCCGCAGAACCCTGTTAAAGTCCATCCGATGCAGAATCCAGGCAACTCACGCACAAGTACACACAGACAAACTCACTCACACGTCCTGCCCCTCAAAAGTCCTGTGGCCTAGCATCCTGCAATAAGTCCGGATGAAGCAGATAGAACGGACTGAGTTCCTCCACGTACCCACAGGCTGGATCACTCATGGAATACCCGATGAATCGCTGGGTCGCATGGTCGTACTCGTGCACTACCTCCCGCGGCACCGCCAGGTACTGATTCTCTTCCTGGCGGAGGTAGCCGCGCACGGCGAAGGTCGCGTACGCGATGCGCCGTTCATCGCGGCTGATGTTGGCTCCACCCCCGTGGTAGAGGGAGGAGAACATGATCAGGGCATCACCCTTGTCCAGCTCGGCCACGACACAGTCCCGCACATCGGGCGGCGTCGTGCGGTGGGTTCCCCTATGCACGCACAAGCAAAGGGATAAAAAGTTACCAATCCGGTTGCTTATCGTGTTGTCTTTCGACCAGCCAAACGGGAAAGGCTTACCAGAGATGACTCCCCAGGATGAATTGCGTCCCCCCATTCTCTTTGGTGACTTTGCACCCCGCGACCATCATGCCTAGCGCCGTCTCGCGGGTCTGGTCGCGTTCATCGTCCCATGCCTCGATCTCCCGCAGGATGTTGTGGTTGATGTACGAGTCGCGGTGCAGCGGCTGGGCCTGGGCCCCGGGCCCGACCTCGATCCCCGTGCACGAGGTCACGTACGGCTTAGACACGGACTCCTTCTGCTGGTCGCCCCACCAGAATACGCTGCGCGTGGTGAGGAAGTGCGCGCAGACGGCCTGGAAGAGGGGGTTCATCACCTGGGTGCGGGTATAAGTGGGACTGAGGGCGATCATCGACGGGGCCCGTCGGGTTTCCTCTACCACCATCGGTCTTAGCAGGTAAAATCATTTGAGGCTGTGGAAGATACAGCACAGGGGGCGGAGCCTCATACTCGGAAAAAAGCTGCCGTTCCATTCCAGATCGCGGTGGAGTCTCTCCTGGACATCCTGGTTGACCTGGTCGACGTCTGCGGGGGAAACGAGCTCCTTCACAACCACGCAGCCATCACGCTTGAGGATCGCGACGATCTCCTCGAGAGGAGTATCCTTGGAGATGGTCTGGACCCCGGGTCTGCTGCTTGAAATCTCTGCCATGCTGGATGTGGTGACTGAGGTTGGGTTGCTCACTGCTCGGGTCTGGACGACCCATTCAATATATTCGGGCTTACGCAATAGCACATTTCACTTCCACCCAGGAGCTGAGCATCACATGCTCCGCCTGCCTTGGTTCTAACAGACAATTGGACCACCTGGCGGATCGGAGTCAATTGCAGATGTTTGATCAGCACAAACATTCGGGTCGCCACGCTCATCTTAGGGCGGGGAGGGGAGGGATGGGTAAGGTTTCAATGCATTTAAGTGGCACGTGGAGACACCTTCACAGAGTAATTTGTCTAGGAGATGATAATGTCATAGCTTGAGATCAATTGACCTCACGATCATAGTCGATCCTGTGTTCGATGACTTAGATAAAGAAGCAATTGCATACACTCAGCCCATCCAGCACTTCTCCTCGACACAAAACCAGCGTTCGCTACTATACAACAAAGGAGAAACATGCTGCACTCAACAGACTACGACATCCCCCCAGGCTCCCTGATCCTGGTCACCGGAGCAAACGGCTACATCGCGTCGCATACCATTGACATCCTGCTCCAGCGAGGCTACAAGGTCCGCGGGACGGTCCGCACGGCGAAACCCTGGCTGGATAGATACTTTACAGAACGTTACAGGGAAGGTCGCTATGAGAGCATCATCATCCCGTTGCTGGATGACCCAGAAATGTGCCGTCGGGCAATGCAAGATGTTTCTGGAGTCCTGCATCTCGTATGTACAATCAGTGATCACGTCTCAGAACCGTGCTAAGAAACAACATCTAATCCAGGCATCGGACATGTCCTTCAATTCTGACCCCGATGCGGTGATTCCATGGGTCAAACGAGCGGCAATCCACCTTCTGGAAGCTGCGGCCAGTCAACCATCTGTGACGCGGTTCGTGCTAACATCGTCCTCTACGGCGGCGCTGCTCCCAACGCCAGGTCTGAAGACCGTAGTCGATGAGAGTATGTCTCCTGCCTCTTGGCGAGGGTTTCCAGCTTCTAAATGTGAGCGTGAAACAGATACATGGAATGAGGTCTCTGTCCATGCCGCCTGGGATGAATCAACGCCGTCTGAGGAGAGAGCATATCATATCTATTCCGCCGCCAAGACCGAACAAGAGCGTGAGAGCTGGCGATGGGTGAGGGAGCGCAAGCCCCAGTTCGAGTTCAGCACCGTCGTCCCGAACTCCAACGTGAGCATGGCAAACCACCAGGTCTTGCAAAGTCTGACAACACCTAGTTCGGACGGATCCTGCATCCCGAAATTTCAGGTTCGAGTATGATCCGAATGAGAAACCTCCTCCGTGGGGACGGTTCGGTCATGGACGAGTTCCCTCCACGTAAGTCATGTGTCAAATCGCTCAAGCGTTTACCACTGTACTTTCCCATCCTGACAGTCCCACGAGCAGAATGGTACGTCAACGTCGAAGACACGGCGCGACTTCATGTCGTCGCGCTGCTCAGCCCCGCCGTGAGAGGGGAACGCATCTTCGCCTTCGCCTCCGAGTTCAACTGGACGGACGTGGTCGGCATCCTGCGCCGATTGCGACCAAACAATGCGTTAATCCCCGACCCGCCTGCCAACGAGGTCCGCGATGCGAGCGAGATTCTTCCTTCGCGCCGCGCGGAGGAACTACTGCGCGAGTTCTACGGCCAGCCGGGCTGGATTAGTCTGGAGGAGACCATTGCCGCTGGAATTGAAGAAGTGCCGTAGCAGCATGGATCAATAGCTAGATAGCATCCATAGCAAAGCCCAACATAGGCCTCTGCGTCTCAATGCGAACAGTCTCGAGCCTCATTCTTCACTCCCTCCACAATCAGCCCTTCAAAGCACACATCAAAAGCCTCCGCCTCACCAGACGGATTCGCAACAAAGACCCCAACCCAGCACTCCTCCTGAATCGTACTCCCAACCGACGAAGCAAACACCCACCCCAACTCACGGAGAACCTCCCTCTCCGCTTCCCCAGTCTCCGTCCGCTTCACGCGGCTAACCACCAAATTTATCCCCTTGCCGCATCAATTCCACCGTCACCCTACCCAGGGCAGGATCCACAGGCACGAGACTACAATCCGGCCACCGATCCCGCCCCACCGTTGCCAGGACCTGCCTACCCCCCAGAACCTCGAGACCGGTCTTCACCCATCTGCGTTGGCCGTCAGACTGCGGGAGCAGCAGAGCCAGGCCGGCCTGCGCGTAGGGTTGCTCGGCTAGCACAGTGGCGATGGTGATGCGGGCCCGTCGGAAGGAGGCCAGCGGCACTGCCTGGTAGATGAACGGGGCGGTGAAGATGCAGCTGTCCGGGGGCGAGGCCCATAGGTCAGTGGTGGGAGGGGCGCGTAGCGAAAAAGAGGAGGAAAGCTCGGAGGGGGTGGGGAGGGGGGTGGAGGTGTGCTGTGTTTGCCATTGTGGCATCTTGCTTGTCAATGGGCTGTGTCGTTTGTTGGATGAGATTTCTGGTTGGTTGGTTGTTGATTGATAGGGTGTTTGCTGGGGAAGTGCAGGCTGTTGATGTCGATTAGGGGTAGGCTGGAGTTGTCGCGGAATGCAAGTGGCTTTTAAATATGTCCGTCACGGGGGTGGAGATGTTTGCTTACCCGTTGATCTGTGGGATTGACGTGGCCAGGCGGATTGACAAGCGCAATTGACCAGGGGTTAGGATTTATAAGTTTACGCGCCGGCTCGGACATGCAAGGTGATAATACACAGCAGCTCAATTCTAAGGGGAGTCGGTCTACCCAAGCAAGCAATCATGGCCGTCACCCACATCGTCCTCTTTCAATTCAAGTCCGGCCTGACTCCAGAGGTGGTCAATCAGGTGAGTTCCCACCTGCACCCGAACGACAACTACCTGCAGAAATGAAAAATCCCCTAACCTTGCTTCTGGTCTAGGCCTGCAAGGACGTTCTCGCCCTGAAGCATCGATGCATTCACCCGGCGACTGGGCAGCCCTACATCGTCTCCTTCAGGGGTGGCAGGGATCATTCACCGGAGGGGATGCAAGTGAGTGCCTTAAGTCCCAGGCTGTGAAGTGCTCAGATGATAACAATGGCCCAGCATGGGGTTACCCACGGGTTCGTAGCTGAGTTCGAGTCGCCAGAGGATCGGGACTACTACGTCTCGAGCGATCCGGTTCACTTGGGACTGGGAAGCGAGCTACATCCTCTGGTTGATCAGGTCATCGTGGTGGACTTTACGTGGGATGTGTTGTAGAGTCGGAGGTTATGTTGTAGAGGCACAGGTCTAATCAGTAACGTTATTCACTAGATGATGGGTTGTGCTAGAGATAGCCCTAACTCAATAAGTTCTAAGAACGCTTCAGCCCCGCGAGAGTTCCCCATTGACTCCAGCCCAACCACCACCATCCGCCAACCCTCTACTGCCCTCCCATCACCATCTCCACCTTATGCTGGAAGTCCGCAAAGATCGCAATAGCCTAGACAGTGTCATTAGCCAACCACTAAGCTCATCCACCGACATACAGCAGACGAACCTGGAACAAGCGAGTCTGCCCTCGTCCCCCGTCACTCGCCGCAAAATGCACCCGATACCCCGCTTCATCATCAATATAGCTGCGAATCTGCTGCTGCTGCACTGCCACAGAGACATCCGACCGAAACAAGGACTTCTTCTCCAGCGAGTCGACCGCCTCCTTCATGCCGGCCAATCTCTCCAGATCCTCCGGCGGCATCGTATGGGCCGCCACCCCAGCCAACTGCAGGATCTCGTCAACGGACATGCAGCTGCAAGCCTTGACACGGGTGGAGATCCCGTGCTGGACGTAGTACTTCTGGGCCTGGACGCAGAGATCGAGGAGAGGGTCTTTATCTTTGTATCTGCTCTTGCTTGGTTAGCTTATCCCCCAAGGTCACTCATACGTGATGAACCATCGACAAAAAACACAACAAGTGTGCCATAAAGAGAACGGAGAGAACGAACGTATCATCGAACCCAGCCTTCAGCTCGTGCACAAACGGCGAGATCGACACACACCCCGCCTCGCCGGCGAGGATTGCCTGCTCCATTGTGAAGACGGTAGTGGCGAGGGTTTGGATGCCCTTGGGCCGCAGCGCATGGCAGGCTTTCAGCCCCTCAAAGGTCGCGGAGACTTTGATGACGAGGCGCGAGGGCTCAAAGTGCGGGTCGATGTGGTGGAAGATCTCATGGTATCCTTTTAAGCGCTGTTACTGTAGATTCTAAGAGCGTGTGAAAGGCGGCGGCACTTACGCAGACAGGTCTGGATCACTTTCGTGGTGGAGAAGGCATGGCATGGGTTGACCATGACATGGACGGAGCCGGTGATGTAGGGCAGAACTTGGTTGGCCAGCAAAACGGTCTATCTCATGATTTGGTAAGTCTTCGGATTGGAAGCACCTCCCAGAAATGGAAACGTACAGCGACCTCAACCCGAAGCTCAGCGAGCGTCACGCTTGAGTACCTCTCGTGGAGATCTTGGGCGAGGTGGATTGCCTGCGCGACGATTTCCTTGTTCTCCTCCTTCTGGAGCTGGAAGTATGATTCTGCCTGCATGTCCACTGTTTAGTTTATTATCCACTTGTTATGAGATGTACATACCGGGTTGGAGGTGGCATCCGTCCACGGCCCATCGGGACCTCCGCTACGGGCAGCTGGAATGCGTTAGCACCAGTAGCTCAGAATTAGAGAGTAAGCATACCTTCGAGATCCAGACTATCCAGGTCAAGCTGGGTCTTCGAACGAAGGTACGTTAGAACATTGACAGTGTCAGCCATGTTGAATGTAATACGTTTAGCAGTATGGGTCGTGTTGAGGATTGTCGACTCGAAGTACAGTACAGGTGGTACTCATAGATATCACCTCCTCCACTACAGCAGCAACCCGCACACAATTCCTGACTTTACACTTGGGCAATCCAATACCACTGCTGTGAGTCTCATAGTATGACAGTGCCGATATGTAGCATGACTCAGTCTCAATTGCTACTATCCTCTCCTACCACCTACACACTCAACGGCCTCAATCCAAACCACCTCCAAGCAACCCCTCTAGCTGCCTCGCCAGAAAAAAATGAAATTCCGACCTCGGATGAAAGTCATCCCACCACACACACCCCTGCTCGCCCATACACGTTCCATCCCGGAACCCATACCGCTGAGGGTCATCCAAGACCGCATCCATAAAAGCAAACACGTCGAAGAGCATCACCGTCGCCTGCCGTCACCGTAGCACAACAAGCATAACCCATTAGCAATGCGTACGTCAACAACCCCCTATCCTATACCTTTCCTCCCAAACAACAACTTCCCAATCCAAGCGGAAAGCGAAGGGGTGACTTACATCCGGAAATCCCCCGGCCCACCGCTTCACCATCCGCCCTAATAGCTGGTTGAATACGTGGACCGTAGTCAGATGGTGAGCGCGTCGGACCGGACTGTGAGTCAGCATGTTTGGTGTGCGGGTGGTGGGGGGCACATTCAAGACCAGAAACCGGCGGGCGCCGCAGTCGTAAAGTCCGGTCAACAGCTGAGAGTACGTGTCCAGGGCAGCGGTGAGTTGCAGGAGGGGGTTGGGAGAGAGGTAGCTGAATTGTACACTGTCATCCACCGAATTAGATTCATAGCTGCGTCAGTTTCTGCATTGAGCGGCTTGATCGAGTAAAGTCTGCAAGAGAAGGGGGGTGTGAAGTAGGGCAGGACAGGTGGATTGGAAATCGGACCGGCAAACATCCCCAACCAAATATATATCTTGTATGATCAAACAAGTTGGGCGCACAACCAAGAAACCAAAAGGAAAGAGGGAGTAAGGGAACGAACTCATTGATTCCCACCCAAATCACAAACAGCGCTGCATCTGCAAACTCCGTCCAAGCATCCGCTGTGGCCAACCGTGAACTGATCTCGGGTGTCGTGTCTGCCGCCTCTCGACAATAATGCTTCCCAAACATCCCCCGAACCTGACTCACCACGTCCCCCGGCTCATTCGGAATCACCTCGTTATTAATCGTAGCCCCATACACCGCGAGGTTATAGCTGAAGGTCAGTGTATGGTTGAAATGGGTGGTCAGATACCCAACCCAGTTGATTCCGTCAGAGGCGGTGCCTTGGCCTTCTCCCGTCTTAGATCAGTGGACTGGGCCAAGGGGGGTTATTCATCGCATAGAGAACGTAACCCTCAAAAAGAAAGAAACACACCTAACTTAGGATTTCCCATTGGATTTCCCGAGGCGGGCTGCTCAGCCGACACATTGAAACCGGTGGTGGTGTACGAATCGCCACTGTTCTCGTCGCTCAAGTCAGTCCCAGCCCGCTTAGGGCTACGGCTACGATTTTGTACAAGGGAGGAACGACATACAAAGTAAATAGATAGTTCACATTTTCACCCAGTATTTCGGGTACTGACAGCGTCGCCAGTCCAGGGGTTAAGACTTGCTGGAGTTTCATCACGAAATCAAACCTGGGCTGTATATTCTGCCGTAAGACAGCGTCTTGCCGCTGGGAACTGGTTCATCTGTATAACGTGGTACTAGATGCATCTATTTATCGGACACTGCGCCGATCCGTTCCGTACGACTCCCAGAGTGAGACTTCAGCCGCTGTGCTAGATCAGGGTAGGAGTCAGCACTGGTTATGTGCTTTGGAGAAGCGAGACCTTGTCTCACGTCACACAATCTTCGTGATGTGCTCACGCTCGAACAGTGGCCGTACTCAGACACGGCGTTGTGCACTCTCGCACAACCCCACATGGTGACTGATGCAACCTAATCCCAGTCACAGTCACGGCTCAGTCACATACTGACATCCACGATGATCCGGTCAAAAGCATTACCGCCGGGAATATGGCAAACGCGACAATCCGAGTCTACTGATAATCATGTAATCTGGAGAAAAGTAGCATACTCAATACATTCTCCGACTAGCTCGACTCGAAACCCTTCAACAACACTAACATATTCCAAATGCCGTCCTAAGAATACCCCCATGCAATGCTCATGCACACGTCGCATCCCGAACCAGCTGCTCGGCCTTGGTTTGGAAATCACAGAAGATATTTATCGCCTAGAAGGAAGATCAGTAAGCAATCTCATGAGCTTCATACACGTTCCAGAGCTACCTACCTGCCCAAGTTTCAGCTGCGCGCGGCCTTCTTCGACTCTCGCAAAAGCCAAGCGGTACCCGGCTTCATCATTGATGTAAGACGGGTAGGCAAGCTTATCTTGCATGACACCCCTATCCTGGAACAATGACAAGCTTTGCACCTCGTCCACGTCCTTGTGGCTAGACTGCAGCAATTTCAGGTCATCTGGAACCAGGGTGAACGCTGTCACACCGGCCAGCTGCAAGATCTCGTCCAATCCGATTGTCGCACATGCCTTGACCTTGGTCGGCAACGACTTTTGCCAATACCACTGCTGGGCCTGCACGCACAATGGCAACAGCGGATCTGAGCCCTTGTAGCTGGGCTCGAAGATAGCTTTGAGCTCATGCACAAAGGGCGAGATGGAGACGCACCCGGCTTCCCCGGCCAAGACAGCCTGCTCCATTGTGAACAGAGTAGTTGCCAAGGTCTGAATACGTGAGTACCGCAGCTCCCGGCACGCCTGGAGTCCCTCCCAGGTGGCCGCAACCTTCAGCACAAGACGGGAGGGATCGAAGTCGGGATCAATCTCATGGAACAGACGATGCAGTCCTATCCGTCAAATATAGTCAGCGGCGGGTCTAGGTAGTCGATACAAAACTCACTTCTTGCGGCTTCCACGGTCTTGCGCTGGTAGTAGGCGTAGTTAGGGTTGACCATGATGTGGAGGTTTCCCGTCACAAATGGTCGAACATCGATCGCCAGAAGAATACCCTGGATCTTGCATCAGCGCGTAGCATTAATGATCATGGTTAGACTTACCCCAATCTCAATCGTCAATTCTTCCCGCGTAACAGTGGGATATTGTTGATGGAGACTAGTAGCGAGCTCGATCGCTTTGTCGAGAACGGCCCGTCTACCTTCCTTGGCGAGCTCTGTATAGTATTCATACTATGTTTCGATCTTCAGTATAATAGAGACATCAGGTTATCGCGCCAGGAATTACCTGATTTGACGTGCAATCAATGCACCGCTCAATTTCTTTTGCCACTACATAAAGTTCAACCAGCGTTCTCTATCACAGCATCATTGAGAGATCCATACCAGTTACATCAAACGTATCCAGATCTACCTGTGTTCTCGCACGCAGGTAGTCAAGTAAGTTTATCTGAGAATTCTGCATCTTAGCCTTAAGAAAGGGCGAACAGCGCAGCTCGGACGAGTACGTGAAGTATTGCTGTTTGTTGGTGTTTTGAACCCTCAATTCCGACGGGAGTGACAGTTGGTCCCTAAATATAGAATCTTCACGACTCAAACAGCCTGGTAAATCAGTGTGAAATTGCTAGCTATCAGCCAATCAGTGCAATGTGTTCGATTGCAGCTCCACCCAAGGTGACACTGCTACGAATGTCGTCACTGATTAATCTCATTGTCTGCACGCCCAGTCAGCGCCGCGATTGTGGACCCGGAATGCAACTGTACCGAGCATAGCTAGCCCTCGGAAGGCTATGGCAGGCTCACAGCGCCCAGAGTAAGCTGCATTGTGAAATGAAAGCGTTGTAGATCGGTTATCAGTGAAATTGAGCTCGCTCCTGGCGCTTAGCGGGGGCTGTCATCAGCAAGCATGATCGTGAACGCTCAAGCATGTTAGAGTGACAGAGAGGACTCATCTCTGTCCTCGTCGTGGTTTCTCTTGTCCTAGTCTGATTAATCCCTCTGAGCTCTTTTCATTGTGTATTGTATAGTGCAGCAATCCCCAAACATGTTGAACGAAAGCAGGCCTGACCTGAGTCTGGCCCAGCTGCTGGCGCAGAAGGTGCAGCTATATGCAGATGATATTGCTCTCGAACAGGATAAACATCGCATTACCTTTCGACAACTGCACGAAAAGGCACTGAGTATTGTGCTTGAGCTCAAGAGGCTCGGAGTCACAAAAGAGCAACCCATTGGAATTCTAATATCGAGAGGGATAAACCATATTCTGGCCCAGGTGGCGGTGGTGTATGCCGGCGCAACCTGTGTTTCTCTGGACATTGACCTTGCGGATGACCATCTCGAACGACTCTTGTTCCATCTGGGGACCTCTCTAGTATTATCGGACAGCTCCAACTCGTATCGACTACCGAACCTGCAACATCTGATTGTCAATTGGGAACCTGTTGAGCGAGATGAGGTTGATCAGCTCGTGGTGTCGGACAATCCTCCCTCCTGTTGCTCACATATTCTCCACACCTCCGGGTCTACCGGCCAGCCCAAGGCCGTGCGAGTCCTCGCAGCCGGACTAATCAACCTCGTCTTCAACGAATTTGCCCCAATTCGTCGGGGTCACCGCGTGGCTCACGTTTGCAATGTGGGATTCGACGTATCGCTGTGGGAGATATGGTCTGCGCTCTTGCACGGGGGGACGGTAGTTGTCTTCCAACGAGAGGAGTTCCTGGATCCCATCATTTTTGAACGCCGACTCCAAGTCGACCACATTGATGTGATGTGGCAGACCACTTCTCTGCTCGCCACCATTGCCCATACTTGTCCCCATGCCTATTCCCATGTAGATAGCCTGTTGACAGGTGGAGAGGCTATCCATGTCCCCACCATCCGAACCATCTTCGCCAATGGTCCGCCTCGCAAGTTATTCAACGTCTACGGACCGACGGAGCTGTCAGTCTTCACGACCTACCACCTGGTAACTCCCCAAGACATCGAGCGCGGGGAGATCCCTATTGGGAGAGCCCTCAGCGGGTACGACGCCTTTGTAGTTGACGAGATTCTCCACACTGTCACTCAAGGAAGCGTGGGAGAGTTGCTAGTGAGTGGCACTGGTGTCGCAGGGGGGTATGTTGGGCAGCCCGAGAAGACAGCACAGGTGTTTGTGTCTGCTCCTCATCTCCATGAGAATTGTCAGACAGCACCTGGGTTGTTCTACCGAACAGGTGACCTTGTGCGGCGGAATGATTCCGGGGATATCGTGTATCTTGGCCGTCGCGACAACGAAGTGAAGATTCGTGGGCAACGAGTCGACCTTGGTGCCATCGAAAAGGCTCTGTTGTCGACCCAGCTCGTGGTCCGCGCCGTGGCGCTGAGGATCACACTAGATGAGCTGGATGGAGGATCCGCCTTGCTCGTCTGCGTGATCCCATTTTCTCCAAAGATTACTGCCAACGCCATTCGTCAGCTATACATCGAACAGGCGCCGCATCTGATGGTGCCTCGGGTCCAGGTGGTCGAGAGAATCGCTCTCACTGGGAGTGGGAAGGTCGATCGCAAAGCCTTGGCCAGCCACTACCTGCAGAGTCTGGCACAGACATCATCGAGGGAGAATGAAGTCAATGGCACCAAAAATGTGGAGGCCAAACTGCGAGCCCTATGGCAGGAGCTACTGGGCCTTCCCAACGCCACTTTCCACGACGAGGATGATTTCTTCATTCTCGGAGGCACTTCGCTTCACGCGGCACTTCTTGTTTCTCGTCTTCGACGGATCTTTTGTCGCGAAATCCGCGTGTCAGTGTTATTCCAGAATTCTTCTTTCCGGGGGTTGTGTTCATTGCTTCGACTCAGCGACACGCCAGCCCTGACGGAGCGCAAACCCTCCGCGCAGGAAGATTGGCAACGCGACTGTCGCCTGGGACTTGACCTTCGACCCCGATCACGCTCAATCCCCGAATGGCGCAATTCTTCCGAGGGCATCGTCTTCCTGACCGGCGCCACAGGATTTGTAGGAGCCTTCGTCCTGGCTGGACTTCTCGCACTCCCGGAGGTGGAAACGGTGGTGTGTCTGGTGCGCGCCACCGACGCCCAGCACGCCCACCGCCGCATCCGCAAGTCCCTGTTGAAATATAGCCTCATGCTCACCACTGCTCAAGAGGCACGGATCATCGCGATGGCCGGGGACATCTCCCAGGAGGATCTGGGATTGACCCCGCAGCAGTATTCGTGGCTCTCGCACTGGACGAGCGTGGTGTTTCATCTCGGGGCACACGTCAACTTCGTGCAGCCGTACTCAAGCCACCGTGCGGCAAACGTGCTGGGGACGCTGCACATGATCCGGTTTGCGAACAGCGGCCGCACCAAGGCGCTGCACTACACGTCGAGCATCAGCGCGTACGGACCAACAGGTGTGGTGAACGGCCACACGCATCTGGCGGAAGAGGAGCAGCCCGCCTCACACCTGTCAGCGCTTCCTTTCGCCATGGGTTATGCGCAAAGTCAGATGGTGGCGGAGACCATCGCCTGGAATGCGATCTCCCAGGGTCTACCCATCACTATCTACCGTCTCGGGTTCGTGCTGGGGCACAGTGGGACGGGCACGATGAATCCGGACGACTTCCTGGCGCGGGTCATTGCTGCCAGCTTGCAATGCGGCTGTTATCCGCTGCTTCCAGGTCATCGCG
This sequence comes from Aspergillus aculeatus ATCC 16872, assembly GCF_001890905.1. NCBI lineage: Eukaryota > Fungi > Ascomycota > Eurotiomycetes > Eurotiales > Aspergillaceae > Aspergillus > Aspergillus aculeatus. The sequence goes on from NW_017962976.1 coordinate 116,329, forward strand.
AGGATATTGTCCCAGTCGACTGGGTGGTGTCGACGCTGTTGCATATCGCCTCTAGCTCGGAGCATGCCCGCCAGGCGTATAATGTTGTCCATCCGACGACCGGTTCGAGTGTAGAGCTCTCGACGATCTTCACTCTGCTAAATCAGGTCCGCGGGAAGACGCCCCTGCGTGCTGTTTCTTATTTCGAATGGGTCGGGATCCTGTCGCAGACCCAGGAAAGCCCGCTTCAATCCCTAATGCCGTTATTGGAGGAGGAGGTCTGGGAAGGACGCAGTCTTTGGGAGATGCAGCAGGGGATGCCCGAATTCGGGACGGAGAATCTGTGTAGAGCCTTAGCTGATGCTCCGCAGTTGTTGGAATGTCCCTCGCCTACGTCTCTGGTGGTGCGATACAGTCCCCACTGGCTGAGGGGTGATGTCTCGAACGTGTCCTCTATGTAGTGTTCACTGAGTAATTGTCCAGTAATTCTGAAATTCATTCACGGTCTACATTCCACCTCAGTATGTTCCCTCTTTCTATACAAAGACCCCCCTATAAGGACTCTCCTCATCCATCTCCTCCTCCTCAGCCGTGACCAACGCCCTCCTCACCCGACAAGGACTTCCAAATGCGACCGAATAAGGAGGAACATCCCTCGTCACTACAGACCCGGCCCCGATTGTGGAGCCCTGCCCGATTGTGACACCGGGAAGAATGACTGTATTCGCGCCGATCCAGCAATCATCCCCGATGAAAACAGGATGACCGAACTCGACTCCTTTCCGTCTGGAGAGGACACTGGGGTCGTGGCTGGCGGCGATGATGCTTACGTTCGAGGCAATTTGGACGCGGTCCCCAATGACGACTAGGCTGGTGTCGAGGACGGTGAGTCTAGAGGTATTAATTAGCCTTAGAAGCCGTCTTCATCCGGGGATATCCACTCCTCGTCTCAATGCAGCACAATTTTACCCACAGGGTAGAATAGAGTAAAGAGATCAACCTACCCAAAGTTCACAAACACCTCCCTCCCGAAAGATATATTGCATCCATAATCCGGGCGAAAGGGCGGCTCGACGAAGGTCTTGTCCCCTGCTTTGCCCACCAACTTGCGTAGCAGGTCTAGCCTCACTTCTCCGACCTTGTCAAAGCGCACGGTCGTGGTGTCGAGGTTGTTGTAGGCGGCGGTGAGGCCGCGGGCGAGATGGCGGGCTTCCAGGAGGGCGGGGACAGTGGGGTCGTACCTTTTTCACTGCTGTTAGCTTTTATTTGGCTGGATAGAGGATAGGCAAGGAGGCAGGGCATACATCATCCCCGAGATCATCTTCTCATACTCTTCCCCCGGCGGAGTGCCGTTGAGATCCTGCGCGAGGGCGAGGATCTCCGGGCGCTTGGCGGGGGCGGCGAGGCTGTAGTTTGGTGGGGTGGACATTTTTGATATTTAGATATTGGATTTGTGTTGAAGTGAATGTATCACCTTGGTCTGACTTTCTTCTTGACGGAATTATATCGGAGTGGTAAAGATATGATTGACTAAGGGGTGTCTCCAGACGGATCAGGTGCCACGGGCCATCGACTCAATGATCATTTATTAAACTTACTTCATCAGACACTTTTCAAAGGCCATTGTATTGACGTGTTCGGGACCAGGATCCCTTGTCTACTGTCTGCAGCATAAGATGATGCTAGATGCATGGCGCCTTATCGACTGGCTCTGGCGCGCCAGTTCGAAACCCTATGCAGGGATGGCTCATTGTGGATGCCTGCCGCCAGCAAACATCTTCCACAGAATGCAATTCTTCAGCATCGTGGTGCAGCAGATAGACAAGGCAATTGGAATTTGCACGGCAGACTGCAGGACCGAGCCACTGGAGCAACCCATGCGATTTGAAGCTCAAACAAAGTTGGAGTCATGTAAGGGCTCAGGGGCAGATGTTGCGGGTAGGAACAAGTCTTGACATCGGGAGATATTTGATGGAATGCACCTATACCGATTGTCAATTGTACCTCTATGTAAACAACTCAAGACCTCAACCCACAGAATTCACTTCACGCGACCAAGTCAACATGACACCCCCCTACCACCATATCATCCAACTCCCCACCACCCCCAAAGTAAATCCATCCAGCATCGACCCCACCACCATCGCCCAAGAATGGCTCGCCAAACTAAACACCCACCTGACCGGCAGCACCTTCATTCCTCTTTCCAACCTCTTCCATGAAGACAGCTGGTGGCGCGACATGCTCGCCCTGGACTGGGATTTCCACACCATCCGAGGCTGTCCCAACATCCAAAGCTACCTCGCGCAGCACCTTGCGCGTGTGCAACTGCAGAATGCACGTCTTCGCGATGAGGCAGAAACAAAGCCTGCCATTGACACCCCGTTTCCTGGACTAACATGGATAACGGCGATGTTCGGCTTCGAGACTCGCTTCGGTCACGGGCGCGGAGTGTTCTACCTTACTCCGACCGAGGAGGGAGGGTGGAAAGCCTACTCCGTATATACTGCGTTGCAGGAGCTGCACGGAGCGGAAGAGAAGGTAGGGCTGCGACGGCCACACGGCACGATCGTGCCGGGCGGAGTTGCGCAGGGGAACTGGTTGGAGAGAAGGGAGCGCGACAAGGAATTTGTAGACACTGATCCCACGGTGTTGATCGTCGGTGCAGGTCAGAATCTTTCTAGTTCGTGATGTGAATTACATGCTGAATTTTTCCAGGCCAGGCAGGACTCAATTTAGCGGTTCGTCTGCAGACCCTCGGTCAGTCATGTCTCGTCGTGGAGAAGAACGAGCGCGTGGGAGATAACTGGAGAAAGCGATATCGGGTTTGCACATCCCTCTCTTCTCCAGAGGCAATGGACCTGAAGGGACTAATACGACTGCAGACCCTCATCACCCACGACCACATCGAAACATGCCATCTCGCCCACTTGCCCTTCCCCAAGACCTGGCCCAAGTATCTTCCCAAAGATAAGCTGGCAGACTGGCTCGAATCCTACTCCACAATCATGGAGCTGAACGTGTGGACACAGACTACAGTCAAGTCGGCTGAGTTTGATGAGGCTGTTGGGAATTGGGTCATTTGCCTCGTGCGAGACGGAGTCGAGCGTATTCTACGTCCACGACACATCGCATGGTGCGCAGGACATCTGGGCTTACCCAAGATTCCCAGCTTCCCAGGGCAGGAGGATTTCAAAGGGACAATCTACCATGCGAGTCAGCATGTCGACGCCAGAGAATTGGCCCCGCAAGGCAAGAAAGTGGTGGTAGTGGGGACCGGGAATAGTGGCCACGACATTGGGCAGGACTATTACCAACAGGGAGCAGTCGTGACGATGCTCCAGAGGGGTCCGACATATGTCCTCACTGAGGAGCACGGATTGCCTTTAATCCCAGAGAACCATGGCATCGACGATGACAATCGGTAAGATTGCCCCTCACGCCCTCTTTCAATCTTCTACTCGCAGCCCTAACAGCCACACAGCCCTCCCCTCGACACGCAAGATATCCTCTCAGAAAGCCTGCCCTGGCCCATCACCCTCGCCCTCTGCGTCGACCTCACCAAGCGCATCTCCGCCGCTGACTCTGCCGTTCTCGAGGGCCTCCGATCCATCGACTTCCAACTAGACTTCGGCGTCGATGGTGCCGGACTGTTACGCTCGCTGGTCTCCCGCGGTGGGGGATACTACATCGACTTCGGCTGCAGCCAGCTGCTGATCGACCGCAAGATCCACTTGCATTCGTGTGCGGGCGGTATTTCCTCTTTCGACCAAGGAGGGCTGCACCTCGCCGACGGCACTTATCTGGCTGCAGACATCGTGGTGCTGGCGACGGGGTACGCCAACATGCGCGACTCGGTGCGCCACACGCTAGGGCCGAAGGTGGCCGACCAATGCAAGGACGTATGGGATCTCGACGAGGAGGGGGAGATACAGACGGTGCGTACAGCAGCAACAGCAGCAGCATCACCCACGTCCCTCCTTACATCACCCCGCAGACCAGAGATTCCCGGACTGACCGAATCCCCGAACAGATCTGGAGACCGAGCGGACATCCCCATTTGTGGCTTATGGGCGGAAGCCTATCGCTGTGTCGCATTTATTCCCGCTTTGTTGCACTGCAGATTGCCGCCGCGGAGCTGGGGCTGACGGCGCAGTGAAGGTGCATTCTTCGGCCTTGCTTGGGCGTGACACGAGGGCCGTCTGTGCTTTTTCTTTGTCTGGTGGAGGCCAATCAAACGTCTTTCGCAATAAGAGCCATCAAATCTGCATTGCCATAGGCCGGTTGGTTAGATGGATGAGTGATTTGGGCGTACGGATTCATATACTAGTGGGGGAATGACGGTTCTTGCTGGTGTCGTAGCTGAGCTGACTGTCGGAAGGTGCTAGAATGATATTCGAGAGTGTCGTTACTGGAATTTAACTACTCGTAGTAACTCATATATCTGCTCACACGATCAAACTAGACAATGCCCCTCGATCATAGCCCTAATTGACTGTCGCTATGACCTCGAAGATTATCCCCGCGAAGCCCATCGGCTATGAGTGGCGATCCTCGCGCCTGTTCATTGTGGCAGTCATCTCCCTCGCCATGTTCGCTGGTAAGCAGCCCTTCCACCCCCTTCGCGCCCTCTAATCGAATCAACAGACACCTTTCTCTTCAGCTTTATCATCCCCATCCTACCCGACATCCTCCAGGGCCGACTTCAGCAGCCCCCGTCGCACACGCAGCTCCTCACCTCCATTCTCCTGTCCTTGAACGCACTGGTCTCGATCCTCATCGCTCCATTCACCGGCCATTTAGCGGATGGCTCCAAGTCGAAGAACCAGTGGATGGTGATCTCATGGGTAACCAACGCAGTCGGCACAGCCATCACAGCATGGAGCACGACGCTAACCGTTCTCTTCGTCGGCCGATTCATTCAAACCCTCGCCGGGTCAGTTATCTGGATCGTCGGCATGGCCATTCTGGGGGATACAGTGGGAGCAAAACATCTGGCCAAAGCCCTGGGTTTGACCATGCTGTTCGTGTCCGCGGGGTTACTCAGTGGCCCGGCTGTGTCGGGGTTACTCAGTGGCCCGGCTGTGTCGGGGTTACTCAGTGGCCCGGCTGTGTCGGGGTCTCTCTACCAGTTCGTTTCGTACTCGATGACCTGGGCGAGTGCATTCGCCGTGATACTCGTCGGGACAGTCCTGCAACTTCTCATTATTGGACCCCTTAACTACGACATGCGCATTGAGGGCTCCTCCCCAGAAGAATCAGAGATTCAATCCCCCTTGCTCTCCGCTTCACCTGGCTCCGAGAGCATAGCTTACCAGACAATCGAAGAACTTACCTCCCTCCCCACCCAAAACGTCTACACCCTCATGCTGCGCAAGAAAAGGGTGATTACAGCACTGATAGCAGACACCCTCTTCGCAATCATCATCGCCAGCTTCGAGACCACGATCCCCATCCACATCAAAGCCATCTTCCACTGGGAGTCTCTCCAAGCGGGACTACTGTTCCTGCTTCTGCAGGCCCCATCGATGCTCCTCGTCATTCCGGCCGGATGACTGAAAGACCTGATTGGGATGCGATACCCCGTGACGATCGGGTTCCTGTGTCTCGCGCCATCGCTGTGGTTGCTCGGGGTCCCGGGCCACACACAGGACGTTTGGTGGACGGACAACGAGGATACCAACCGGGTGATCTACATCGTTACGCTACTGGCGATAGGAGTCTGGCGGGCTTTGTTATTGGGGTTCGGGGCTGTCGAGGTGTTGCGTGAGTATCCGGGATTTGTTTATTCCACTGAACTAAACCTCAGGCTAATTCTAGATGTGTGTAGACGGCGCCAACGAGCTTTCGCATGAGTATCCAGGCATCTTCGGGCCGCACGGCGGGTACTCGCGCTCGTTCTCCATGTCCAACATCAGTTGGAAGCTGGGAATGTTTGTAGGGCCGCTGGTCTCGGGGACCTTGACGGAGAAGATGGGATATTACCAGATGAACTTGGTTCTAGGTATGTTTTCGGATCTCTGGAAGGGCTGGGCTGGTTTGAGTACGGACTGACAATGGTTCAATGATTGCCAGCTGGGTTGTGCTTGCTCATGGGCGGGGCCACCTTTCTCGCCATAGATTAAAGTAAATATGCTTGAAATGGATACCTAGTGGGCGATAAAAAGTAATGTGAGACGATTGTCAGAGATGGTTGGCCAAGAGGAATGGACTGAAGTATGCAGTCGCCGAGGGCCCGGCATTGGGAAGGTGGCTGCATACCTATGCTACTGTAGGGTTAGCAAACATGCACCAACTGTAGATGTTGACGTGTTCGCAGGTGTTCATACGTTCTAGATCGATTCTCAATCTGCCTGGGCACATGTCAGCCGGCAGCTCGAGTTTAAATATGTTCAGCTGGCCTGTATCTATTTTCATCCTAAATCTCACCAGATCTACCATCCATCATCCTAGCCCAACATATCTCTTCTCAGCTAGTCCACGTCCTGAGTATGTCTACAGCAATGAATGAAACCCATGTGATAGCTCTAGCCGGCGGCAGCGGCGACCTGGGCCACTACCTCCAGGCAGAGCTCATCAAGGATCCCCGCTACAGCGTCGTGATCCTCACGCGGCAGGTAGGGCTTCCATCCCACTCCTATCTACGCCATTGCACCTTTCCACAATCTTCCCAACGCTATTCACCTATCAATGCTCAGTCAACCAGAAGACTAACAACAAAGGCCGATCTTCCGACCCCAACCTCTGACAGAGTAACCACCCAAACAACAGACTACACTCTCCCCTCCCTCCTACACATCCTCCGCACTACGCACACCACAGCCCTAATCTCCCTCCTCCGCTGCCCAGACGAGGACTACCTTCCCCTTCACACCAGCCTGCTCAAAGCCTGCCAGCTCACCGAAACCTGCACCCGCTTCATCCCCTCCGAATGGGCCGGGGACATCGAGTCCTTCCCCGCGCTCCCACGAGCATACGGCCGGACTCGTCTTCCGTTCCGGGAGATTCTTGCCCAGCAGGCAGGCTCCCAGACATCTGATGCCCTATCCCACCCAGTAAGGAAGATAGAGTATACACTGTTGAACCACGGCTGGTGCATGGAATACTTCCTCCCCGCCCACAAGTCCCACCGAAGGTGTATGCCCGGGGAGTTTCCGATCGATCTCGTCGAGTGGAGGTATACCGTGCGCGGGACGGGAGACGAGGCGCAGTGCTGGACGTGTGCGCGTGATATAGCGGGTGCGGTGGGGAGGTTGCTAGCCGCTGAGAGGGGGGGCTGGGTGAGTCGCTGCCTTTCTCGTTTCTTTACATATTTGTTGTTGTTGTTGTTGTGGAGGGTTATTCTAGTGTGAAGGGTGGTTGATGGAAGGGCGTGAGGGATGAGGGTTAGTGTTGACAGGATCGTCATCTAGGAGCCGGTCACGTATGTGGTTGGGGAGTGGGGGACGTTCAATCAGACGGCTTCGCTGTTGGAGAGGGTGTATGGTACGTTACTCTCCCTCTATTACTCTCCTCCTACTTCGACCTCTGCCTCGGGATCTATTCCATGGCAGTTCTCTTGGTGGCAAATCAGGAGTAGAAAGAGGCGTGGCTAAGAAATGGCAGGTCGACCCTTCGAACGAAACTATCGATCAAAGGAGGACATCGAAACCACGATCAAGCAGTACGAAGACCGGCCGGAGAGTCTGGAGCTGGCCATTGCTGAGGCGGAGGAATGGACCATCAGCGGGGCTACTGCCTGTCCGAAGGAGAAGACCCTGCGGCAGCGCGAGAAGTTCTTTGCCGGTATGCATTTCACTACTGTACAGGAGCTGCTGAACAGGGCGGAGGTGGAAGAGCGGGTGTAATAGCATGAAAGCATTGGTGTTGCCTGATTCAAAAGATTCTATTGTACTACATAGCACACGGAATTCTCTGTCAGCCTCACCATCATTCACAAGTAGCTTATAGCGTTAACCTTCGTCTCTTATGTTGTACAGACTGCCTTGTGCTTTTCAAGTAACCCCGCCTTGGCTGGGCAGATGACCCTTTTCTTTCCTCGCCAACTCCATTCTTCTCTCCAATTGATCCTGACACCCACTGCACTCTACTGCAATGGCCGAGCGCACCTTTCAAAACCATCCCAGCGGGGACAAGGTCTCCCAAATCCAAAGCGGCATCAACCAAACCATCGGACTCTCTGGCCAGCTCCTCACTTTGATTGAGACACCCGTTAGCTTCGCATACTCCCGATTCACCAACCACAAAGCTCGAGCCCGAAACATCAGTCAGTGGAAAGACGCGGCCGACGACGGCGATGGCCACGGGCTCGTGCCCATGCTGCGACGGGAGGCATTCGAAGACTACTTCACCCAGCGTGATGATGTATTCACTCCACACGAGCCCCTGCCGGCCAAAGGCAGCTGGGCCTACTTTCTGCATGCCTTGGGGACCTGAAACAAAAGTCTTGGACTGGAAGCCAGACGTGGCCCACAGGGCAGTGTGCAATGGAGAGAGGGTCCATCAACCTCTATTCTATCCGAGGACGCACTGCAAGCCACCGATTGATCGGAATGAACGGGTTGGTCATGTCTTTTCTGACCTTCGGCGAGCTGAAGTGGGATCCGCTCGACGACCAATCTGGTCGAGGCCCGATACGCTCCAGGCTCTCTCAAAGAGATCGGCGCAATCAAGTATCCATTCGATCGCCTCCCCGGGGTCCCCAATCCCAACACCCTTATGGCAATGTGCTGGAATGCATTCTCGTTCGGCAACTCTGATCCCAGCCTCTGACTGCTGAGCCCCTCGGCCCCTCCTGTCAAACGTGTTGACAAGGTTATGGACTGCCTTAGAGCATCTTCCCAGGCGAAAGACGATAGGAAGCCTTACCTCGTGACGTACGAATAGCTCGAGAATGCGAATCGAATCTGGAGGCGGGCGCTGGTCGGCGGGGGCCCCGATACTTCCTCCTATGAAGATCTCTGCCAGCATCTCGAATCCCAAGAGAGTTTCGAAGAGTATCCGGCAGTCTTCTCTCGACGTCATCGCAAGGCACTCATGACCGAGGGGTTCATGGATTTCTACCTCCCATTGGTCAATGCGACGTCGAATTGTTTCTCCGTGTCGCGCCCAGGAAAGGCGGTTGCTCGTGGGTGGGAAGTGATCCAGGCTTATGGCGATGAACCCGACGGCAGCAGCTGGAAGTACGAACTCTCGTACATGCCATAATCCACGGTCGCAAAACTTCTTCGCGCTTTCAATGGTTCACTCCGAATCTATCTCAGTCCCTGGATGACAGTCCCTGGATGACAGTCCTGCCGTTCCGGCCCCATCAGGAGCTGCAGGAACAGACGTGCATGTTGGTGAGTTGATGAAATTGGTCTTGACTCGGATCAAAAGTAGTCTCGGTTGTGATGGAAACTTTCAGTAAGCTGCGTGCAGAGCGAGAGTGTGCATTTCCATGGTGAATTATGTAGAAGCAGCGGCAGCGGCTGGCAGGGCAAGATCGGAGTCTACCCTTCCTTCCCCCGTTGAATGAACCACGCATCACCACTCGTCTCCTTCATCTTCACGTCCTAATCTGTTGAGTGAACCATCAAGACCGATTGCTACTTCACCTACAATGCTCTTATCTCTCCCCCATCCCAGTTTGTCAGCACGACGCAGCATTGATGACGTGATTGCGGGGGGTTTGACGCCATGCAGCCAGGAACCGACCATCGACCCTCATGATACGCTCAGGCCAGAGCTATCGGATCAACCCACGGCCAACGCCATCTAACCTGCAGTTGGTGCCATAGCAAGTGCCGGCATCCGATGTTCGGAGGGCGGCTATAAAGCCAGCCGGCGGGCGACGATAGAACACCTCCATCATCCAGCCCTAACTCCAACCAACCCACGATCAACCAGCACCATGCCCACCGAATTCATCAGTCTAACTTTCCCCAATCCCTCTACGGAGCTGAAACCCATTCCCAATGCCACAATTGACCCCGACTTCCTCGTGCGGTATGCCCGATCGCTGGACGACTACGGGTTCAACTACACGCTGGTCCCCTACGATTCCTCGTACTTTGACCCCTTCACCACGGGCGCAACCATCGCAGCAGTAACCAAGAACCTCAAGATCATCATTGCTCTCCGTCCGAACACCCTGTACCCCACCGTCGCTGCCAAAGCTCTGGCGACGCTGGACCAACTCAGCCGAGGCCGGGCGGTGGTGCATCTCATCGCTGGCGGCAGCGACGCCGATCAAGCGCGGGAGGGCGACTTCTTGACCAAAGAGCAACGCTACGGCCGTCTGGAGGATTACATCCGCATTCTCCGACGGGCGTGGGAGTCCGACGAACCATTCGACTGGGAAAGCCCCTACTACACCTTCAAGGGGTTCAGCAACCGGGTGCGGCCCGTCAACGGCACGATCCCGGTGTCGGTGGGCGGCTCGTCCGATGAGGCCTACCGCATCGGAGGCAGCCTGGCTGATATCTTTGGGTTGTGGGGAGAACCGCTCAAGGAGACGAAGGAGCAGATCGATCGCATCTACGCCGAGGCAGACAAGGCCGGACGCGCGGAGACGGACCGCCCGCGGATCTGGGTGACCTTCCGGCCCATCACGGCGGAGACGGACGAGCTGGCCTGGGCCAAAGCGCATCGCACGCTAGATCTGTTGACCTCGCACCGCCAGAACGGTTTTGGTCGGGTGGCCGCCGATGCGCCGCCGCCACAGAACGCGGGCTCGCAGCGGTTGCTGGAGATCGCCAAGCGGGGGGACGTCCAGGACCGCGCGCTGTGGTATCCCACCGTCACGGCCACGAATGCACGGGGCGCCTCCACCGCGCTGGTGGGCTCGCACCAGACCATTGTCGATTCCCTGCTGGACTATGTCAAGTTGGGCGCGGAGCTGATCTCCATCCGCGGGTATGACAACTACAATGATGCTGTGGACTACGGCCGGTATATCCTGCCTCGCGTGCGGGAGGAGTTAGCCAAGGAGCAGGATTAGATGTATACTAGTTAGTTCACCTATTCCTTGGGTGACAGATACTCCATAAATAGAACACATGATGTCCACTCCGCCTGTCCAAGCCTCTTGGCGCGGGGAATTGAGTGCATTTGAGCTACTTAGGCATTCAGGCATTCAGGCAGCAGCACCTGGCGGGCACAATTATTAGTCACGTGACTATTACTGTACTTACAACTGGACACCATTAATCATGAGCATCATTATTGACAAATCTAATTCGAGATCCAGCTCTCAACAGCATCTACCCACAGCACCCCGTCGTCCACTCCTCCGGCTTGTCCGGTACCACCGGCGCAGCCTCCCCGGCCACCTTTCCCCTCGCCGGCAGCACCACGCGATACTCGCCGCGATCACAGAGCACTTTGCCCACGAACGCGCCCAGAAAGATTGAAATGATCATGTACCCATTATACGACATGGCGTTCAACATGATGATATACGCCAGCCCGAACTGCAGCGTCTGCAGCAGCGCGCGGATGAGTTGCTGCACCGGGCTCGCCCGGAAGGTCACTACCATCGGCCCCTCGGCCAGCGTATCGCCGCAGAAGAACTGCGTACGCTCGGCCGGGGACTGCGCCGCGACGTGTCGCTGGAACTGGCGCTGGAGATGCTCCTCGTATTGCTTGCTCAGCAAGCGCAGGACGTCGAGGACGACGACTAGGAAGGCCACGCCGATGCAGGAGACGGCGAACTGACCGGCGGTGGTGATGTGCCAGGTTGAGGAGAGGAAGCCTATTTGCGGAGGTTAGGGTTGTGGTTGTTGTTGGGGAGCAGGGGGGATTGCGACGGAGGGGACCGTACAGGCATCGATGGTGGTCCAGTTCCAGAGCATCTTTATGCGGATTAGTCATTATGTCGATAATGCATGCATACATGCATAATTCATAATCAGGGATAGGGTGGGCCATACCGTCACCGAGCAGGCGCTCGAATTGGAGGAACTTGACATGTCCATGTCCATGGTGGTATAAAATCGGGTGTACAGGACAGTACACGGTGGTCAACGTTGGGTGGAATAACCTCACCCTGAATAGGCACCGGCCGGGCCTTATATGGAGGCGAGAAATGAGCAGATTATCACGCAGGATGCTTGGCAGTGAGCAGATTTCGGTCTTGGCAGGCTCCACTTCGACAGCGGATTGATGGGTTAAAAGACTCCAGATTTCCCTGCAGATGGGTCAGCGATCCATCCATCAGGTACTTTCCAGTCGATCTCATGGGCCACATTCAGGATTTCTCCCAGGATTCCGCCCTCGAGGAGCATTGGGGCTATGTCGCCCGCCAGATCCCCTGCACCAAGGATGCCGGCACCTGCGCCTATCTGGATGCCGTCTACCATGGCCACGACGTCACCATGCTGTACAGCTTCATCCTGTGGGCCGTGATCGTGGGGATCTTGTTCCTGTGGGCGATGGGTGGACGGCTGATCCGCATTGAGCGAATGCCCTCATCCCCCAAGACCACCCCGGGGGCAACGCACACGCAGAGCGCACTATACCGCCTCTCGAGGACGCTGCAAGCGCTGACTCGCCGCCATCTGCTCCCAGAAGCCCTTCCCCGGGTATTCGGCCACACCACGCGGCTGCAGGTGCTCATCTTTCTGGTGCTCTCGGGCTACCTGCTGGTCTTCACCCTGGTGGGCATCACCTACAAGACGTGGACGACCCCCATCAGCGGCAGTACGCAGCACAACATCCGCAGCGGGCTGGGTCCCTGGGCGGACCGCGTGGGCGTGCTGGCGTTTGCCCTCACCCCGCTCTCCATCCTGCTCTCCAGCCGGGAGTCCCTCCTCTCGCTCATCACCGGCATCCCCTACCACCACTTCAACTTTCTGCACCGCTGGCTGGGCTACGTGATCTACGCCCAGTCGGCCCTGCACACCATCGGCTGGACCGTGGTGGAGGGCCGTCTGTACCAGCCGCAGCCCAGCCAGTGGAACAGCTTCATCGCGCAGCCCTACATCATCTGGGGGATCGTGGCGATGATCCTGCTCACCTTCTTGGTCTTGCACAGCACGAAAACCGTCATCCGACTCACGGGGTACGAGTTCTTCCGCAAGGCGCACTACGTCGTGGCGATGGTGTACGTGGGGGCGTGCTGGGCGCACTGGGCGCACCTCTACTGCTGGATGCTGGCCTCGCTGGTCGTCTGGCTGCTCGATCGGGGGGCGCGGCTGGTGCGGACCTTCGTGTTGCACCACCTGGGCGTGCCCGCAACAGCCTCCAGCTGGGGCCTGCACATCCCCCACGCGTCGATGCAGCTGCACGCCAACCCCGCCGACGGCGACATCATCCGGCTGGACTTCAACCACAACCATGACCCCTGGCATATCGGCCAGCACTTCTTCCTGTGCTTTCCGCAGCTAAGCATCTGGCAAGCGCACCCGCTCACCCCCTGCAGCGTGCCAGACACATTACCAACCGGGCAACAACACACCTACCTCATCCGGGCCCGGAAAGGGCTGACGCGCGTTCTCGCCGAAACCGCACGCATACAATCAAGAACCGCCGCAGGGGAAACCAGCACGATGACAAGTCCGGGCCCGACGACCCCGGTACTCCTCAGCGGACCGTACGGGCAGTCCATCGAGGACCCCTCTATAGGCAGCCTCCCCCGCAGCACCAGCAATCTCCTCTGCATCGCCGGCGGCACAGGCATCACCTTCGTCCTGCCGCCGATCCTGCAGCGCCTCTCGGCCCCCATCCCCCCCGACCAACAAATCGAACTCATCTGGATCATCCGCCGCAGAGCGGACACACAATGGATTGCCCCGGAGCTGAACATCCTGGAACGCGTGGCGCAGACGTCGCCGGATTCCTTTCGCGTGCGCATCTTCGTTACGCGGGATGTGCCAGACAATAACATGCACAGCAGTGAGACAGAGACAGAAACAGACGAGAAGACACCTTGCTGTGGCTCAGCTTTGCCAGACCCAAATTCGGAACCGGAACCGGGGTTCGCAGTGCATTACACACTGCCCAAAAAGTCTGATGCGCAGGCGAGCACGCATCCAGATCTCACGGCCCAGGTGACGCAGTTCCTAGATCGCGTGGTGGATGGTCCGACGCGCGTGTTGGCCAGCGGACCCGCGGGCATCATCACCACGCTGCGCGGGGTGGTGGCTGCGCATAATCAGCCAGGGAAGGTGTGGCGCGGAGAAGAGAGGTGGGATGTCGAGTTGGTGCATGACGATCGGGTGGAGTGGTAGTTCTGGAGCCGGTGTATATACTGTCGCAAGGGTGAGGTCTGTAAATAGGAAGGAGCCTGAGGGATGAAGTTGGATTATGAATGCATGAGATACCCTGTTCAAGTCGGTTTAATATAAGGCTGAGCCTTTCGGCTGCAAGTGCAAGAGCTGGTTCTCTTGCGGTTCTACGTCTGCTTTCTATGATATTTGTCCCTCGATTAGGCTGGCAGCTGGAGATTTCGGTGTCTCCTTGTCTTCGTATCGTCCTCTGCATGGAATCATTGGGGTCATGAGCATTGCTCGAAGGACCTTCCATGTGGTTTTGCCCTTCTACGCTAGCGTTTGACTGGGGAATAGGCTTCATCGAAATGGCCTGATGGTTAGCACGCTCCTAATAAGGGAGGAATTCAGCTGGCAACTGATACAGTCAGCCTTCTCTTCTGGCACGGCTTGTCCTCGCACGGCAATATACTCGCCACGAGATGCATCGGAGAAACATAAAAACGGTAAACATGTACTCGCGAGGTCGTAGTCATAGTTACAGGTGCTTATTGAAGCCGGCTGTGTGTAACTCAGTCGGTAAATTGATGATTTTCAAGTTAGCCTCTCTTTACCAACAAAAAAGAACGACTTGAAGCCATTGCAATGTCTGGCCCATTGATGGCCTCTTGGATAATCAGCTCCAGCCCAGGGCCGCGGGTTGGAGACTGGCCCCACTTTTGTTTCGTGTTTGAGCGTGTTTTGTTTGGGGTGGGAGGGGCTATGGAAAGGGGGTTATGCAGGTTTGCATTAATGCTTACTCGTCTTTATGTATGTATAGCGTGCTTGTTTATGTAGACAATGTGGGGCCCCTGGCCAGATTAACTACTATGTTTAACTTGATGAAATAGCCTATACCCACTGGAATTTCAAACATTCACAGTAAGCAGTCAGCCCAAGATTTCAGCCTTAGAATAATATCTTAGATACTTAGAAACCGTTATTCCAGCTCGGTTCTTTGGATTGTGACGGTCACTAAGCGTAGCTGGCAAAACGGGTAGATGAACATATACTGCCTAGCAAGCTACAGTACAACTTTTTACACAAGTCACATCTGTGATTAAAGGTCAAAAGATAGAAATCATGGCTTCAGTCACTAGATATAAGTATAGGGAGCATGTTTGAAAGTTAGGTTCCTTAAGCAACATATACCATCTAGCAATGGTGATTTCCTAGGAATGCTTAAGTTGTTTTACGGGGTTGTAATTTGGCTGGCCAGGGAGGGTAGAAGCGGAGCGTAGCCCTAAGAACAACCACAAAACCACGTAACTAGCATCAAACAGGTGAGAAGCTATTCATCTTCCAACTAGTTCCCATCCGCCTTCTTCTTCAACCCATCTAAAATCCCATCCAACGCCTTCCCGCCTGCCACCTTGGGTACCATGGGCATCCTCCCCTGCACTACGACCTCCAGCAACGCCACGCCCTTCTCCCTCAGCAACCAGTCCATCCCATCCCACAACTCCTGACGGCCCTCACAGCGTCTCGCGCTCGCCCCCATACTCTCTACCAACCGCACGAAATCCGGATTGCGCTGGTCGACCTGCGTGACCCGGCCAAACATCCCCCGCTGCACCTCCTGCACCATCCCCTGCTCCTCATTCCGGAGCAGCAACACCTTCACCTCCGCCCCATGCTGCACGGCCGTCAGAATGCCCTGCAGAGTCATACAAAACGACGCATCCCCGTCCACGTCGACCACCGTGCACTCCGGCCGCGCCAGCTTCACCCCAACGGCGGCCGGCAACCCAAAGCCCATCGTCCCCAGACCCCCCGAACCGATCACCGCGTTGGGCACGCGGGAACGAAAGTACCGCGCCGTCCACATCTGATGCTGCCCGACCCCGGTCGTGAGCAGCATCTCCTCCTTGCGGTGGCGGGTGCATGCCTCCAACTGCGCAATCACCTCCTGTGGCAGCAGCTTCGGATTTGCCCCGGGCGTGAGAGGCTGAAAGTCCAGCGGAAAACGCTGCTTCCATCTCTCCACTGTGGTGAACCACTTACCTCTCACCTCTGCTTCCGCCGGCGTGATCTTCTCCAGGAGTGAAGGTAACGTCGTCCCCAAGTCCCCCACCACCGAGACAGTTGGACCCACAACCTTCCCGATCTGCTCGGGACAGATATCGAAATGCACGATCCCGCCTGTTCCTCTGGTCGCGGCGTCCCGCGCAGCAGGCGCAAACCCGTCGGCATTTCCGACGGCCCGCTCGTCGAGTCGTGCCCCCAGGGCAAGGATGAGGTCGGCATTCTGCACCGCTAGATTGGCGGGTACGGTGCCGTACGTGCCCAGCATGCCTAGTGCCACGTGGTGGAGTTCGTCAAAGGCGCCGAGACCTAGGAAGGTGGTTGTAACGGGAATGGGAGTTTTCTCTATCAGTTGTCTGAGTAGCTCCGGGCCCCGGTGGGAGGTTAGGAGTCCGTGACCTGCGATGATGACTGGTTTGCTAGCCTTGTTGATCAAGTTTGCGACTTTGTCTAGAGTCCCCTCCTCTGGCTGTTTAGGAAACGGGAAAGAACGCCGATTGTCAGTGCTGTCGTTCGGCTGCACCTCCCTAGGATTGAATTGCGCTTTGGCCACATCCTGGGGAATAGCCAGCAAGACCGGCCCCGGCCGTCCACCGGTGGCTTCCTCGAAAGCTCGGGCAATATACTCAGGTAGCTCGTGGGCACTACGCGGCATCCCGCACCATTTCGTGCACGCATTTGCCAGTGCGAGGCTGTCAATCTCTTGAAACGCGTCCGTGCCCTGGACGCTCGTGGCGACCTGCCCGCAGATGGCAATGAGGGGCACCCCGTCGAGAAGCGCGTCCAGCAGCGGGGTGGCCAGGTTGGAGGTCCCCGGCCCGGAGGTCACCATCACTACGCCTGGTTTTCCCGAGGCGCGGGCGTACCCCTCGGCCATGTGACCGGCGGCTTGCTCGTGGTGGGCCAGGATAAAGGTGAAGGGCGGATGGGAGTGTAGGGGGTCGAAGACGGGGATGATGGCGCCGCCGGTGATACCAACTGGGTTGTTTATCAATACGTCAGCCCCTCAGTTGAAGAACCACCGGAAATGGGAATGAATAGTACTTACATGCGTGTTCAACCCCACGGCGGGCGAGCTCCTCGCAGATATACTCGCCGCCAGTCAGCTGAGTCTCTTCGTTGCGAGTCATATTGTGAGGCACCGAGGCTGGTTTCGGTTGCATGAGGCTTCGTATAGACCACTGACTCCGCTGCCATCTTTATAGCCGCAGGCTCGATGCTTGAGAGTGTGCCGTTTGACAAATATCCTCGCGGGTCGTGTGTAAGTCAACACAGAATGACGGCACGAGGAATTTACTCGGTTCGGGCATTGGGGTTGTCGTTTCTCGCCACTGCCTATGTGGCCCCTTTACTACTTCCTATTTTGGAAGGGCCGAGAGGGCTTATAACAGAATGGTGGTGAGTCAGGGCGGATGGGTTTATGGAATCCTGGCTTCAGCAGCCTGACCAAGTCAAATAAAACAAGTATCTCTAATGAGGTAAGTTCTACTGAACAGGCCAATTCGCAACATAGGATCCACGGGGCAGGTATAAAGAACCGTAAAGGAGTATGCATGCCGTGCCTGGGAAGAAGCAGGGTGACATTGCATCGGTCATGAGCGAAATCCCATTGACCATCAGCTGCTGAAGATCTAGTCCGACACGGTCGAGTCGCTTCATCCGTTCTATTGCGGGATCAGATCGAGGAAATTCTCCAGCTGCAGCAACCCCCAAAACCACACAGCCAATACCTCTTGAGAATCATCATATGTAGATAGGAATGCGTGTTCGAAAGTGGAAATCCGTGGGGACATTCCAGAGAACGGAGAGTCCCGATGTGGAGCGGCCTGCATTTCCAGGTGGTACAGCGATACCTGCAGATCAACCAACCCGGTAGCCCTAGTCGTCATACGGCACGAGCACCAACTCACCCTTTTGATCATACATCCAGCCTAAGAGGTGGCGTTTACCATCTACCATATTTCAACTCTCACATCCACCCTTGGATAACCCTCTGACATCCTCCAACCCACCCTCCCCAAACCCACCACAATGGCCAACACCAACACCCTCTACCAATACAGCACCATCAGCGCCCTCCTCTCCGGCATCTGCACCGAGGGTCTCAACGCCTCCACCCTCCTCGAACGAGGCACGTACGGCATAGGCACCTTCTCCGACTTGGACGGGGAGATCATTGTGATGAACTCACGCGCCTACCACTTCCCCTCCACCCCAAATGCCACCGTGCGGCGCCTAGACCCCACCGACACCATCCCCTTCGCCATGCTTACTACCTTCCAACCCACGCACACCCTCCCGCTCCCAACAATCACCACCTCGGAGAAGATCACCCTCCAAACCCTCGCCGCCCTGCTCACCCCACTCCTCGACACCAACAAAAACACATTCCTCTCCCTCCGCCTTACCACGACCTTCGCCTCGCTCACCACCCGCATCATCCCTCGGCGCAGCTCCCCGCAAGAAACCCTGGCCGACTGTGCAGCACGACAGAAAGTGACCAACCACGGCCGCTCGAGAGGGACACTGTTCGGCTTCTGGTCGCCAGCTTATACGGCGGGGATTGGGGTACCCGGATTCCATCTGCATTTCCTGTCCGAGGACGGAGAGAACGGGGGACATGTGATGGATTTTGAGGTCGCGGTGGACCATGATGAGGATAGCGAAGGGGAGGGGGAGGGGAGGGGGTTGGAGGTCGCCGTTCTGCAGGAGGTGAGGTTGGAGTTGCCGGATACTAGGGAGTTTGGGGAGGTGGAGGTTGGGGCGCCGAGTGCGGAGCTGATACGGGGGGCGGAGGGGGGTTAGCTGGTGTTTTCCTGGAGGGAAGGGGAAAGAGACTTACAGATGGAGAAGGAGAATTGTATGAGTTGCGTGGGGAGTATAGACTGGCTGTGCTTATTTGGGGTTGTGGGAAGTGGAGGTGATGTTGACCGGAATTTACAGTAAGGTGTGTTGACTGAAGCTGCGACAATAATATTTTGAGTGCCGCCGCAGCTTCTCTTGTTCATTTATAGTACGTGGTATGTATGTTGGATTTACTTGATTTTTATCAAGTAGAAGATTCAAAATCTTCTTTTTGGAAAAAAAAAAAAGAAGAAAAGAAAAAAGTAAGTGCATCATCCGTGAATCGAACACGGGCCTCATCGATGGCAACGATGAATTCTACCACTAGACCAATGATGCGGGTTGTTGTTCTTGGTATTTCTTTTAATAATGTAGCATGTAGTATATTTATCCTCCTGGCATGCTCACGTTCGTATCCCTTGTGTGTTCCTGTTACAGCAAGATTGCCTCGCTTCTATTATTCTCCCCCCCAAGAGGTTTCTATACTTGTATAATGCTTTCCTTAGGTAGACTGACTCAATTGTTTGAACGTCAATATGCATGACTTTGATCGGTAGATATCATGCATGTAGTGCCTGAGCGCAAAATATAAACCTTTACGTTGGTCTCATTGACCTTCCTTGGCCATCAGCTGCTTGCACCCCACCCAATAGTCAAGACCCCGATACACATGCATATCCAAGTTGACCTCGTCCAATCTTGCGCTCCCTAAACCTACTCATGCACGAGACCCCAAAGACACGAGATCCACAAGTAATGCAATGCGGTAGCCTCCTCTATCTCCGCGAGCACCATCAAAACCATGTAAACAGGCCATCTTCACGACGAATCGGCCCGCAACCACGTTCCGTCATCCAGTCATTGCCGGCCATCTCCCGAGACTCTCCGACGATGGCAATCTCGATGGCCATGAAGTGTCGATCTCACAGCGAGCGGGGTGGATCGCCCGCCCCGCTGATCGGCGGGTGTCTACCCATGCAGCGCTGCTCTCTGCTGCAGATAATCTTGCGGTGTTTAACTGGGTTTATGCAAAGCCGCAAGGTGGCTATGGAATGCTTAACAGTATTTCGATCCTATACCTCATCAAGTCTCTTTTATATAGTCGTGGCATTCCACAATGTATACAGAACGGACCTACCGGTACCCAAGTCCGATACCGCCCGCCGGGTGTGACGATCCCTGCCCTAATTAGCCTCTCTGCCAAAAGCCGGTTGACAGCACATAACCTTGGAACACATGTCTCAATGGAGTTGTGCCTTGCCTTGAAGGAAATATAGTTTGGTCTAGCTGTGAGTCGTGGGGATCGTGTTTCGCAATCTTGGATCAGCCGGAATTAGTGCTTGTGGATGGTTTGAAGCGCAGATTCCTTGCGTTCTTCTGCTACGATTCGCCAGTGGGTCGATTGATAGGCTCCCACAGAGTTAATTCGAGAGCCAACCTGGTGGTTCCTGGTTATTGAAAGTTTCTGAAGTGGATCGGAAGTCTTGCGGGTAGATCTGACTCGCGGAGCTCCAGCGGAAGCGCGTCATACGCGTGGTGATACAATCTCCTGCCATCCCTTTGTTAACGATACCCGACTCGAGGCTTGGATGTCCTAGTCAATTTCTCCACTGAACTGTAAGCCGTTTGAAAATGCCAAATCGAGAACGCCAGCAGGGTAATGCGAACGCCAAGCTAGAAACAGAACGCCGAGTTAAGACCCAGTTACCCGCGAATCATGAGAAAAATATGTACAGTACCCTCTGCCACTGATGCACCCATTATTAAGTGCGAGGGCTATACGCCAATGCAGCCCCTATCCACCTCGCCAACCCCACCGCCCGTCCTCCGAATGAACCTGGTCACCAGTTCCCTGATCTGCGGTCCTCGGGGGATGTAGTGCGACCCCTGGAAATACTCCACCTGCGCGTTGGCGCACCGCCCGACCAGCTTCAGCGACTGCCGCTCCGAGACCCAGGTGTCGAGGGCGGCGATGAAGTGCAGCACGGGCGTCTGGATCCGCCGCGCGTAGATCCACTCGTACGTGCGGTGCTCGAACATGAAGGCCGAGAAGGCGATGCAGAAGTGCATGGGCGGGTGGTTAACCTAATCTCCGTTAGAGCTAGATCCCAGATTGCCAGGAAGAGGGGGCGAGCGCACTTGGAAGTAAGGGTTCTTCCTGTTCTGCTCGAGCAAGGCAGTCAGGATGACGGACCACGCGGCCCCGGCGGAGAAGCCGATGACGCCGACGAACGGCCCATGTTCCGTCAGGACATTCGCCAGCCGCTTCCAGGTGTGCTCGAGGCCCTTGAGCTCGGAGGTCTCGGGGTCGCCGTAGCCCCAGAGCCAGCTGTCGGGCAGTCGGTTGGGCTTCATGTAGGTTTCATCGCAGGCGTCGATCGAGGAGGCAGGGATCGGGCCGTCCAGATAAAAAAACTCCACGCCCCCGGGATAGAGGATCTCATGCTGCATCGATGTGGCGGAGAGGGCTCGCGCGATGGGCTCGTGGAGGTACCGCATCTTGCTCTGGAAGGTGTGGGCGGATTGTCCTGTGCCTGTTGTTGCTCAGTTCGCGTCCACGAACTTGCACGATTCCGAGTAGATGAGAGACTCACCGTGAAGCATCAAGATCTTTGCTTTGCGCGGCGTCTGCAAAGGTGTGTCGAGATACATATTGATCGCGCCAGACTCTCAACAAGTACTGTCTCAAGCGGGGAAAATCTTTGTGAAGGCCGAGTCGGCTATATATGCAGTTCCTCGCAGCTGAGCACCCAAAGATCCATCCCTCCTTTTCTTTAGCTTTGCCCATGGCGACCGTCCCTGAAAATCGCATGCAGAAGAGCTCCTCGATCGGGCTCGCGCGAGCCCGATCGGGCATCATGTGTTGTCCCACCACTCAAGGAACTATCGATACAGGTTTCATCCCTTAGTTGACATATCAGAATCTTGCCACTGCCCCTGTTACCTGACGCGATTGGCGCAAGGCATGAGTGCACCTCAGCGGGAGTTTGGTCTCCCACGAGTCGCGGAGAGACCCCCTGAGGGTACGATCAAATCCTGCTCCCCGTATGTACCAAGCCCAATGAGAGATACAGGAATTCAGTTTGTAAATGCAATCAAGGCGATCTCTCGATCGGTCCCATCGCGGAAATCAGAGCACGTCATGTCAAACTCTCTAGCCTCCGATCGTAATCTTCGCGACGGCACAGCGAGTAGAACCATGGTCCCAGGTCGGGATCACAGCCACCATCTCGATAGGCTTGATCCGCTAGCCCCTGGAACTTGGCCCAGCAGGTGAGCCCACTTGGAGGTAGAGGTTCTTTACTACGTGGATGAGAGCACGAACTGTAACAGGAAGTCAGTGGTGCGCCCCGCCCATGGAAATGAAAATTCCAGTTTCGATAGCACTCCACACACTGTTGACTATGATGTGACTATCAAAATTAGTGCCTGCACCATCACCCCAGTATCTGGTCTGTGTTGTGCCCTCCTGCATAGGCTGTAGGAGGCTTTTTCATCAAAGAATTTCTCGACGCTGTGGCTACAGATGGGATCGACCCGATCGGCACGGATCGCCGCTGCGGGGCCTCAAACTACTGGTTCCAACTATGGGTGTAGTGGGACGCATGGCAGCGATACGAGCCAGTTCCAACCAAACAAAGCTTTGTATATTATGGGGTCGATGATTGTGAAATGGAGAGGGGGTCATCCAGGAACCGGTAGTATGGATGTGCGGATTGTTGGCAATTATGGTGTTGTCGACTGACCTGATGGAGCCGAGTTGTGGGTTGTGCTCGGTAGGGGATTTAAGACCTGTCTAATGGACTCAACTGACGCTCTAGTTTCCATTTCCTCTCGGTAGGTCATATTCGCGAAAAGTGATCGAAACTCTTGACACTCGCCTCATCATGGCAGGAAATATCTTGGCAGAGGCTGCAGACGATTCACAACATCCGCCCGACAGACACTTGTTTGGCTTGCTGCAACAGACCGCGCAGCGTTTCCCGAACCATGACGCCGTTGTAGCCCTACGGCAGACCGAGGAGCAGGGGCCTTCAGGCAGACCGCAGCCTCTGCGTTGGACATTTTCAGAGCTGCATGCCCGGAGTATACGCCTGGCGGCTTCCTTGGCGCAGGCGGGAATAGGCAAGAACAGTCGCATCGCAGCTTTCCTCCTCAATGAAGCTGAATGGGCCGTTCTGTTCTGGGCTGCCGCTCGTCTGGGCTGCCGATTCGCTCCATTGGATCCTCGGATGCTCGGGCAGCGCGCAGATGCCCTTCATTTGTTGCGGAAGTTGGAACCCGCCGCAGTCTTCGTCTCGGCATCGTCCATGACCCAACCTTTGGATGCGGCGCTAGAAGAGGGAGGTTTTCAACCAATCTTGAAGGGTATCACCCGGGCGACAGACAAGCAAAGCGTTCCTGCAAGCTGGACAACAGTGCCGAAGCTAATGG
The DNA here is from genome assembly GCF_001890905.1 of Aspergillus aculeatus ATCC 16872. Taxonomy (NCBI): domain Eukaryota; kingdom Fungi; phylum Ascomycota; class Eurotiomycetes; order Eurotiales; family Aspergillaceae; genus Aspergillus; species Aspergillus aculeatus. The sequence continues at coordinate 139,839 of NW_017962976.1, forward strand.
CCAACGCACCAAGCGAGTCAATACTTCCTCCGCCACCAACGGACACAGATGACACCATTCTCATCCTCTTCACAAGCGGAACAACATCCCTTCCCAAAGGCTGTCCGCATACCACGCTCTCCATTGCCACACCGGGCCTCATGGTGGTGAACACCCTGAACATTGAGCCCGGCGACCACCTCTGCGGGCATTTGCCCAGCTTCCACATTTTCGCAATCGTGATGACACTCGGGACCTGGTTCAGCGGGGCAACCGTCGTCTACCCCAGTCCGACCTTCGATCCCGCTGCGTCCTTGGAAGCCATTCGACTCGGGGCAAAGGTCCATACAGCCTGCGTTCCGTCTATGGTACAGGCCATCGCTGCTCAGCTCACACCAGAGAGCGGCCCATTAGAGACTCTATACCAGATTGTCCTCGGAGGTGCGTCGCTGTCGCCCAGTATCGTCGAGCTCTGTCTGTCCCTTGGCGCAGATCGAGTTATCGCGGGATATGGAACCACAGAGGGTGTAGCCACGCTATTGAACTTCTACGAGGCTGCATCTTACAGGAGCATCCAGGGAGAGGTATGTCTAGGGCCTCCACGAGCGGGTACCAGAGTCCGAATCTGTGCGCCGGAGAGTCGGGTTCCCATCCGTCGAGGCCAGCTCGGTGAGTTGCACCAGGGCGGTTATCCGATCTTCGGAGGATATCTCGATGCAAGTGCGGAGGACAACGATACGTGTTACCAGGAAGATGGCGTGAACTGGTCTGTGACCGGTGATCAGGGGTATATGGATGAGGATGGCAACGTGTACCTGCTGGGCAGGTACAAGGATCTGATCATCCGCGGTGGGGAGAACATCTCGCCTGTCAAGATCGAGCAGTGCTTGACCAGGATTGCGGGTGTTCGAGTATGTATTCTGCCCTTGGAACTGAAGCTTGATGCTAAACTAGTTTGTAGGAAGCCTATGTCGTGGGTATCCCTGATCCTGTGGCGGGTGAGGTCCCGATGGCAGTCATTCGTCGAGACAAGTCCGTCGATGTGTCCTCAAGCTCGCTGCAAGCCAAGGTGCAAGAGGAGCTGGGGCGCTCGTTTTCTCCCACCATGATCATCGAATTGGAGGAAGATCTGAAGCAGGGTCGCTATCCGACCACTACGACAGGCAAGGTCTTGAAACCCAACCTGAAGACCCTGGTGATTGAGTATCTGGAGCAGCAAGCCTCAGTTGATCCAGGATCTGGTGATTATGTTGCCCAAATTGCTGCCATCTGGGCGGCTATAACCGGAATGAAGGCAGAGCAGCTCGACCTCGACGCTCCCATCCGAACCTTCGCCGACAGCATGATGATGATCCAATACCTGCATACTGCCACAAAGCGGCTTGGGCGGGTCACCCGGAAAGATCTCATCGAGCACGACACAATCCGGAAGCAAGCGCATTTCATCGCCGACCGTAGCATAGCCAGCATGAAGACCCCAGTCGTTGACGTTCATGCTCCCACGGTCGGCGCTCAGCATACCTACCTTGACCCAGCACGAGTTCAGCAAGCCGGCGAGGCGACGCTTCATCCGCTCGGATTCGGCTGGGACGATGTAGAAGAGACAATGCACGTCACCGACACTCAGACCTGGTTCCTGAAAGATACACTGAGTCCCAGTGCGTTCAAGATCCGCACCTCCTGGATTGCCGCTCCAGGTCTGAGCGCTGAGTATCTCGAGGCGATCCTTCACCTGTGGTTGCATCGTCATCCACTTCTTCGCAGCACGGTCGCACAATACGACCAGAACCGAATGGTATGGATGATCATGCGCCCTACCTCACGCTGGATGAAGCTGCACATCGCCCACAGCCACGAGGTAGACCACGTTTCCTCCTTAACCGGATATAAAGCCGACAACCCTTGGGAGGGATGTGTCGCGTTGCCCGGCCCGTTCCTGAAGGCCACCATCTTCAGAGACCGACAGTCTTCACGCGCGGGAGTGGTCATGCACTGTCACCATGGCATCTACGATGCAGTGACGATCTTCCGGTGGCTACAGGACTTCAAGGACCTTCTGGCCAACAATGGTCTTCCGCGCATGGATTTCCGCCATTACGGCAGGTTCATCAGCGACTACCAAAAGTACATCTACAGTCAAGCCGCAGAGAGTGCCGTGGACTTCCACGTCAAGCGCCTGAAAGGTGTCTCGGCTGCCCAAGACGTTCCCTGGCCCCGACTGTCGACCTGGAACGAGGTCCGGGCACAAGGCCAGGACCCATTCATCAGCGGCTCGACCAAGAAATACATCCACCTGCCCGGACTCGCCGAGATGCGCCGCGCGTCGAACGTGCCCGTCCCCGTGATCGGCAAAGCCGCATGCGTGTTACTCAACGCGCACCGGACCGGCGTGTCTGAAGCGGTGTTCAACGTCGCCGCGTCGGGGCGTTTCTGGCCTGGCGCAGAGAGCGACGACTCCCTCGTCCAGCATCACCACCCCAACCCCCTGGAGATCGACGGCCCTATGATCGGGTTCTTCGTCGAGCGCGTCACGGTACAACCCACTGAAACCGTCCGGTCGCTGTTGACCCGCCTCGCGGAGGACCAGGACGTCCAAAGCCTGTACACCCATGCCCCCTTCAGCCGGGTGTTGAGCCGACTGCGCGAGCTAGACGCGGCTGCCGGCACAGACGACGCCACTTTCATCGAGCAGGCGGCCTTCACACAGGTCTTCAACTGGCGACTGGAGCAATACTCCGAACAGGAGACCGATCCGATCCGCATGGTCGATTTCCGTGGGGGTTATGATCTCGGCCTCATTTGGCTGCCAACCCTCATGCCGGATGACATCCTGGAGCTGGAGGTGATCATGAACACGCTGACTTTTGGTGGGGAGGAGACGGTGGGCTTGATGGAGGAGTATCTTTCCGTGATGGCGTGGTTGTCCGAGGCTGGTAATTTAGATAAGCCCGTGTCTGGGTGTCGTTATGAGGGAGGTGTGTGTTGGTGATGATAAAGGTGGTAAGATGGGTTGTGAGCGGGTGCTGAGGAATGGAGAGGAGTTCTAAGGTGTTTGTTTTGGTTTGTTTGTTGGTCTGGAGGTCATCTGAGAGCTGGCTAGGGATTTACGGCGCCTGAGCAGGAATTGGCACTGTTTGTTTAGAGTTGGCTTTGCGTGTCTAGGAGCTTTAGATCAAGCACCATCGCATTAGGTCCAGTACTAGTAAAATGCTGTGTTGTCGGGGTTGTTTTTTTTATTTCAGATCTACGCATCATGCTGTCACTTTGATAGGCTGAAAAGAAAATTATTATCCAATTAAATCATTATCGCAATAGTACGAAACGATACCATACTGGCGGTCGAAAGCTAAGCCTCTACACAAGAGTCAGTGTTGTCAGAGCAAAGCAAATAGTGAGCAAGTCAACCAGTAAGACGAGCAACTATTCCTGCGTCTCGTTCGCTTGCGAATCCGAGTACTCGAGCCAGGCTTCAGTGTTCCGAATGTAATCCATAACCTTGAATCGAACACTTTCTACTTCATCGGGGATTTGGGCCAACAAACTCCTTGCGCTCTCGAGCCCTTGAACGGTGAAGTCGTGCTCAGCCTGGATATCTCGATTCCAGTCGTAGGGCCATCGAAGCCTCTCTAACCCAGTATTCGACTGGAAGGTCTGGCCGGGGCACAGCCGCTCTGCATCCGAATGTGCTGCCTCGAGCGCTTTCTGGTAGATGGCCAGTCTCTGTTTCGCAAGGTGTTGTTCCTTATTCCACTGCGCGACATCAATGCCCAGGACATGTTGGTTTCCAGACGCACCCGACCACTCTTGCTCCGCCTCCGCCAATTGCGTCTTCTTCTGCTCGACCTCTTCGTGCAAGAACTGCACCTCCCACAGCGGACGACCCTGCGGCTGTAGGCACACGCTCCCCGGAGACATTCTGTTAGCGTTCTGTTCAGCCATTACCAAGAACGCCTCGCCGCGCCGGTATTGCCATTCCGCGAGCAACATGCGCCAGCGCGCATCCCACTCTTCTTCTTGGGTTCGAGCTAATCGCAGCTTCTCTTCCGCCTCCGCGAGGAAGCGATAGCCATCATCGATGGAATCCTTGTAGTGCCGCAGCCCGTCAAGCGGTTCAGTCGCAAAGCTTTCCACTACAAAGGCAGCGATTGCCCTCACGAGGTCGACCTCAAACGCTTCCCCATCGAAAGCATCCGGCCATCCGTTCTTCTGGTACAAGCCACGCACCTGTGCTTCTTCCAACGCCGACCACTCATCCCAACCATCCCCTCCGTTGGGAACTTCATCGAGTGCATGATACCACCGCACAATATCCCGAAGCACATCCCCGGCCGGGCGATGTGGAATATGCTCGAAGCTGTTTCGGTTCGCCGACATGGGTTCCCGCTCCTCAACCTCCTGTAGCGCCAAGTCGGTCGTTGACCAGCCCTCCTGATCGATTATCCAGATGAAGTGACGGCGCGCGTCGTAGACAATCACACTTCCGTGATTTCCAAGTTGGGTGAGTGGTGTGACCCACGGGCGCATGTACGGTCCGTCTTCGTCCTCGAAATATGGATCACTGGGCGACCCATAGAAGGGATCGCGGCCTTGTTCCACCTGGTCGACGTCGCGGAAGTCGGTGAACTCGCCGCCGTGCAAGAAGCCGCGGTTGCCGGCGGCTTCCGTGTCGACGTATGGTAGGATGCTGTAGAGATATTGAACGGCGGGGTCGATCTGCAACTCTTCGAACTCAGGTTCGAGTACTGTGAGGTTGTGTGGTCCCGTATGGACGCCGGCTGGATCGAGGTATCGCATTTCGACGAGGGTCTGATAGATTTCTGACATCAGATACGCGACTTCGTGGAGCTGGGCCTTTTGTTGGTGTGAGATGGAGTCGGTGGTGGATGGGGCAGATGGTATGGAGGAAGAGGCGTGGGAAAGAGGCTGATACCACTGCCATAGTGGCAGGGCCACCGACATGACTATTAGAGTGACAATCTCGACGAGCATTGTGATGAACTTTGATGGTCGTTTGGGAAGAAAGAGAGAAATCGTTGCCTTCAGGGGATCCTGCGAGTCAAATATAAGCGTCTGGGCTGAGCCGCACAAAGCCGGTGGTGCTTTTTTCAGTTGCACGGTGCGACCATGCGAAACTGCCGTGTGACAAAACGAGTGGACTGATCAATCAACTTCGCGTGATCAAAATTTAAGGGAGATGAACGAGCGCTAGAGTTCTTTCATCATGGAAGGGAAGAGGAAAGGCTCCGGAGGATGACTGATGGATGGTCGAGACAGGAACAAGAGTGAGAAATGATGATAAGGGATAAGCGATAAGCAACTGGAAGGGGTCTAGAATCATCTCAAATTAGGCGGCAAACGGTGGGCCTGGACTGGCGGTGAGGTGTCCAAGGCGGTGGGAGCCTGTTTTCTGCCCGTTAATTCCACATCCTGCCATTCGGCTGTCTATCCACGCTCGCTCCCAAGTTAACCAAGTCAACCAAGTCAACCACCTCCCCCACGAACATTGCCCTCCCCCTAGCAGGGAAGAAGGTCCACCATTTTTCATTTGAACCTCAATGGAAACCAGAGCGAACCTTGCCTGCGACCAGTGCCATGGTCACAAGCTCAAATGCACCCCCCTCTCGCAGGGATGTGTTCGTTGCACTCGTATACTCCCCCGCCCGGTACACGCCGCCGGCCTCCCACTGAGACGCCAGCAGGTCTCGCCATAAGATGCACCTTCACCCGACTACCCAAGAAGCGTGGCAGGAAATCAACCCGCTCACGACCATCTCCCGCATTGGGGCAGATGCAGCATGCTCCTGACTACCCCGTTTTGGACTGTTTGAACGGCCTCTCAATTCTCAGTTCCGGGAAAGAGGAGACGGAGTAAGTCTCGCTAATTTGACATCGGCACGGACGACGCTTCTATTACTCAGGTCTAGATCCACCACCATCCAACCTACACGATACGAAGCATCGCGGCTGCTGGAACATACTTACGAGTCTCCAAATCAAGAGTTTCACACACGTCTTATCCGAAGAAGCAGATTACTGGACCTGGAAAACCCGCGACCCACTTCACCAACTCTGCTGCTGTCAATTCTGTGTATGTACCTGAGTCTTTTGCTCAATTTGGCAATCGGCACTTCATCTGACACGTCTCAGGTGTTTCATGTTTCATGCCGACGGCAAAGAAGCGAGCAGATTCGACACGACGGATGGCACAAGGACGATACTTTTTCGATCAACTGAACCGCCACTTTTATCCACGCACATTTCCTGGCACCAACCATGTTTTTGACGATGCGCTGACTGCGTTCATGCTGACTACCATTGCTCCTAGTGAAAAATCGCTCGAATCGGGCCTTCAGTATTGGCTGGTGTTTTTAAATTTCGTCGTGCAGAAGCTAGATCTACACAAGGATGACCAGGGTATGGATGAGGATGATAGGCAAGAAAGAAGAAGGTATGCATTCGACATCATATTAGCTGATTAGTGCTGACGGTATATAGGCTGTGGTGGGCCACCTATATCATCGATCGACATGCTGCTTTATCGTTCAATGGGCGCCCACGTCTCACTGATCAAGAATGCTCGTCGTTGCCCGCACCGTGCCCAGATGCGATCTGGGACTATCCGTCACCATTGCCTCGGTCGGAGAACCAAGCCCCTCAGAGTATGGTATGGAGATATCAAGTCCACAGTCTAGATATGCTTGGGACGTTCTTGCCCCTATCGAGGTATTCAGCAACAATCTTAACAAGCACAGCGTTTACAGCATCAATCGCTGATGGTTCACAGAATCTTAGGCGACATTCTTGAGTATCGCTTCCTCGACGATCATCCAACGTTCAACACTAATAGAGCTCTACTGGAGACGAGCCGCACAACCATAATACGGAACTTGCAGCTGTGGTTTGATTCCTTTGAATCGCTAGTTGAACCTGACTTCTGTCGAATTGCAGAGCCAGAGTACGAGCTGCTGCCGGGAGGTAGTAACCCAGCTGTCGCCTATTACGGCTTGCACATGTACCACTGCATGTTTGTGCTGCTCCACGGTCGCATGGATGTGGTTCGCATGTATCATGATTTTGAATGGCAGGCATCTCCCGACTTCCTTACAGCTGGCGAACACGCTGTCGCGTGCGCAAACGTACGTCCTATCCTTAGCAGATTAACATGTCCCATTACCGCCATCAAAACTGATCGGCCACTTAGGTTGCACGTCACATCCTCCGAATTGATCCTCGACTAAGCTTTATGTATCGCTACTTCGGCACATACTTCCTACAATCCTCCTTCATCTTCCTGATCCTGGCACAGAAACTAGGCCAACAATCTGATAGCCTGATTTTGCGCAATTGCGCGATCAACCTTCAGGTCTTGGACAAATTTGTGCTAGCCACAAACATGGATTATCAGCGAACGTTTGCCGAACTGCTTCGCAAAGCTCTTAGCCAGAACATGGAACGATCTTCCCAGGCACAAGGCCATACTTACCATGACCGTACTTGGCCACTTGAAGAACTAGGAAGCCATCTGGATCCAGAAATGCTTCGATATCGCTGGACTCCGGGCTTCACGGGGCTATGGGCACATTCAAAGCCTTGAACAGATAATGACTTGGGACAACTCAATTGCTCTACTTTGAGGGCGCTTGATAGCCCATGTTTTAAACTTCAGTATGGTAAACGCTTCACTTTGACCGTGTACATTGATTTAAACAACCCAAACCCAAAGTTTGCCGCTTTCTGGGAGCCAGTCCTTCATGACACGATTCTGATGCGCCCGTCTAGAATATACCGTCCTTGTTCAGAAAAGATGTCCTCCACCACTCAGGATGTTGGCAATTTGCCTAGCCTCCTGCGGGTATTTATCGACGAGGCCTAATCGCGACTTTCTGTTCACCCAGACCTCGTCTAATGCCATGTCAACTGTGGTTGCAGTTCGGTCCGGCTGGTACACGGTCGCCAAACCTGGTTCATAATTGGCTGACCGCGAGCCAGTGATAAAATTGACCCAGTCAGTCTGAACACGATCGACTAGGCTGGCATTAGGTACTGTGCCGGACGACAGCAACTTATCCGCTTTACGCAATGCTTCGTCGAAGCAGTCGTAGATATAGATGAGATCTACACAGTGGTGGGCTTTGCCATGATTCAATCCTGGAAACGGATTGCCGACCGCCATGCGGAATGATTGTACCTGGGTTGGTCGGGGGGACGGTTCTTCATCCAGGCCACTGTAGCCTGGATTCTCCCAATCCATCAGCTCCTCCCTGCAACTTTGAACAGGATACCCAAACTGTATGTCTGACAAGAAGCGATAAACTTGCTCGTGCAAGCTGTCTTTGCTCATACCTGGACGCAAATGGTACGCTGCAAAAAAGGCATTGCAGAATTCTTCAGATAATTTGGCGGCAGCCGACCGATCGCATATCTGTTCGAAGCTCTCAAGTTGGCTGACTGATGAATGATGGAGTGTACCCTGTGGGCTCAATTTGTCAGTACGTTGCGTGATCGGAATCGGGATTATGACGACTGACCTCGAGATCTGTATCCCCTACTAGAACAGATATGGTTTCTCTGGGGTGGCTCACAGTACCATTTGGAGCCTTCACCGTTCCACTTTGGTCGAGGTGCACACTCCAACGTCCGTTCGGTCTTTGGGAGATGGTCAACTCATCCATGACCAACGGAAAGACAAACCAGCCCAACGCAGCATTTGCACGCAGGATATCATCTGCTGGTACGTTCCGCATGAAATTCATACGCGAGGTTGTGCTTTCGTTGGTCGCGCCGAACTTCTTACAGAAAGTGGCCCATCGAGCGTTTGCATCACCCATCGTGATTGGGCCAAGCACTCCCACGGCTCCAGATTGGATGATTCCCTGCTGGCACAGCGGCTTCCGCTTGCCCAACACCGCTTCGAGGACATGGGCATGAGATGAGCTTCCGCCTGCCGACTGGCCACCGACCGTGACTCGGTTTGCGTCACCTCCGAATGCTCTGATGTTCCGCTGAACCCACTCGAGGGCAACTCTTTGGTCCCCAAGCCCAAAGTTGCAACCCCGTTTGCCTTCTGGTTGAGTATCGATGATTTCAGTGGAAGCGGCGAATCCAAACATGTTGAGTCGGTAATTGATAGTCACGACGATGATGGGAGTGCCCATCAAGACAGACTTTCTAACAAGACGGGCAGGATCTAAGGTACCGGTCAGCCTCGATCTTTGAACATGAAACTTGTTCACCTAACCCCACATAGGATCTGTCCCCGCGCCGAAACCATATGCTCCTCCATGGATGTATACATAGACCGGCAACCCTGGACTGTCGGACTCGAAGCCGGCAGCAGCAAGAACGTTCGGACTCGGTCTCGTGATGAACAGGTTCAGGCAGTCGAACTCAGACTCTTTCACATCTTGTGGAAACTCGAGATGCGATTGATAGAAGTCACTATTGTTAGGCTCTTGCGGTTGTGGGCAGCGGGGACTGTGGAAGAATTATGGTTATTCGTGCTCTGGCACGGCTTGCACAGGAGAACTACGCACCCATTATGTGTGGCGTCAAAGGCATCATGTGGCAATCGATCACGGAGTTGAGCATGCTGCCATCTTGCTGGGACACTTCCATAAGGAATACCTCGAAACTCTTCGACTCCCGGTATAGGCGATGGTTTCCCGTGAACTCGTTGCTCATAGGAGGGGTTAGTATGGGTCGGGAGGGTGACGACAACGGAGACGGTCATTATGAGGATGACGAGAATGACGACCAGCTTAGGCAGAAGTCTGATAGTCTCAAACCAGGCAGAGTAGGCAGACAGATTGGGTTCTTTCAAATTCGGCGCGGCTAATATTTTATACCTCAGTTTTCAGCGAGCGGGCCGAGGTGGATCCCGCACGAATCACGAGAACTCGAGCCACGCGGGCCCAATGCACCGGGTGGAGGCTTCTACGAGGCACGCAGCCAATCTGATGGCGCAACCTCAATGGCTGCCAAACTCTAGTCGGCCTATTTCGTCCTTGGCAATCGGCTTTTTATCAGCAGCCGGGTCTGGCTCCCTCCAGTTTTCGGACGCCTTCGCTACCCCGTGGGAAACCCCAGATTTCACAGACTCGGATCTGCTAGACGATTTTCGTTTTCGTGGACTATAAAACCTCAAAAAATGCTCGGGACCCCCCAGAATCTTTCCGTCGATCATCCTCGTGGAATGTGCTAATACTTGCCTCCTTGCCTGTGCCCAAATATTTCTGCGAAGAAGATGACTCACGTTCTTGATATGCTTGGAATCCGGGGAGAATGGAGGGCAATCGCAATCAGCTTGTTCATCACGATTGCTGCTTTTCAGTTTGGATTCGACTCTTCCTACTACTCTGGTAGGTAGTCAAAACGTCTTGCCTCAGAAGAGATACACCTTCACGATCCAGCATCATGGTCGCGTCTGTTGGCTGAGCTAATCATGTTGTGACAAATAGGTATCCTTGATATGGATCCCTTCATCAAAGCTTATGGACACTACGACAGCGCGACCGGTAGCTATGTTCTCAGCTCCAGCATTCAGTCACTTACCACTAGCATCATCAACGTCGGGGAGCTCATCGGCGCTGTCTCCTCCTACCTGGTAGACGATCGCATCGGACGTCGAGGAGGGCTCTTTGTGTCTAGTGCCTTTGTTACTGCCGGTGTGATCTTTCAGGTCGCTGCTGATAACCTCGCCTTGTTGATCGTTGGAAGGCTGTTAATGGGTACGTTCTAAACCCCAAGGCAGCATTGAGCAGCAAACATATACCCGGGCTGTCAAATATGACATTTCAAAGCTAAGCATTGACAGGCTACGCGGTGGGACTGATTTCGTGCCTGGTCCCCTTGTACGTTGCCGATTGTGCACCTACCCGCTTTCGTGGAGCATTGGTCTCCGTGTACCAGTTTGATGTTGGGCTTGGACTGTTGTTCGGTGTGATTGTGGACTATGCTACCAAGGATCGAACAGATAGTGGTTCCTATCGGATTCCGATGGCAGTTCAGCTTGTCTTCCCAATCATTCTAGTTCCCGGCCTCATACTGTTTTGCCCCGAGTCCCCTCGCTGGCTCTTATCGAAGGGAAGGACGGAACAAGCCCGAGCAGCCCTTCGACGACTGTACGGTGATCAGCCGGACTTTATCGAGAGCGAGATAGTATATATCTCAAGTATGGTTGAGGAAGAGCAGCGAAACGATAGTTCTTGGGGAGACCTGTTCAAGTGGAAGGTAGATGGACGGAAGACCTATCTAGGATGCTCCATTCAGGGTGAGCAGCATCTCCCCAAGTCTTGTTCACTTCTTCTGTTTCAAATTTGCTAACTTTGGGTGTTATAGCGTTTCAACAGGCCTCAGGCATCAACTTTATAACCAGCTACGGGATTGTCTTCTTTTCGCAAATTGGAATTACAAACTCATTCCTCATTCAGATGGGCCTGTACCTTACGCCGATGCCTGCGGTCTGGCTAAATCAGTACTGTGTTGAGCGCTTCGGTCGACGGGTGATGCTGCTTGTTTCCTGCTCTTTGGTGTGTGTGGTCTTGTTCGTCGTCGGTGGGGCGGGAACGGCCACGGACAAGACCATGGGCTTAGACCGAGTCATCGTAGCAATGGTCTACATCTTCATGGTCGTGTTCAATCTTGCCCTGGGACCCGCCGTGTGGGTGGTCACGTCAGAGATCTCGACCGGCCCCAACCGCAGCAAACTCATGGCCACCTCGACTGGTACCAACTGGTTCTTCAGCTGGGTAGTCACGTTCACCTTTCCGTACTTGTTCAACGCGGATGGAGCCAATCTCAGCGCCCGGGTGGGTTTCATCTACGGTGGCCTGATGTTGGGCGCAGCAGTGTGGATTTACTTTCTCTTGCCGGAGACGGCCGGGCGATCCCTGGAGGACATCCAAGTGATGTTCGAAAATGGAGTTCCAGCGCGCAAATTCAAATGTGAGTCAAATGTCTTAGCACAGACGGTCTGGTCACTAATAGTCTACCCAGCATATGAGATTCCTCAGACAACGCGCCTTGCTGTCCTGGAGGATGAGAAAGAAGTCCGGGCTACAGAAATGGAGAGTGTATGAGCAGGGAGCTAGTTTGCCTGTACGAGTATGACTTGTCAAGGTCAGCTTCGAGTCCGCACAAGGGGGTGCCGGCTCCACGATTTCCGATAGCCTCAGGCGGGAAAAGTACTCGACACTCTCCTGGACCAGCACTTGCGAGACTGTCCGCCAAGCAGAAGTCAGACAAATTTCTCGTTCCGGCTTCAATAGTCTACTCGATAGTTTTTCGCAGGGCCTCGTGATTCCATGCACCCGTGCCCGTTTGCTACGAATCCACTGTTCCTGTTGGGATGCGTTCAATTCTGTGAGCTATGGCCTGTTGGTAATGTTGTGGTGTGGTGAGAGTTGAGTAATGGTAACCTCATAAGGTTTCCCCACAGATCGGAAATAGCGGGTGTGGGTGAAATATACACCCATCGACCCTAATGCATGGGAGCCTATTTTCCCACCCAGCATGATCGTGGAAAATACGACTGCACTTCTGCAACCTCGTGTGCTTGTTGCTGCCAAATCATCGAGTTCTGAGACATGGTATCCAGGGCAGTGAATTAGGCCGGACAAAGCGACCGCGTTTCTTTGCTCACGTCACCTCCTCTTTCAGCCTCGAGTCCAGGCCAGCAGTCAGTCAGGCAGGCAGTGTGTAAGACAGGTTTCATACGAGGGTCACTCAAGCGATGGGTTATTTTTATCTGCCGGGTAGGATCCATGGAGTGCAGGCAATACGAGAATGCGGGCTTGGCCGGTAATCAGTGATTGGGTTCCCTTCCAGGGTTCAGTGCGGGTAAGTTCAAGACCTGCAGGCGGTGCAGTTCATTCACTATTTTCACTACATTTCAATACTTCAACAATACCTACTCGATACGGATAGTCAGTGAGCCACTCAGGGTACTACTTCGGTATTTACTCTGTTGCTAAGGTCTCCCCGCATCCGCAAGGCTTTCCATGTCTGTCACCTCGTCTTCCGATTTCCCCGGGTTCCCTACCGCACCTTAGTTGGGTTGGATGATGGGTCTCTTTCCCGGCACCCTGCAGATCTCCGCAAAGTAGTCGGATGTTTTGGATCGAGGGCTGGGTTGTGATGTCAGGCCACCGGCATCCCACGGTCACGTGTGCCTTTGAGAAATGGGCCACCAACCCGGGGTCGCGTGCATTGCTCTTGTACCACGAAACATGGCCAGCCGGATCCACGCGGGCATGAACTGCTGTTGTGCGAGCCGGGGACGACTCAATCGTGGCATCGGCTGTGCCCTGCGGTGTACCATCGATAGCATCCGCGTGCTCGTATACCAACATGCTGAAGTCTGGGTCACCGTTTTTAGTTTACGAAGTGGTGGGTGGAGAGGGGGAAGCCTCATGCGATTAGGATTGACGGTGAAGGTTGGACAGATCTGGTTGAAGATCTGTACCAATGTTGATGATCGAGTGTTGATATACAGGGACAACGAAAGGTATAAATTGGTCGTGTCTGCTCGTCGACATGAGCTTTATCATCAGCATCAACATCCTCACAAGCCATCAGATCCAGTCTTCACCAAAGAACTCTCTACTCTACTCTTCCACTCTTCTACTCTTCTACTCTTTGACATCTTCGGAGATCTACCAAACACTCCAATCAAAATGAAGTCCTTCACCATCATTGCCTCCATCCTCATCGCCGCCGTCTCGGCCGCCCCTGCCCCGGTGGACATTGAAGCCCGGGTGAACAGCGTCACCGTTTCCCTCGCCAACGACCAGAGCGGAGCCAACGCCGGCGTGCCCATCCCCGCCGACGGCGTCACCCGCAGCATCCCGACCCTTTACGGCGGCACCTCGGTCGGCTCCAGCGGCAAGGTCCTGGCCTCGTCGGCCCAGCTGACCAACTTCGCGCAGTGGTCGAGCTGCAACATCGTCAACGGCGGCAAGAGCATCGCCTACCTCAACTCCCAGGCCACCTTTGCCGATCTTGATGGCAACCCGAACGCCGCCACTCCTGTGGACTTGAGCGGCGCCACCATCACTTGCTGGGCTTGATTCATTGAATGTGGGAGTGACAAGTGGAGCGGGCTGGGGTCGAGGGGTCGAGGGGTCGAGGGGTCGAGGGGTCGAGGGGCTGGGGGGTCATCCTAGACAGATGATGGGTCTTTCGGACTGCTTTGCATGACTGTCATTTTGTTTGCTTTTTGTCTGGCCAGACGGGAGAGATGCACTGTTTGACTTCGTGTCTTGGTGATAATGAGCGGTTTGCGCAGCGACTAGATATATATGCAATGACACACTCCTTCGCATTTCTTATGAGTAGGTTTCCGGAGTGGTCTAGGAGTGTAGCTGTAGCTGTGGCTGTAGTAAAGCTGGAGCTTCAGAAGTAATACAAGTATCTCTGTTACATGGTAGTCATGAATGAACCATGGAACGAGGGCTGATAGTGTTCTACTAGGTAGTTCTTTGTTGTTGCCGTCTTGCACGGTTCCGCTATGTTTCATGTGCTTTGTTACCAATGCCAAGATTACAACAACCAGCATCATTGGTCTAGTGGTAGAATTCATCGTTGCCATCGATGAGGCCCGTGTTCGATTCACGGATGATGCACTCACTTTTTGCCTTTTTGCCTTCGATGTCGATCTTATCCTTTGTCATTGGTAAACCTCCCTACCAGAGTGTCTTTTGATTGCCAATGGGCTTAAGGAACATCATTTCTTAATGCATCATGCAGATAAGCCTGCGGTTAGAACTGGTGGTTCCATAGTTCTCCCGGAGCTTAACCTAAGACACACGAGCAGAAACTTATCTATCTTCGGGACCCTCCCGGGAACTCAGCTAGCCAGGACCGCATACAGCACAACCAGGGTCTCAAACCCGGCCAGTATAAGAAACTACGCGAATGTACTCAAGTCGGAACCATCAGGGCCATCCCATATTAAACTTCGAGTAGACCAAGTGTACTGTACTACTGGGCACGGCACCACCGAAAAACAATCCACCCGCCCATCTGCATCCCCATAATCCCAGCATCAACCGACGAAAATATCTCCATAGCATAGGCAGGTACCCAGTGTCTAGACAACATCACCACCAAACACACCACCCAGCTCTCCCTCCTCCTTCTTCACGCTCAAACCCATCTCATCACTACCCTGCACACCCCCCTCATCCTCCCCAGTCTCCCCCTTCCCCGCTGTAGACATCTTGACCGGAACCCGCCGCTTCTTCACCCGATTCGCCTCAGGCGACTCCGTATTTGCGCGCTTTCCACCCATACTGAAGGTGATAGTGCTCCCGCCGTTCTTGAGGTTCCGGCGGAACTTCTCGAGACGCTCTTTGATGGCGCGGGCGGTAGGTTTTTTGTCTTCGTTGGCTGGGTTGCGTTAGTTGGGGATTTTGTGTAGGGCTGAGGGCTTGGGAGTTGAGGAGATACTCACGCCAGGCGGCGGCCATCTTGTCGATGTCGATGGTTAGGTTGTGGGTTTCGAAGAGGGTTTCCCAGAGCTGGGGGTGTTAGTCTTATAGAGGTTGGGGGGTGGAAGGGGGGATGAGGAGAAGATGAGCGTACGATGTTCATGTTCTCAGGGGTCCACTTCATTTTTGCTTCGGTGGTATGCTTTGTCTGATGTGTGTTCTTGCTTTGGGTGGGTAGCTAGGTGTAGGTTGGATCGATGAGGAGATGGATAAGAAGATTTGAACAGTGGTTGCGAGGGTGTGTTGGTTCAGTGTCGGTTTTGCTGGGATATGGGAAAGGAGTTCGTTTTATCGGTGTTGTCTGAGATAGGGATGGTGAGAGATAATGGTAGGATGACGGCTGCTGTATATGGGTAGACTGCTCTGAAGAGGCTTGATGAGGATAGTTGTTGAGTCTAAAAGGAGATGAAGGTTATGTTGAGGCGTCTTTATCTCAGACTGTGATACTGAGGTGATCCAGAGGTCTGGTGCTTGATTCACTGTTCTTGTTTGCAACAGTGTTATTAAAAATTGCTCAATGAGGTGGTGGATCTCGATTGAGTTAAGATTTACTGATGCATTGATAAGTCCAGAATATGACGGTTATGTGTTGATTTAATGTTTGAGGGCCTACAAGGATATCTGTGAAGAGCCAAGTGTAGCCCAGAGAATTACGTCTGTATGGTATGCAATGTAGCCTTTTGAGATGCTCCTATCTAAGGTCCCTTAAAAGATACTTGTGCTCGATTATCGACTTGATTCGGATATCATCATCCAGATTGATTCTTGTGCATTGGCACTACTAAGTAGGTGCTGGGAAACCGGTGACCCTCAAAGGTGAGACTCAAAGTATGAAACACAGAAGCACAATCCCTGCCTTCAAGCCATCAGGCGTAGGTCTTATCGCTGCCATCACTATCCTCCCCCCTGACAATAGTCTCTGGATCCTCCTCACTATCTTCTCCCTTGATGATCGGCTTCGCATCCTCCTCGCTAACGTCCTCGCTGTCGTCCTCGCTAACGTCCTCGCTGTCGTCCTCGCTGTCCTCCTCACTGCTCGCCTTGCTCACAATCTTGGACACACTCTTGCTCTTCTTGGTCGGAGTCTTCGGCTTCGCGATGCGGCCCGCCTTGCGCTTGGCAGATAGAAGAGCCTGACTGGAAAAACCACTGCTGGCAGCAGTCGTAGCCTTCTTTCGGGGTGTGCCGACGGGGGTTCCGGGGTTGATGGTGCCGTCGGAGACCTGCTTTCTGAGTTTGTCCATCTGCTGCTGCACGGCTCGGACGGTGCATCCTTCTCGTGTATCAGTATCGATGCTCTGACGACGGGGGCAATGAAGCACTTACCCTGACCCACAGCATCTGCTAGCGCGGTGTAATCAAGCTTGATACTTTGATTTTTAAGCTGGGTCAAAACACCGAGGAAAAGCTGTGATGCGAGGTCGGAGGTTAGCATGTGTGATGATGAGGGTAGGAAATGTAGATTGACGGTGACTTACTTTCGCGTTGGCTTCTGAGTTCCAAGTGACAGCCATTTTGACAGTGATTGTGATGGTATGAGGTGCTCTGGTGGGTTTCAATGTGAGGTGTAGTTGAGAGGTTTGTTTTGGTGATGGGAGTAGACGTTTTGAATTGGAAGTAGATTTGCGGTGTTGTAGTAGATGTTGTGGTTTGAAGTGGGATTGAGTAACCAAGAAGAAGAGAGTGATGCCTTAAGATAGCTGGCATGACAGTGAGTCAGCTGACAGGTAGATTTGGTTGTGGTAGATTCTGTTATGATTAGGGAGCCAGGGAGCTAGAAGAGATTTGAAGAGAAAAAAGTGTCATTCACCTGTTGCCGTGGTAAGGCTTCCTCTTTCCTTCCTCGCGCGCGCTCGGGCTCCCTCACCCACTGAGCTACACACACTCCTCTTGCGCTCTCCGTTCCTCTCTATCTCTGTCGATTAATCTTTGTTTTCTATCCTTCCAATGACTCTATATCCTCTTCTATATCAGATCCACCGAGCCCACTATCCTTGTGAGTATCTCTGCATTCGATCCCTGACATCGTTCATCCCCGAGACGAACCGGACACGAACCAGTCGAAGTCTCCCAGCGCAACCGTCAGTCGGACAAATTTAACGAATACCTGAAGCTCTCCAGATAACTATCCTGCATGGCTAGGACTTCAGGTGAAGGTCCACTAAGCACAGCCTCAGCTGCAAGGCACGATGAGGAACAGAGATCCTCTACGCATCGAGTCCGAAGGGCTCGATCTTCTTCTGCACGGGTCACCAAAGATGCGTTCTGTCATGGATTCGCTTAAACATTAGGTGTGTCTTCTAGGCGAGAAGGCCGTGGTCTGGATATACCATCCAGGCGAAGAAGCTTTCGTCGGTGTAGCCACTCATGAAATAGGCATTTCGTTCGCAATACTCCATCCTGACTCCCAGAAGAAGCGGAGAGACAGTATCACCACGGATGTCACCGGTACAAGCGGCAATGGATGCATGGTTCTTGTTCTTTCGTACCTGGTTCCCTCTCTGGACTTGAGTCTAGACTTGGCGTGCCGGCAGATTTACCTGTTCTCGCTGCCCTCCTTTCGTGCAGTGTTTGATCAACCATTGGGACGGGTCCTCGCCTTCCGGTGTGGACAAACCCGGCGAATCACTACATCTGAGCATCAGGTCCCCAATACTCTCAACATAAATCTTGACAAGCACAACAGGTGGAGTGATTTATCTGATTTCCAGACAGACATGTGTAAAAGTTTGGCGCTCAACTTGAAGAAGGGCGCGTTTGACCTTGGAAGGCACGTGATCCGAAACGATCAAATTGTGGCTCTGGCACGTGGAGAGCGTCTCGCGAAGGACGATATCCGGGACCCCAGGCAGATGGTTGAAAAGCTGAAGCGTTCGATATGGAACAGAAGCTAGAAGACTGCACGTTCGCATCTTCAGGCGGTGACGGGAAATGATGGGCTACCGGAGGAAAGCTTTTCGCCTTGCTGAATACAAGCGTCGAGGATCGTCTATCAACGCGCATAGTCTCCTAACCAGCTGTACTCAGCTCGGTGAAGAAACGTGAATATAGACATCTTGGTCGGACGAGGCAACTGATTCGATTAGATAGAATGACCAGGGGGTAGGCAGCCACAGGCTTGGTCGCCACTTATTCAGATAGGTTATATCACGGAAAACATCATCCGATGACATTCCTTAGACTTATACCTTGGTAGCATGTGTACTTTGTACGCAGAAAGGATAACCTCTATGTTGTAAGAGAGAAAGATGCAGACGCAGATCCCGATTCTGGGCGCGCTCTTTTTTGGCATCTGGAATTTCTGAGGCTATTCCCATTCATTTCCTAGGCGGGATATATTTATGCCTGAGGCTGTGAGGCTGTCCCCGCAACGCGCTTTTCCGATCGGGGAAATCGGCTCCTTCCCCGCATGCGCATCACCACATCCACACACGAGCTTCTCCAATTCCATCTCCATCGTGTTTTCATCCTCACCACCTCCTTCATCGATTGCCATTTACCAATCATGCCGCAAGCCATGTGCCCCCTATAGTCTTTGCTAGCCCAGATCTATCATGGCAACGTCGACTGCGTCCGCGCAATCATGCGTGGGGTGCAAAGGTAAGTCATCCCCTGCCGCCAAGCAATCGCTGGTCGCTCATCCCCGCGACGATATCTAGATCACGACCTACGATGTGGCAGAATCGCAACGTCGGAGTCTACAAAGGCTATATAGCTGATAGTTATCATCTTAGGCTCCGAGGATACGCCATGTCAGTCCTGCCAGAAGAGCAAAGCTCAGTGCGATCCTGCTCCCCCCAAAATCCGCTTCCGCTCGGTTCCTCGGCGCCGGCAAACGTTCGATTTCGCGCCCGATCAGACATGGGTCCAGTCGAAGAAAAGACGTACGTTCTCTCGGATGTAGGGAGCAAACATTTGTGACAGATACTTATAGCTTAGGCCGTTTGACGTATGTCGACATGACGCCCCATGTTGCGCGGGATAGAGCCACTTCCGATTCCGATGAGTGTCGAAACACAAGTGGTGTGAGTGCGGTCGGTGATAGAGTGGCGAAGAAGGCGAAATCCCCCAATGAAGGAACTCAAGCAGTTCCCCCTCGTTCGCAGTCTTCATCATGTCTCGAGGGCAAACGGTATGACGGTCGATCTCCATCCACAGCATCTTCGGAAACAACGATACAAGACAAGGTTGCAGCTCGATCGTCTTCATATCCTGTGGAGCACATGAACATGTGCAATCAATCCCCAACGGTTACACTAGGCGCATCAGAGAGGAGCAAATATCCGCCCGGCCCCCTACACGGGCTGCCAACTTCACATTCCGACGCTGCATACCTGAACCTCGAGGAGGCTTGTTTGTTACGGCATTTTACCCAGAATCTGGCTCAGTGGGTAAGCATACCGCCGGCTATCAGCAGCAAACACCGTTAAGCGACTGACCGATCCAGTTTGATACCAGTGACCGCGACCGCCACTTCGCTCTTCATGTCCCCGAGCGAGCCATGTTCTGTCCGGTCCTTCGATACGCGGTATACACGGCCTCTGCGGGACATCTCAATCGCCTAGCATCATGTGGCAAGTCGTTGGAGACTCTTGGTTTTCCGGAAGAGGTTCGATCTCTGCTGAGCCCCGAGACGGCGATCCGATATCACGACATTTGCATCTCGTATCTATTCGAGATATCACATGACCCCGAGGAAGAGTACAACGAAGACGTGCTCACAGCTGCTACGATTCTTAGATTCTATGAGCAAATAGAAGGTAAAGCTCAGAAGGTATTATAGGCCACCAGAATTGACATGCTAATACTGCCCTGGATTTAGCTCCGTCACTCGGTGACTCGGAAGCATACTTGAATGCAATTCAGTTTAATGTGAATACGCAACAAGACGACTCGTTCTATGCTTGGTTTAAGATCCATGGTCCTAGCCGGGATATCAACGTACACGCCTGCCCGTCTGTCTCGTTACGCCATTCCGCTGCTTTGAGTGCTCTCCGCCAAGAGATCTGGAGTGCTTTCCTCTACCAACGAGAGTTTAGACTACCGGTCTCTCCGACTAATGATTACACTATGTGCGACCCAGCGAACGATTTCATCTGGACCAACCGGATTCTTGTGTGGGTGGCTGACCTCTTGTTGTTTTGCTTTGGTGACAACCATCGCTCTAGCGCGGAGGAGCGTTTGCAGCGCTGGTCCAAGTTAAAGACCGTCGAAGAGCGGTGGAAGGAGGCAAAGCCCGCGCCCTATAAGCCTATACATTATCGCGATCCGGAGCCGACGGTCGGAAAACACTTTCCTGAGATTTGGCACATGAACAGCTGCCAGGTGGCAGGGGCGCAGCATATTGAACTCGGTCGTATTCTGCTGGCGGTGTCTGACCCCCGGCGGGCGTCGCGGCTTGGCCTCGGTGCTCTGTCAAGGGACAAAGCCCTAGTTCAAGAGCTGCAGGATTGTACACGGCGTTTGTGTGGATTGGCGGTCTCAAACCCCCCTTGTCCGGCTGCCCTTGTCACGGCGATGGTAGGAATTTCCGTATGCGGAGAGTATTTCACTGATTCTGGTGAGCAGAGTGCGTTAACTCGACTACTGGAAGGGCTGGAGTGGGACCACGCATGGCCGACAGCAAGCACCATCAATGCACTGCAAACTGCATGGGGTAGCTCCACTTGAGGGAACCGCGATTGTAGGGACCTAGACCCCGCTGTTTCCCCCATACCCCGGATATTTGGGACTTGCCCGGGCCCGTGCATGAGCTGCATGCAAAGTTTGTGGGGCAAAGATCAAATGAAACAGCAGAAGCATATCAGCAGGATGCGATGCAACGTCGCCACATTTCCAAAAGAGGAGAACTTGCCTTTTCCGGTAAGCAAGGGTGGCACTAAAGACTCGACGGGCACTCATCGTCACGGGACATGCTCCTCACTCCATTAAGCAAAAAACAGACTCTCTGTCAGAAGAACTTGCATGAGGCACACTTCAGACATGCCGACTTGGTTTTGGCAGAGTCTGAGAGGGGAAACTTCAGGCAGAATTGGAATCATTGCCCGTCCCAGCATGTGTGAAGTCATCTTCCGGCTTTTGAGATATATGTGTATACAAATATGAACCCATGGAAGACACTTGCAAAAGCACCACAGGCTTGATGCAAGGCAAAAGCCAGCCTTCACTATGTTGGCACTCGTCTTTTTCGCAGCCGCTACGTTTTGTAGTGTCTCCTACCTTTTCATTCTTCCGATTGTTCGTTACGTTCATGACCCCAAGGGGCTCCGCAAATACCCCGGGTTCTCGCCACTTTCGGGATTCACCGACCTGCGCCACATTTACCTGAGCGCCTGTGGCTACCGCTCAAAGGAGCTGTACGAGGCCCACCGACGGGCCCCGATTTTACGCACCGGGCCGAACTCGCTATCGTTCGGCGACACGCAGGCCATTAAGGATATCTACGGCCATAGCACACCATGTTTCAAAGACCTCAACTACGTGGTTCTAGGTGGAAGTCATACCCACCTCTTTGACGTGGTGGACAAGAGCGATCATGCTCGCCAGCGTAAAACGCTCTCCGCGGCGTTCGCCATCAAGAACCTCGAACGCTGGGAATCTAAGGTCGCCCAGACGACGGCCCGGCTCCTCAAGGCCATGGATGCCCATTGCACGACGCCCCTACCAGCTGGCCAAACCATTCCCAACCCGGCCGATGTGTCTCTGGACTTTAACAAATGGGTCTACTTGTTCACCATCGAAGCCATCAACAAGATCGCCCTGTCGTCCACCATGGACCTCCTCGACAAAGGCACCGACGAGGTGACGGCTCAGAAGAAAGACGGCACGGTGTACCGTGCGCGCTACCGCGAAGCCCAAGCCCAGACGGCCTATGCACAGTCGGTGTTCGTGTGGGACTACAAGCACTACCCGTGGCTGGCGCGGCTGTCGAAGCTGCATCCTGAATGGCGGACGGTTTGGAAACAAGCTGCCCCGTGGGACGACGTGGTCTATCACCAAGCCCAGACCCGCCTGCAGAGGTACCTGGCCGGTGAGCGCCTCGATGACTTCTTCTCCGCCTTGATGGACGACAAGCAGGGCCAGCCCAACAACCTGGAATGGGGCGCGATCCTCGCGCAGGTGGGCGCCATCATTAATGCGGGGTCCGACACCACGGCCATCGCCCTGACGCAGGTCCTTGACCTGCTCATCCGACACCCGGTCCAGCTTTCCACGTTGCGCGAAGAACTCGACGCGGTGCTGGACCCAACCGAGACCGTCGCCCCCTACGACAAGGTCAAAAGCCTCCCTTACCTACAAGCATGCCTCGACGAAGCTCTGCGTCTCCTCCCACCCACCTCCGCCGCCCTTCCGCGCCGTACCCCGCCCGAGGGCGCCCGGATCCTGGGCGAGTGGATCCCCGGCGACACCAGCGTCTCGCTGCCCATCTACGCCGCGCACCGCGACCCCGCCGTGTTCCCGGACCCGGAGGCCTACCGGCCCGAACGGTGGCTGCATGAGCCCGACCGCCGGCGCATGGAGCCCTTCTTCATCCCTTTCTCGGCAGGCGCGCGCGGCTGTCTCGGTCGCAATATCTCGTACCTCGAGCAGACGGTCGTGCTGGCCTCGGTGGTGCATCGGTATGGGTTTGCGTTGGCGTCGGAGGACTGGGAGATCAAGCGGCACGAGGCGTTCAATCTTTCGTTAGGGGCGATGCCGGTGAAGATTTGGAGAAGGGAGCTGGGTGATGATTGAATGATAGGATTGCGGTTCCTTCGACTGACCCTTCGGGCATATTTGGTCATTTGACATGAAGCGATGGGTGGGCGTGATTGATGGTAATAGGGTATCATTGATAACGACGTCGTTAAGGAGAATGAAGTTGTTGTTACGACATGAGAATCATGTGTCCTTGTATCTAGGCTTGATAGTACCCATGCTTATAGCCAAGCTGTCATCAGCCATCATTGTAGGCACTGGCCAAGAACGTGAGCAAGCTTCAATGAATATCTCTCCTATATTCACTGACCCTGAAGCGGACGAGCTGACATCATGACAAACGAAGGGACAGTCAGAAGCAGGGAATTTCAAGCCACGAACATGACAGACAATTTGTGCCTCATCACCATTCTACGTCTTTCTCTGGGGATCCCAACGCGTCCTCGACGGTTCAGGGGCTGAAGAAAGAGCGATGATGAAATGACATGACTTCAGCTCAGCCCATAGTCGCCTCGCAAGCAAGGAAATAGATGAAGCCACAAGTGACAGCCAGGAAAGGGGGCTAGTCGAGCACACGACCTCCGAGCCAGCGAATGACCGGCGTCAACCGTCTTATCCAATGACCGTCTGCAAACTGCGCAGTCACGAAGGTAATGACGTCATGCGGCAGCCAGTGTCCGTCGGAATCACCCCGAGACTAGGCCATTCCTGCTCTAGTCCTATACGGCGATTGGCTGAGCCTATCTTGCTAGCGCGTCTACTCAAGACGGCAATTTTCCTCATTAGGTGCGCTGAGTGCTTGCCGGATAAGGTATTATCGCCACGGGCCAAGGGGGGAACCAATCACGAGGGTGGGATGCATCCCCCCTCCCCGTGTTTCCATCTCGTTTCCCCGGGTTCTTCCCCAGGTTTACACCGACTCTCATGCGGGAAGAAGTAGGCTGTCAATTGTCGGGTCGGAGCTGGATAGCCTGGTTTACACTTTCCTTGGGTTTCCATGGTCAGCGAGTGAGTTTCTGTCGGGCTGGTGGTGATGGTGGTGGTATGGTGGTGGTGGTTGCTTTCCCCCGAAAATGCATATATACCCACTTGGTGTCCCCGGTTGGATGCATGTTCCAGTCTGTTGCAGGACAAGCGCATCTCTAATCTATTACATCTCGACGAAGATCATCTCTATCCATCCTTCGTGCATTCCGTCTTGCAGGTGTCACCATGTCGGTCGAAGACGCTTCCCCGGAGAAGGTAAACAAGACTTCGGCTGTCCATGATGAGTATGCCGGAACAACTGTGAACGATGATGCATCCCTGGACAAGGAGAAGGCGGTCCACGATGAATTCGATGGGGATAACGCCCTGGAGATACTGTCGGCAGAAGTCAAGTACGACAATGGCCAGCTGCGCGATCTCATGCGGTCGCCGTATGTGTTCGGGGCAGCCTGGTTGGCATCTATCGGTGGTTTCTCCTTTGGCTATGGTACGTGTGTCGATCCGGAGATCATAGAAGTGATCAGTTGCTGACTGGGGCTCCAGACCAAGGTGTCATCTCCATCATCCTCGAGATGAATCAGTTCCGACAACAATTCCCTGAAGTCTCGCCCGACAACGCGCACTACGGGTTCAACACCGGGCTGATGACCGCCATGCTGGAATTGGGCGCCTTCGTCGGCTGTCTTTTCTTCCCTGCTGTCGCGGATCGGATCTCCCGCAAGTGGGGCCTTTCTGTCGCCACTTTCTTCTTCGTGGTTGGAGCCATCATTCAGACCGCGGCCTCGGACTATGCCACCTTGGTTGCAGGCCGGTTTATCGGCGGCATTGGTGTCGGAACTCTTGCTATGGGTGCGCCGTTGTATATCTCGGAGATTGCCCCTCCCCGTTGGCGTGGCTCTCTGTTGGTATTGGAAGCCATCAGTATTGTCATCGGTGCCATCGTGGCCTACTGGATATCCTATGGAACGAAGTAAGTCATTCGAGCCAGCTCAACGACGGTCCTGGAGAGTAGACTAACTAACGGTTGAGCAGATCGATCCCCGGCGACTGGGCCTTCCGCCTGCCGTTCATCATCCAGATGATCCCTGCATTGCTGGTTGGCACCGCCATTCATCTCTTCCCCTTCTCTCCCCGCTGGCTGGCTATGCGAGGACGCGACGACGACAGTCTCGCCGCCTTGGCCAAGCTGCGGTGTCTGCCCCAAACCGACGAGCGCGTCCGACTCGAATGGAAGGGAATCCTGACCGAAGTTCGACTGCAGCAAGAACTCCTTGCTAAGGAGTTTCCGGACCACGCGTCTCGTCCCGTCATGGTGGGATTCAAGCAGTGGATTTCCCTCTTTCAGCCCAAGTATATCCGGCGGACCATGGTCGGCCTTGCCATTCCTTTCTTCCAGCAGGTTAGTTTATCTCTAGCATGAGAGTCGTGATGACCTATATCTAATCACCTTCCAGTTCTCGGGGATCAATTCGTTTGTCTACTACGCGCCCACTTTCTTTGCAGCACTTGGCCAGGATAGCAACATGTCGTTGATCCTAGCAGGCATGATCAACATTTGCCAGTTAGTGGGTGGGCTTCCAATCCTGGCTTATCTGGATCGCGCAGGACGGCGCCCGCTTGCCATCTGGGGTGGTATCGCCATGGCTGTGCCGCACCTGATAATGGCAGGACTCATGAACAAGTACAGCGGCGACTGGGCCGCGCACGAAGGGGTGAGCTGGTTCTGTGTTGCACTCATCTGTGAGTATCCGCCTTTCACTCTCCCAAGTCAGTTGAAACGAAACTAACCGAGACATCAGACATCTATGTTCTCGCCTACAGTACCTCATACGGACCCTTGGCTTGGGTGCTCCCAGCCGAGATCTTCCCCAGCAACAAGCGCGCCAAGGGTGTAGGTGCTGCCACGGCCATGATCTGGTTGGCCAATTTCATCATCGGAGTGATCGTCCCGCAGATGCTGATCTCTCTGGGTTGGGGCACGTATCTCTTCTTTGGATGTTTCTGTGTGGCCGCCTCCGTGTTCTCATTCTTCTTCGTTCCCGAGACCTCGGGCAAGTCCTTGGAACAGATTGCGGCTGTATTTGGAGATCGCCTGAATGAGGAAGAGCTGCGATTGCACCGTCGCATTGCTAGTGAGGTCTATCATGGTACATCCATGGGGACAGCTAGCGTCGTATGAAATGTTAGCAAAGGCATGAGGGACGGCGTTCTGGTTTGATTTAGCGAGGGGATGCAGCATAACAAAGGATTGTCAATAGCATAACGGGAATTGAATGAGTTTATGAATGAATTCTTTGTTCCTCATCCAGGAACTAGATCCTGTAGTTCGCGCTTTCTGGAAAGAATGGACAGGCAGACGACAAGGGAAGCTGCCTCTTTGACATCGACCGGAAGAGCAAACGCGCTGCGCTACGAGTCATCAGAGACAATTGCTTCTGCAACCCTACAATCAACAACACTAGTGAACTAGCGAAGTACCCAATATCCTTACCTTTCAATCCTCATTTTATCCAACAATATCTGGCGGGAAGCTCCATTCATTATCAAAAAGCTTAGACTCGTTTGTTATAGCAACAAAGGTACGCGTCTTGAGGTCCTTCAGGGACAGCGTTGTCCTTGTACTCTCTCGAGTCTTCCCGCTAACTCATGTCGCCTTGCGAGGATCAAGATGTCACTATAAATAGCTCATTATGAGTCCATGCTAGCAATGTGCTAGCAGAAGATCACTGTCATTCACAGATCAGAGACTCACAGATTAGTACACTAGCTGTACTGGAAACACCATGGTTACGCAACCCTTCTGGGACCCTGGCGAAGAACGGGAGGTCGTTGTTGTCCCCGACAATCCGAGGCCAATAATGGAAACCCAGGATGCGATCCCCGAGGACGAAATGGATGCAATCCATGGCCGGCTCAACGAGCGGGGCGATGCTGTGCATGAAGCGCCGGATGGGACCCCTGTGGCCGTGAAGATCTACGTGCCGGCCATAATCGTGGTATTCTTTGGGCCCCGGCCCTCACCGCACGTCGCCGCCGTGATCAAGCTATTAGAGACCCGCGCCGTCGTCTTTCGCGCGGAGAACATCGACAACCTGGTGGCGCTGGTCGTGGCCGCCAGGGACAATATCCACGGGGTGATCCTGGCCGATCCACAGCTCATGACCACCTATGGCGACGCTTGGAAGACCATCAAGGAGCTCGCCAGCACCCGCAAGTACGGGTGGCCGTTCATCCTCGCCGGCAGCGGGATCTGGGGCGCCGCGCGCTACCCCCTTAACTGCACCGGCTATATACGCTACGCGTTCGGGGTGCGCTGGCGGGTGAACCACCAGACTGCCACCGCCAGAGCGGAGCGCAAGCAAGTTCTGGTCCGAGGACGTCCCGGGGAGACCTTCGAGCACGCCGCGGTGTGGCTGACCAATATCCCCAAGGCTGATCAGATTGCCATCGAGGCCATGAGCCCGGATGATCCCCAGGTGAACTCGTACTTGCTCACGCCAACGTACACCGCGACCTCGGTGATGCTGCACTCGGAGAAGAAGGGGGAGAGTGAATTGCCCGTGCCCCTGGTTGGCTGGATCGGCATCGTCAACAACCCCGCCGAGGAGGCCAAATGGATTCTGCGGCTGTGCCAGCTGGAGCTCGGGTTCACGACCAGTCCTCCGCGCCGCTGGCCCGACTATACCGTATCCTTCGAGCCAAGTGGTGACATTGTGCCGGTGGAGTCGTCCAATGCGGAGACAGAAGCCTAGCAAGGATATTCCCTGTTCACTGTCGACGGGGTTGGTCGCTGGGAAGCCAGTGACTAGATTTAGAGAATTTGATAGAAATCTCATACCATTACGCTTTGTGTAATATTCATTCTCCATTCTCCGTTTCTTTTTGCCCCCTTTCTCTCCCCCGATATCTTGCCTTCTTTCACACTCGACTCGCAGCTATACAGCGATATCTCGTCATACCTCATTCGTTGGGAGCGAAGCCAATGACAAATTCTCCGAAACGAATGCCGGGGGTTGTAGATGGATGGTGAATTCAGGCTACGCGAGGTATCAACATGACCTGGCGGTGGGCGGGCGGTGAACACTGCTGCCTGTTGTACCTAGAAGTTCATAATTAGTACTAGTCTATTCTTCTGTACTTGTTCAGTGGCTTGCTTTTCGCCTAAGTAGAACTAGGCCCGGAGGAAAAGTCATCACTCCATAGTTATCGTCGAACAAGAAGTGAGCACCCCAAATACCAGTACATGCCGGTCGATATGTTAGGCAAAACTGTAACTTAACAGCAAGAGTCAGAGTTTGTATTATAGGGCACCCAAAGCGAAGTTATCGGGTGTTCATGATTCAATATTCCCCCTTTTCATGTCCTCGCTACAGATACCGCACTGATTGGCGACTTGCAGCCTTTGGTAATTTATCAATTTCTCACTATCCGACCCGACGCAGTTGTCTAATCACTCTCTTGAATATGTTTTGACCCGACAATGATATGAATTTCCATAGGGTTGAATCACAACATACAACAATGATGTTCCCCATATGCAATCGACCGAGCGATCTATAGCAACCCTCCACTGGCTTCTGATGACCGACAACAAGAAGTAGACCATGAACCTCTCCTTTCCGTCCAGCGGGGACTTTCGTACTGGTGCAATCTTTCCGAAACAGAACAAGATGTTCTCCTCAGATAACTGCACGTCTTGAGCCAAATGTCAGGTTTTCTCTGGATCAATTAAAGCAGAGGAAATGTTGTCGATAAACCCTGCTCACTGACTGCGTCCCGGGGGGGTCGGTCGGGCTGAGCTCTGTAGGGGGAGATTAGGGCTGGGTTTGCCGTGCATGATCCTAATATGTCGACACAATGCATCAATTGACATCCAGCACAGAATAATTAGTTGAGTTCTGTTGACAGTGCGATTGCTGCTGTCATTGCTGTCCTTAACATGCTAAAGTCATGCTATCTCCCAGATAATTGAGTTGGCATATCTCTCTCGGATCTCAGTGGTTGCAGCATCTGATCATCAATGCTTTTGCCGATCTGCGCAGTTTTCATTCTGGTGCCGATCAGTAGACCCCGGCTTTCTGAGACATTTTCGCCCATTGACAGCAAGTGTCAACGAAAAGCCGGCTAGGAACTCAATGGTGTCATCTGTATCTCGCTGTCGATGGTATTCCCGTTCCAATGTCAAATCCTGTCCCGTGTCATATGGCGTTCAAGAAAGAGTCGATCCTGTAGTATGAGATCGTGGAGTCTTGATGCTGGATTGTACTTCAGAAGTCAACTCTTTGCATAACGATCCGTGTTCGCCAAAGAGTCACGACTGGAGGGTTATATCCAGCAGAGGTCGTATGAAGCGAGCAATGAGCCGAGGAATCACTCGTACTTCGAGCACCGATGTTGTAGATGGCCGTACCCCTTCAGAGAATCTGCTTCACAGCAGAAGGGAATACAAAGTTCCACTCAAGGAGATGAGTCTCGCCGAATGAGGAATCACCGGAAAGCCCTGTTATTAAAGCTGCGGTCATTTCCTCTGTAACAGGGCAATAGGAATGACATCTGTGTCTGGAATAGTCGACTCTGCTGGCTTAAATCTATGATTAGTACTGATGTTTAGAAGCCCAGACCTCTGTGCGGTAAACATGCTCCCTTCCGCCTTTAAGCTCCAAACTTGTAATAGAAACCTGGATCCCTTTTGGCTTGTTTCAGCGGAGCCAGTACATCAAGCTGATAACGAGAGAAAGCAACCACTGAGACTTCCAGGCGGGTCCCTGCTAGTTTCACTACAGCCCGCGCCGATACAGCGTGCGAAACCTTTCTTGGATGAGACTGTGGACCGCAGCAGTAAGAAACTTAATAGACACATCTAAAAAAAAGAGTCAATCATGACAGACACAAAAGGAAAACCCAGCGGGAAAACCCAACTGAGGATAGCACACTCGCACAACGTAAGGATGCCTTGCCAAACGACGGAGTACTTGCCTGTCGTCGTTCATACCATATAAAATGAACGGGTATGAGCCAAACAGACTGAAGATACCCCTGCAGGTCACAAGCCCACTTCTAGCCAGACTCAATGCCGCAACCACAGCGACCAAGCACTGCGTAGAGTCGAACAGATGCTCTTTTTAGGAGACAGACTCGCAACGAGTGGAAGTGGCTCTGATGGCTATCTTAGGCCCACTTAGTCTTCGTAGATTGATTAACCACATATTGAGTGGAATCAAAATAGCTTCTGCATGGATGCGCAAGGAGAAAAGGAGAAACGTAGTAGTAATAGCAGTAATGCTATGGATTATCGCCCTCGGACTGCGGCGACGAATTCGTTATTTGCGGTCCGTTGTGGCAGGCGTGTTTGGAGAGAGACGAGATGCAAAGGTCGCTAGATATCATTCTCTGCTATATGAAGACGGAGAGTATCTGATACCCTGATAACATGTCATATAGACGGGTATCCTTTTTAGTAACAGCCGTTCAGCTCTGGGCTTTGGTATAATGTAAAGAGGAGTTGTTTTCGTTGGAGCTTGAAGGAAGGTTTTTAGACCAGATGGTATGGATGTAGATGGAAAGGAAGAGTGTACGATACTTATAAAGAAGGAATTGTGGGGAAAGGGGAAGACAAATTGTAGGGTGAATCACATACTGCCGGTAGGATTCAAGTATTTCATATGGCGCAAGTTACCAGGATAGGAATTCACATTCCTCCCTATCCTCATGATATTCACTAGAACTCGAGTTTCAACCAGTTTCGAGTCACTTGTTAGTGGCCATGTAATAGAGGCTTGGTTATTGATTCATACCATTGAAGTACTATATGCTACACCACCTCCAAGCGGAAAGGTATATCACATGCATACTTCACTAAGACAGTACAGAATAGACATCTCCTTCACGGCTCTTCACAGAGCAACCAATTATCTCCATATAGATAATCATAGGGATAGAGTGACATGCCACAATTGCTCTGCTAGGTATCTGCAACATTGTTCACCTTCATATCTCCCAGCACCAACTTCTAATAGTCAAGAATTCAATATCTAAGCAGTCTTTCTGTACACGCGCATAATAATCACAGCAAAATCAACAGTCATAAATCGGGACACATTACCAACTAAACGACTCCTCGACATAGCGGATTCCCCGATACCCCCGCTGTAAAGCCAAGCACACCGCAGCCCGAGTCTGATCTGCCAAGGCTGTCGGACCGCACACCAACACCGCCACAGACGACTCGCTGAGTTGCGCTGCATGCGCATGCGCTAAGACAAGGCCTTCCACGTTCGGTCGTCCCTGTGCCACCTCTAGCTCATCCATGGATTCTAACCGATCCGGGTCGTGTGGAGCTTGCTTGGCAGTGGCATAGAACGATGCTCGGAAGTCATCGCGTGTCAGAGCCGGCGCTAACTCACGGGTGGCAAGCTGTCGGATGAACGCAGTCTGTCGCGCGACCCAGACGAGCTGTATGTCTCGAATCTGGGTAGATGCTTGGTCGGGGTCTTCTGATGTGCGCAAGAGGTGACCATGTATGTAAGGGATTATCGCGGCGATGCCGGTTCCGCCGGCTATCAGGAGCACGGATTCATAGTTCCAGAGCGGGAACTGGTCGCCGTAGGGGCCTTCAAGGAGGATGGTGCTGTCTATGCTTTGGGTCGGGGATCGGATGCATTGGTCGCGGAGTTTGCGGGTCCATCCGTCGTAGGGTCGGATCCAGAAGACAAGTCTCAAGCCGCTAGGGACGTCACGTTTGAGTTGGATTGCCTCTGCCGATGCGGATTCGGAGGAGGAGTCGGAGAGAAGGGGGACCTGGGTCACGTCGATCGTATGGTCGCCCTTGGTTAGTGGTGGGGTGGGGGATGCATCTTTGTAGTCGGTTTCGTAGTACCAGTGACCCAGGGTGAAGGGGTGGCTTTCCCAGCCTGTCAGTCGGAATGGTTGGTAGAGATAGTAATACTGTCCTGGAGTAGGGCAGAGAAGCTTCGAGCCGGGGATAACCTCGAGCCGGATCACGTCCGCCGATGCATCATAGCTGGCAAAGCTCTTGCTGTACTGTATACTGTTTCCGGCATTGAGTCGCACGTGGATGTTACAGTAGATGAGGCGGAACAGACGGAGTGCCCGGTCCACGGCCCAAATAGTCACCGCAGGCCACAAGTAGACCCAGTATTCGTGGTCGGAGAAGATTATAGTGTGACTGATACGAGAACGCGGTTAGTAAAGGGGATACAAATTGATGGTAGGGAACGCACTAGAAACATCCAACTAGAAGCCCAACGGAGAATATAATATGTATAATGAGGAATAGTTCATAGGATCGGTGCCGAAAGCACTGGATGGCTAATGGTAGGAGCAGAACCATAAGGATTGTTGCCTGTATGAAGGTCAGTCGGTGCGGATGACCCTATAAAGTATCAAGACTCACCCCTGTTCCCCATAACAGATATGGTTTCGTCAGTTTTTTTAGCAGTCTGCCCTCTGTACTTTTCGTCAGCTATATCCCAGCAGTATCACGAGGGAAATAACTTACTCTCGTACATAATGAAGAGGTAAAGAAAAGTATGAGCAACGGCCTGAATGGTGGCTATCCAGGCCACGTGGCGGTGGAACAGGTTGAAAGTGGCAAAGCTCCATCCTGTAGCCCAGATGAAGATGTTGTTGCGGCCCGCAAAGAGCCAGAGTAATGGAATGTTGGCAAAGGACAATATGCCCGTTCTGTCTGCTGCGTATCGGAGGAGCTGCGATTGCTTATCGGGCCAGCTGAGATGAGCAGTCAGCTAAAGCCCCGCTGTCTCTGTCGAAGAACTTACTAGATATTATTCGGGATAAGTCGATAGCTCACAGTACACACCGCAATGCTCATGGCCCAGAATATAAGCACAACTATAGCGTCTAGGCGTGTGGGAAAAGTCCACCAGAGCAATTTGCTGCTCAGGGGTTGTAGAGGATGAGGAACCACCAGATACACCTGTATCCAGTGGCGGAGGTTCTGTATGGGCAAACACAGCCGGCGTAGACCTGAGCTAGATCTATAGCTGGTCTGCACCACCTGAGATTGGATAATTTGATGCACCAGTCGCTGAAGAATCCCTAAGCTGAGTATGCATAACCAGAACCCGTACCCAGCCAATCTGCTGATGTTAGGCGAAATTTCTCAATCGAGGGAAAGATCCAATTTACCCATAAGCGTAATGAGTCCATACTTCAAACTCCCAAGTATCCTGCCAGAACATTGGTTAGAATGCAGTTGACACAATGAGGAGACAACGCACAATAGTGTTAAAGACAATATCATAATGACTGGGTGCGAGCAAAACCGGCGTGTTGACAGGGTGTCTTCTCGGTATCTCCAGATATTTGACAGCTGGCATGCGACGAAGAGCATCTCGGGTGAGGTTCTCGGCCAGCTGCTCTCGCGGTATCAGGTCCACATCCCCATACTCTCGGCATGACCTCTCCAATTGTGCAATTCCTGCTTCCCTCTCCGCTGGGCGGCAGTACATGTCCGAAGAGGCGTAGATGGAGGTGACCTCTAGCGGGTTGTGACACCGGGTCTCCCAAAAACCCACGTCGGGGTCCGCGGCGAAGGTAATGTATCCATAGGCAGTGTATATCGCAGTTACGCAGCGTTCGTTTTTGGGGAGGGAGCTGGAGGCGACGAGCGAGGTATTATAGACAATGAAGAGGATCAGCCCACCGAGTGCTAACATGTCTGGAAGGAGGGGTAATGGGAAAGAAAGGGGAAGAGAGGGGTCTTAAGGGTGGTTGTGGGTCATGCCAGGTGAGGTGACTTTCGCACGAGATCCTCTCTGCGCCCGGCCATTCGACCTTCCGAGACCCGCTGTTGAGTGAAAACCGGGCTCGCTAGGAAGTGGCAGGGAAAATGCGGTGAGTTCTTGGAAGTTGATTGAGGGAACGATGCCAGCCTGCGCAAATTCTCAGAGACCAGAGCTTATGCGGAAGCGAAATGCCAACGCCCAAGTGGATTCAGGCTGGAAGACTACCTAGGTATTTGTGTGAGTGGAATGGGCGATGGGGACCGACTTCGGATTTATCTAATCTGATCGGGCCATCGGACCATCTGATAGCCTGCCAGGTTTTGATTGGGCACGAGCCCCTCAGCGCTGCGAGCTTCCGTCCGCACTGTTGTCCTTGGTGCCTGAGGCCACTTGTTCCACAGTCTGCCGGGCGGTGAATACTGCATGACGGCGTTTCCCGACATTACCCGAAGAGGGATTCCTTCTACTCCGCACTGCTCGCAATGCAATCAATCTTCCTCGTATTACATGGAATACATTGATCGGCACCAATGATTTCTCTCTACTTCACGTCGTGGTAATTTTTATGACGCCTTCGCTGCGGGGAAGTCAATCAACGAGGATGCCTCCCTTCCCTCGTAATGAATCTGTGCCAAGTGCTCGACGACTCCTCGTAGATCCCCCTTGCTCGGGGTCGCGTCTGGAATGAAAACACCAGGATACGTGCATGATCGAGGACAGTCACGATGGCCAGAACTACATCATGTCTCTTTTCGACACCTGCAGCCTGGTATTCAATCTAGTCATTGCAGCCTTGGTTATCGTCGTATGCTTCCCCGCTCTGAGGGATACTCTTCGCTATGCCTCTACAGGACGTTCGCCGAACGCGCTGTTTGACGGCTACCAGAGAGTGGAATCCTCTCACAATGCTTCGATAGGCCTGCGGGGGGTCTTTCGCAACGACCCTCGACCGTATCTACTGCTGATCGCAAATGCATGCATCTGTGCTGCTTCGCTCGTGCGAGCCATATTCGCCAGCAATAGATTCGATAAAGTGACGTCGTCAATACAACTCGTATCATGGGTAAGACTTACAACTACCCTTCGTGTTGTTCCATGTTAATTTAGTGTATCCTAGCTCTTGCTCTTTATACAATGGAACTATCTCCGAAGCGAAGCCTCTCTCACAATCCGGTACTCTGCGGCTTGGAAAGGAGGACTGGCTGCTTGCTTGATAATTGGGCATATGATCCTGGACAACACACTTCGGAGAGACATGACAGATCAACCACCTGCTGCATCGCCTCTCGCGTGGCTGGTCTACATATTGGGGACTATTGTGGTTCTCGCATCCTTGTCTCATCCGCGCAATGCTCGAGCGTTCCGCAATGGAAGACCAGTTGATGAGGAAGAAACCTCCTCTGTACTTGGGCGATTTTCGTTTCAGTGGGCGACATCGCTAGTGTCACTCTGTGCGTCGAATACCTCAATCAGCCTGGATGACCTTCCCGAGTTGAGCGACAGAATGCGCGCAAATGACTTGCAGACTAACTTTATGGAAATGCAAGCTAGACTTGACGCTTCTGGAACGACCTCATCCAAGCTAGTGAAGGGGCTGCTATCACTGTATTGGAGGGAGTTAGTCCATCAGCTCCTGCTATCCGTGCCACTGGCTGTCCTAGCCTTTGCTCCACAGCTAGCACTACGCGAAATGCTACGACTCCTGGATGCAGACGCAGCGGGACACGACGGACTTAATGTCTGGGCCCTGCTACTGGGCCTCAGTATTGGGGTATCTTCGTGGCTCGAGAACTGGCTCTTGTGGACCGCCATGAATTGGATATCAGTGCCATTGACGACGCAGCTATCTGCAGCGGCTTTCAGCAAGTCCATGCGCTTGAGTTTGCACACTTCCGCTGGTGAGGGCGATGATAAGACTTCACCGGATAGTACCCAGAATGTGATCAACCTGGTAGCCATCGATGCATCACGCGTTGCCCTTGTCGCGGGCTTTCTCTATTCGAACCTTCTCCAGGCACTAAAGCTCGCCGTGGCGTGTACGTTCCTGGCTCACCTTCTGGGTTGGCAAAGCTTGCTTGCGGGACTGACCTGTCTTGCCCTCTTCTACCCACTTCATTCTCTCTGCTTGTCGAAATACTCGGCTGTCGAGAAAGACCTCATGCATAGTCGCGACAAAAAGGTGTCGACTCTGACCGAAGTCCTGCAGGGTATTCGCCAAGTGAAGTTCGCGGGGCTCGAGGTCAAATGGGAACGCAGGATGAACTTCCTTCGCGACCGTGAGATAGAAGCTCAGAAGAGAGCATTCTTCTGGCATGTAATCAACCTCTCGATCCACCTGCTCGGGCCAGTCATGGTGTCCGCCGTCTCCTTGAGCGTCCATAGCTGGAAGCAAGGCCCACTCACGCCATCCGTCGCTTTCCCAGCCCTGTCAACGCTCGGGTACATTCAATTCATTCTGGGCCTCGTTCCTGAATTACTTTCCGGTCTCGTGGGCGCGAAGGTGAGCCTTGGACGGATGGCGAGATTCTTCAACTCGGCTGAAGCGGCAGGGAGCACCACGCCTTTTCGCTCGATACAATTGGAGAATGCCACTCTGTCTTACAGTAAATCAGCCACAAAAGAACCCGGCACCCTTCGAAGCGTGACACTCAGCTTTCCTCTGAAGGGCTTGAGCGTGGTGTCCGGCCGCACTGGATCCGGCAAAACCTTGCTACTTAGCGCCATTCTAGGCGAGTGCGAGGTCTTGTCTGGCTCCATACGACGTCCTGTTCCCCCGACCTATGAGGCAATATGCCACTCAGAACCCAATCCGGAGAACTGGTGTCTCAGCTCGGCAGTGGCATACGTAGCTCAAACTCCGTGGATAGAAGCTGGCACCATTCGGGATAATATCCTCTTCGGCCTATCCTATCACCAGGCGAGGTATCAACGTGTACTGTTTGCATGCGCTCTCTTGCAGGATCTGGACCTGTTGGACGATCGGGATCTTACCGAGATCGGGCCCAGTGGAGTCAATCTAAGCGGCGGGCAAAAGGTGCGCATTGGTCTAGCGCGCGCTCTGTATTCGCGTGCAGGCATTCTGCTGCTAGATGACATCTTCAGTGCCGTGGATGTGCACACCGCAAGCCATCTCTTCAAGCATGCCATCACCGGGGAGCTTGGCGAGGGAAGAACAAGAATCTTGGTCACACACAATGTGGACCTTTGCTCTTCCGAGGCTGACTATCTGGTCGAACTTGGGAATGGGACCGTCAAATATGCGCACTCAGCGGTTCGCTCTGAACCCGAAAAAGACATTCGTTCCTCGCGACAGGGAGCTGTGCCCATAACCGAGGAACAAAACGAAAAGTTCGATGACAAGACTGATGGCCACGATGGTGGGGTTGATGACATTGGCAGTCCTACCGTGCCCAAAAGGTTTGTCGATGAAGAGTCTCGAGCCGAGGGTGCTCTCCAGTGGTGGTTGTTTTGGAGGTACATCCAGACGAGCGGAGGATGGGCATCGTGGGCTGTTCTCGCCGCGTTTTACGTGATCTACAACATGTTACAGCTGTCTCAGGTATGTGCCCCGTTCTCATTGCACACACTCAATTAACTCTTCATCAGTACTGGTGGATCCAGATCTGGAGCAGGGACGGCATCACTAAAGTCACCAGCTCAGGTGGCAGCGATACGGCATACTACCTGGGCATCTACACGGCGATCGCCATTCTGTCATGTCTCGCCGGCTCACTGCGCGCCTACATTGCTCTCCGAACCTCACTGACCGCGGCATCTCGCCTCTTCCACCAAATACTCTCCGTGGTCCTGCGCGCCCCCTTGCTCTGGCTCGACAAGGTCCCCTCAGGAAGGCTGCTCAACCGCTTCACCGCCGACTTCTACCTCGTAGACTCACGCCTGGGCTTCGACCTGACCGCCGTCCTGAACGCGGGCATGGACTGCATCGGCGTGATCACCGGCGGAGTGCTCGTGCGCCCGATCCTCCTCATCTTCGCCGTGCTCCTCGCCGCCGCAGCAACATGGTACACGAAGCGGTATCTCTCGGCCGCGCGGGAGATCAAACGCCTGGAGAGCATCTCCCGCAGCCCGGTCTACGAGCAGATCGCCACCTGCCTGCAAGGGATCACCACCATCCGGGCCTTCGGCCAGAGAAAGCGGTACATCGCAGCGCTACACAACAAACTGGACCGCCAAGCCCAAGCCTCGTGGCACCTCTACCTCTTCAACCGCTGGTTCACCTTCCGGATCAACCTGCTGGGCGCGGTGTTCTCGACCGTGACCGCCCTGGCCGTCGTCAACCGCGCGGACATCACCGGCGCGATGGCCGGCTTCGCGCTCGTCTTCACCAACCACCTCTCCTTCGCCCTGGTCTCGCTGAGCCGCGCCTACTCGACCCTAGAGATGGACCTCAACGCCGTCGAGCGCATCCTCGAGTACTCCGACATCCCCACCGAGGAATCCACATCGGCCCCCACCACCACCACCAACATCACCATTCCTCCACCCACCTGGCCTCAAAACGGAACCATAACGATAACGAACCTAACAGCCTCCTACACCCCAAACACCCCACCCGTCCTCCACAACATCAACCTGCACATCCCCTCCGGCCAAAGAATCGGGATCGTCGGCCGCACCGGCGCCGGCAAATCCAGCCTCGCGCTGGCCCTCTTCCGCTTCCTGGACCCATCCCCATCCCTCTCCAGCACCAGCAGCGCGAGCAACGCAAGCAAAGGCCGCATCACAATCTCCAACCACGACATCGCCACCGTCCCACTAGCTACCCTCCGCTCCCGAATGGCCATGATCCCCCAGAACCCCGTGCTATTCACAGGCACGATCCGCTCGAACCTCGATCCGTTCGACGAGCACACCGACGACGCTGTGTTACGCGCGTTGCAGCACGTTCACTGGTCTCCCTCCTCATCATCGACCTGTTTGCATCCGCAGGGCAGCCTGCAGGGCGGCGGCCCGCAAGGAAACCTGCACGACAGGAACAGTGTATTGGCGGAGAGGGTATCCCCCGGCGGAACGAACTTCTCGCACGGCCAGCGGCAGCTCCTGTGTCTGGCGCGGGCGATGCTCGCTTGTCCGGCGGTGGTGGTTATGGATGAGGCGACTTCGGC
Source organism: Aspergillus aculeatus ATCC 16872 (assembly GCF_001890905.1). Classification (NCBI taxonomy): domain Eukaryota; kingdom Fungi; phylum Ascomycota; class Eurotiomycetes; order Eurotiales; family Aspergillaceae; genus Aspergillus; species Aspergillus aculeatus. Next base: position 178,884 of record NW_017962976.1, read on the forward strand.
TGTGGATCGGGGGACGGATGAGGTGATCCAGCGGGGGATTCGGGAGGGGTTCCTGGGTGGTGGGAGCCGGAGCAGCCGGACAACGTTGCTGGTAATTGCGCATCGGATACGCACGATCGCCGACTTTGATAAGGTGGTTGTCATGGATGCTGGGCGGGTGGTGGAGTATGGCACGCCGAGGGAGTTGTTGGCGAGGGAGGGGGGCGTCTTTCGCGGGTTGATGGAGGGGGATGTTGATGCTCGGGAGTTGAGGAGGGTTATTACTGGAGCTGAGAGTTAGGGAATGTGTTTGGTGTGATTGCTGTAGGTTATAAGGGTGTATTCGATGTCAGTGTTCACTACGTCATTCTAGACACGTATTGGATAAAAACGATTCATTCGGGGTTATATCTCTCAGAGCTTCTCCTAAAAACCACATCCAACGTGGCACCACTACACGGTCAACGTCAACGTCCCCGTAAGCGGCAGATCCCGACTCGACCTCCCCACATACACCTGGTACTCTCCCGTCTGCAGCGCCCACGCCTGCGCCTCGACACTCCACGTACTCAGGTCGCGCCGCGTCAGAGAGAACGAGACAGCCACCGTCTCGCCCACAGGGACATTGACCTTGTCAAACCCACGCAGCTGCCGAACCGGCCCATTGGGGATCCCCACGTACAGCTGCGCGACCTCCGCCCCGTCCACATTCCCGGAGTTCCGCACCTGCGCCGTGACGTTGGCGAGCACATCCCACAGACGTGGGTTGCCTCCTTCCTGAATGGCTGCGGCTGGTGGGTACTGTGTCGCCTCGACCGATGTCCTCTGGATGTCCAACCCGGAATAATTGAAGGTGGTATACGAGAGGCCGAACCCGAACTCGAACTGCGGGGTGATGTTCTCCTTGTCGAAGGCGCGGTAGTCGATGTAGACGCCCTCGGTGAAGTCGTCCTGTGGAAAGAGGCCATACGGGGCCACAGGCTGGACCGGGTGCAAGATCGCCCCGTAGTCGGATGCCTGCTTGGCGACCGTGTAGGGCAGTCGGCCGGAGGGGTTAGCACGGCCGTACAGCAAGTCGACGACAGCCGTGCCCGTGTCTTGACCAGGAAGGTGGGCAAGAATCACGGCGGTGACGTTGGCATGGTCGATCCAATCGTAAGCGAGGCGAATACCCGCGTTGTGGATCACGACGATCGTGTTGTTGCATTTGTTGGCGACATTGTTCACGAGCGTGTCGCTGTCCGCATCAACGAGACCTGGTCGATCGCCTCCTTCGGACGCGTAGCTGTTGATAAAGACCAGGCAGGCGGAGGAGGCAGGGTCAACGTCCGGGTCATTGGAGCTCACGTCCCATAGGACAGCGGTGTTGTCTTCATAGGCTTGTTGTTGAATGGCGTCGAGAGGCGCGATGATGTATGCTGGGCTGTTGGAGCCGGAGCCGCCGCCAACCCAGAGAGTGTAGTTCTGGATGGCCGGCATGACACTGTCGAATGAAAGGGTTAAGCTTGCGGACTCGGGGGCTTTGGCATCGTATCCAAATACAGAGACGAGGCGGGGTGACTGGAGAGGTAGCGCAGAGTTCTCGTTTTTGACGAGAACGTGGCCCTCAATTGCGCTCTGAAGTAGAGCGTCTTTCTCATCGGCAGAAGTTCCGATGACAACTTCGTGCTCGGAGTAGACGTCTTCGGGCATGCCGATTCCAGGAGATGGGAAGTCGGTGTCTTGGTTCATTTGATACCAAGAAGCGATGATTCTGGCCGGGTCAGTGAGAAAACCACTAGTGAAGGTGGCCTAGCTTACCTAGTAACCATGTCGTCGAGTCTCGATGCTTCCATACTACCATTGGCTATGGCCGTGGTGAGATTGGAACCCCATGTGGTGGTACTTGGCATGACCATGTCCAGCCCGGCATTAGCACCAGCAATCCCGGCGTGCTGGGCACCCCAATCAGTAACAACATAGCCTTCTGCGTATAAGCAACGGTGTCCAGTAGTGGGTAATATGAGTCTCTTACCTTGGAAACCTAGTTCAGTCTTCAATAGCCCGTTGAGCGTCTTGCTGTTCTGACAGGCATAGGAGTTATTGACCCGGTTGTACGAGCACATGACTGAGACACTGCCCGCCAGCACGGCATCTTGGAAGGGCCAGAGGTAGAGTTCATGGATGGTCTTGTCATCAATATTCGAGGAAACCGAGGCGACTGTGACTCCATTCTCTGTCTCAGGGTTTCTGTTGGTCTCTTGCTCGTTTCCGATGTAGTGCTTTGAGTGTGTCAATCAGTATCACTCGCGGTTAAGATAAAGCAGTAAGGAGTATACACACCTTCACAGAGACACCAACGCCGGCCTCCTGCACACCTTGGACTGTCTCATACACCAGCGCCCCGCTGAGATAGGGATCAGTGGAGAAGCCTTCCCAGTTCCGTCCGCCTTCCGCGACACGACCGATGGGGCCAACCACAGGGCCCAGCAGAAGGTTGACACCCTTTCGATGAAACTCTTGTCCCATGTACAGAGCCCGTTGGTGAGCAAGGGTTTTGTTCCAGCTAGAAGCGAGGAATTAGCAAGGAATTCAACAGATTCAAAGACTGCTGTAGCATGCGTACCTTGCTCCAACATGAATGCCACTGGCCCAGCCATTCACGAAGTCCGTTCCGCGCTGTGTACAGCTTTTAGAAAAGACAACTCCAATCCTACTTGGGTCCACATACCAGCCCATTTCCCGCATCCGACACACAATAGCCAGGAAAGCCTAGACGGGAGACTGCTGGAATATTGCCCGAGCACCCATTACTGGCACTGTAGCCTGCCGTGAAGTTGACCTTCTCCTCGTCCGTGAGCTGGGCGACGAAACTCTTTGCTTTCTCGTACGCTGCAGCCCATCCACCAGTACCGGTACCCTCGGCTGAAGTGCTGCGTGAGCAGTGAATGACAAATGAGAAGATCATGGGAAAACCTACGGGAGGGGTAGACTGGGGGAGAATCGCCATAGAAGTATATATCGCTGGTGATGTTCTGCTCAGTTGGTGCGGCGGAGCAAAGAGAAAGACCACCCAAGAGGGCGATCAAGGATCCTAAGCTGTGCATTCTGCTGCCTCTGTGTTGCCTGCACTGCCTGTCTCTACACTCTCTCCCAGCGACTATGTGGTGGTATTTATCTCCCAGCCTGATCTCCCCCGCAAGGTATACAGATGGAGAAGCATTTGTCAGGACTCCAGGAACTCCGGATATCCCGCACCCATTGCCTGACTTGCGGGTAAATATCGGCGAATAAACCTGAACTTGACTTGATCATGAGGGCCAAGCGCAGGCTCTAGCAGAGGGCAATACTGTGGGTGAGTGAGGAGTAGATACTCAGGTAGAAGGCTATGGGATGAGTGCCGGCTTACGAGTCAGTTACCGGATATTGACCCCCACATGCCGTTCCTCAGCAATCTGGGGTTGTCCCACTAGCCCCACAATGACCGGGATGGCAGGCTAGACAACCAGTCCGGAGGAAGTCCGAGCAATAGGAACAGGGAGAGAAGCATGCGTGACGTGATGCAACCCCGCATTTATCCACAAGAACTCTGAACGTGGTTAATGCAGGGCATGGACCCCTGCTGGTCGGGGTTTGTGGTAGTATGTGCACAAAAAAGCACAAGGATAGCCGGCATTTGTGTTCCGCGATTGTTGTGTCCTAACCTTTGTAGACTGGTTGAGCACTCCAGGAACAAAGTGCTGACAAGCAACAAGTGACAGACCTTGGCTGTTCTCTTGGTCAAATGAATGAAGCATCATGCCATCCGCACGGACTTGGCTGGCTGAAGCTTGTTGGCAACTTTAGTAGACTTGGGGCTCGGGGCATGGTCCACCGAAAGTAATCCTTCCTTAGCTCAGTCTTCGGCCAGAGAAGTCGGCAAGTAGAAGAGGGGGTGCCCAGTTATGACTAGGGAAGTTGTCGTATCCAGGAAACTCGAGCCTAACCGGTTGGATTGGGCCGTGTGCTTCTCAATGCCAAGGCAGCTAGCGTGAGGTCGCTTAGAAAAACGCATAATGCGGGGTATGTCGCTGCTCTATAATAGCAGGAGTTGAAAGAACGCAAAGTAAAGAACGCAAAGTAGTAATCCTAGGAAACCTCTGCAAGGTCCCAAAGTAGCATTCAAGCCAACACTCTCCGTCACCAGAGCCCGCTCAGAACAGATTACTCGGGACACTGTTCAACCACGACATATCCTGAAAGTCCAACAGATCAATGCCCTCAAACAAGCCACTGTTGAATCCCTCCCCGAGCGACACATCTCCGAACCCATTCGACGTGGAAGTTCCAGTTTGAACGGCTTGGGAGGGCAGCTCCTGATCCGTCGAACGGCCCTCCGACACAACGCGCTCATACAGTATCTCTAGCGCAGCAACACAACGACGCGCGGAGGTGCTGTAGCTGTGGTATCTGCGAAGGATCTCGAGCGCATGGTCCCAGCTTTCGGTAATGGCGGGCTCAGTGACTTCTTCCAGGATGGCTGGGCAAAGGCGGCCGGCAATCAGAACGGTGGCAGCTGTGTAGACGTCTGTTTATAGTCAGATAAGAAAACTTAAGAACTGTCTCCAAGGTATCTGCAGAACAAGAAAGAAAATCGGTAAGGGTTCAGATGCTCACAGAGAATGTTATACCACCACGCAGGGAGTGGACCAGCCGATCCGTCGGCGGGAATGTGACCGTGGATCAGGCCAATAACCTCCTGTGCGACTTTGACGCAGATAATAGAGCACTGGAGTGCTATACGCTGGGGAAATGAATCTTGAAGACAGATAAGGGGATCGGCGACTCCGATGTCGCGGGAGGTACAGTATTTGGACAGAATGGGTCGGAAAAGAAGCATGCGCACATGGAGGAACCTAGCGACTCGAGTTCAACAGATGTCTTTTGCGATCGAAATTGAGAAATCTTACCGTGCTCGTAGTACAACGCTCTGATGGTAGAACATTTTGTCGCCGTAAGCGAGAGAAGTGTCACCTCGCAAGTGCTCTGGTAGGGTTCGTGACCACTTGGTGAGCGCTCGGTCCAATTCGAACATCGTATGACCACCCTCCGTGGTCTGTTTGTTGAAATAAAAATCGTAAACATCTTCCGGACTTTCATCCGGATTAGGGTTGTAGAGGCTGAGAAGAATATCATTTAAAATTTCGTAGAGCTCCAAAGACTTGGCATAAAATGCCATCACAGAAGGTCGACCAGCCGGTTGAATTATGTCGGTGCCTGCAGAGGGTATATATTCTTCGTCGACAGTCGCTGGTAGCGGCACGGAGCCACCGGACGCTTTAGCTATCATGGAGGGGCGACCGAAAGTCATGGAAATTACCCTAGAACTCTTTAGCTTCTGTGAATGGGAAAAAAGGTGGGGCTGTTCTTACCTGTCCATCAACACGCATCCGTGCCAGATCTTCCGGGCCAGCTGCTTCTCCTGAGGATTACGTAGACGAGCACTAGTCTGCGGAAGATGTAGTCCCAGACTCTGTGCATTTCGAATGGCCAACCCAGTGACGATCCAGCACTGATGAGCGGAGTCTGTGCTTTGGAGATACTGAGCCATGAGCAGCAAGCACTGAATGAGCTCTGCGGAGCCTGTATTCCACAGATTGAATTGAAGAAGATCTTTGGCGCGAGAGAAAAATGCATCTGCCGACGCCTCCCGCTCTTCGGGTGGAATGAAGTCAGCTAGCTGGCAGGCCAATGCAAAGATCACGTTGAAAGTGCACATCAGCATATTCTCGTCCGAGTGAGAAGGCTCTCCAGTCCAGAGCCTCGAGTATTCAGCTCGTAGATTCAGACTATCGATGAGGGGATAAAGAGGAAAGACAAAGGTCCAGTAAACCTCCATCAGACTGTCTGCCGTTTTTCGAGGCGGAAGGACGTAGTTAGAAATTGCAGACGGACGCTGTGTTCGCGAGGACTTCAGCCCGGACGAGGATGCCGCTCCGAGGATCGAGTCGGATGTTCCACGATATGGTGACGGGACCCTTTGGTCAATAGCGGTTCTGATTTGTCGGATGAAGCTGGCAGCACTGGAGCTGCCAAAGAAGCCTTGGGCTAGCCGCTCTTCTTCCACCTCGCCCATCATTGCGTTCACGCCATCTGTATGCTGTCTTGGGATTTGCCGGTTGTCAGGAGCCGTATCCTGGCACACTCTATCCTTGTGCATACAGATCGATGCAGCGTCCGGGGTTTGTTCGCATAGAAGACATGGCGAAAGAGATCTACCCGCGCTATCAGCGACTGATGTGGTTGGGAGATGCTGCCGATGACTCGTGGAGGGTGGAGCGACTGCACTCGACGTTGGCGTTTGAAGCGGACTTGGTAATCGAGTCTAAGATTCAGAACATTTACTCTGTGAGTCCTTTTATGATAATGTCTTAGGACATCAGACTCGGAGACGAGATCATTCATGCCAACACGGCTTACCTGCGGAGATCCGGCGCCCAATGATTGAGCACTACCCACCTGTGCCCTCCCGGGACTTTCGAGAAGCTTTAACCGATTCTCAAGGCCTTTGACATAGCTTTGCAGAGCAATGTCAGCAGACGATGATTCAATTTATGCCTGAGATACAAAGCAGGATACAAGGCTGGACTGACCTTTGCATAGCTCGCTTCTTGTCTCCAGTATAAATGCACTTCTCTCGATTTCCTTTCCTCACACATGGTCCACATACTGCACAACACGCGTCAGCTCAACGATGGTAGGGGTACAGCTTCGGACCAGACATACCGGGATGGATGCCGTCACACCGGACCTTCCGGACGCGGCATTCATCGCACGCGACCGTGATCTTGTAACGTTTCTGTGGAGTAGCAGAGCCATCTGCTGAAGCCCAGCGTTTCGAAGAAGATAGACTAGTCATAGATGGATTAGTAGAAAGGTGTTAGCACATTCGCGTGCGCTGTCTGGGTCTGGGGAATTGATGGAGACGGAAGGAATTCCGGGGAAAGAGGCCACGGACAAGTGCGGTGCGGGAGCTTCGGTTCCGGTTCCGTGGGTCTCGCCTCGCTCGCTCACTGGGGTTGGAAGTGTAATTATACGTGGATGTAAATAGTAGTCTAGTGGTTCTATTCGAATAATCCTCTTGCTACCCACTAGATTTCACTCTCCTTCTAAATTCTACTCGACCATTCGGTCACTTACGTATAGTGGATGACAACGATTACTCTCCGTGACCAGATTGCCTGGACAGCAGAGTCAGAGATGAGCTTCTCATGCTTTACTTTATTGAAAAGTCGAGCGTAGACTTGATCGCACAGCTATCAATCAATTTCAAAACCTCTTGATAGACTATCTCAAGAGACTGACAACTTCAATCGACAGCGAATTCTATCATACTACTGGCATCACCTTCCCGAGGGCGTTAGCCTGGACGCTATTTAATAGGATTTTGTAAGAATAATAGGCGTATTGTTATGCCCGGGTCATAGTTCTGATTGCACGGGACTTCTTCCAAAACCGTCGATCTTTAACAAGCTGTGCGTACCTCACCTATGAAATCTATTATCCTCCCGTGATGTGATATCGACCTACCCCTTTGTCGACTATTACTAGTCTGACCGCGTAGCAACAATGTGCACAGCAACAATCGGCAACATAGCGCATGCTCCAACAATTGCACACATAACCCCGGCCGCACCAGCCAGCCCCAATGTCTCGAACATGTCGGGGAAATAAAATGGACCAATCTAGCCGCAGAGCACTCAAAGTCAGCACGAACCTCAAGTTTGACCATGTCTGCGAACTCACAAATCCATAAAGATGGCGAAACACATTGATGCAAACCCCAATATCTGTAGCCACCTCGCGATGGCTATCAATAGCAAATGAGATCAGGATAGTAGTGATCACCTGGTTACCGAAACTGGCGATTGCCGCGCCCACGCATGGAGTCACGTTCCAGGACGTGGCCTTGCTGAGCTGGAACCCCCAGACCAAAAGGCCGGCGATGACGGTGCCGAAGCCGACATAGGACAGCCAAAGACGGTCCGCTGGGCGGTGATGACCCGTGCGTTTCTGGACGATCTGCAAGAAACGGTCGGAAAGGGGACCGCTCAGCTGCTCGCCAAGCAGGCAGCCGATGATGATAGCAATGAACTGCAGGCCGATTTGCTGCGAGTCAAAGCCGAATTTCTCCCCAAAGGCAATGGGCATCTCGACAATGAGGGCGATGTTGCCGTAGCAAAAGACTATGGCGTGAGCACAGGCGGGAATGAGGACGCGCGGAAGCCGCACGTAGAGGAGGGGCTCGACGAATTCGCGCGCCTTGAGGGGTCGGGTATTCATCCGTCGAGGGATGAATTTCTGGTAGAAGTGGGATCTATGGGGGCATGCTGCAGAGTTGTGGCTGCTCTCCGGGATGTACAGAGTTTCTTCGCCCAGGAATAGGTAGGCGACGAGCTGCCAGAAGTTCATGATGGCAAAGATCCAGTACATCCATTGGTAGCCAATGTGTTTCGTCACGAAACCCATGATGAAGGGTCCTCCTGGCGTCCCGAGGGTGAGCATCAGCGTCCACCACCCCAGCTTCTGGGCTCGCTTTTCAGGTTCACAAAGCTCCGTGATAATGCCACTGCCTATACCCATAGGTGGCGATATAAAGATCGCTGTTAGGACGCGTGTGGCCATTTGAGTTCCATAGGTCGTGCAGCGAGCTCCACCAATGTTGCATACCATGCTCCCGAGCACCGATAGTATGAAGATATGATAGCGGCCGTAGATCGAGGTAAGAGGCTTCCAGAATAAGGGGCATATCCCTAGAAGCAAGATCTAGGAGGGATGTATGTGAGCTAGGGCTTCTATGCATTTTTCATCACGGAGACTCAAACGAGGTCGACTAACCTGCATCGAAGTGAGATAGCTTGCTTGCGGCACCGTAACCCCGTACACCTCGGCCATGGTGTCGTATGCTGGAATAATGCCTGCGGCCATGAAAGTTGCGACCATTGAATGAAAAGCAACCATCAGAATCTGGGCATTTTTCTTCCACTCTGGCCATTCCTGGGGGTTGCTTGCGGAGACATTTGACCAAGTCTCGCAGACTTGGTCTGGCACTCTAGAGGATACATCTTCGAGATGAGTCGCGGTATTGTACTCGCCTCCTTTGACATCTGAATCAGACGTGTCTAGAGCTGACATGTTGCTTTTATCGTCTTTCACAGTGGGTAACAAGGAATTAAACAAGGAATTGTGCGGTCTAGCGCCACGCCAGATGGGGAGACAATATATCGCCACCACTCAGACTAGAAAAATAATAGCACCGTACAAGAGATTATGGCGAGCGGATTGATAGTTCCAAATCTCTTCTCATCGTGTTGTGCTGGACCTTTTATACCATGTTCCGTCCGCGCTTCTCTCAACCCCATCTACCCCATGGGGAAGGATAGGGTGTAGATTCCCAACTGGAGCGGGCCTGGATCCGCACTTTCATGGCGCACGGCCGTCATGGTCAGGGTCCCATTGGAACAGTTCGATCAAATACACTCTTGGCACCTCGAAATGAGAGGAATTGTTTCCGACGAGGCTCAAATCGCGGCCAGAAGGTCGCTTACCCGAGGGTATACCCGATACAATTGTAGAAGTATCGGGTCCGCATCCGATACCATCCTTGCCATCCGTTGGAAACAATCCACTTATCAACCTTGTTCATTCAAGTCCGCACACCTTATTTGATGGACATCGTTCGCTCTTAGGGGATACGCGGGTGCACCGTGGTCCAGCCGCTCTGAATTTGGTGGACCACGCCAGTAATGACGATTTGACTTCCTGAGAAATAGAGAAAAAGTGTCAATCTCGGATGCAGTTCCTGGCAGATGAACTTGGAATCTTGTTTGATACCTGTGGGTACTGCCACTCCATTGATTTCAACACTCCCTCACACATCGTGCCTATCTTCCTCGTGCTTGCCCTCTCCTCCTGTACTCTTCCTCGCATGGTGGCTCGATACGGTCAGGAGAGTGTACCACAGCTCAAGGTCACGTTTCAAGTCTTGCTAGTGATCTGTCAAACAAGATCAGGGTCAGGATGTAGGGGGTCGAGGGGGAAAGTGAGGATTGCAGAAGAGTTGAAGGTATTGCTGTAACGTTGGATTCCCCGCACCAAGTCCGCACAGCGTTGCATGCATTGCGAGGCATAATGTCGGGTGAATGAAGGCCGAATAAATTTTCCGTGAGAGATTGCATTCTGCTTGGCCTGCGGCTTCCCCCGCATTTTGATCCAGTTTCTCCCCAGATCATAGGCGAAGGCGGGGGACCTTCCGCTTCGATCGTCCCTTGGCATTCCCTACAGCCCAACAACCATCGCTTCGAATCCAACTTAGCAGGTAGACTTGCGCTACAATTGTTGTCATGAGTCAGGACGATCGTTCATCCGGGTTGATCTGTGCCCGATGGCCTCCATCACGCCACCGACTATAAAAGCAAGACGATAGACAGTGCGTCATGTCACGATGCGCAGGGACTTCGCAGTCAAGATCCGCCCTATAGAATCAGTCACGATGCGCCGAAATACTGCCATTGGCGTGTTGGCGACATGCCTCACCTTAGCCTCTGCAACACTGCAAACCAGCCAGAATGAAAGCACGATCACTCTGGCAAATGACCGCCTGACCGCGGTCTTTGCAACCAACAAAGGCAGAATTGTCGACCTCTCCCTCGATAACCAGGACCTGCTCGGTCCTCAATCAGGGGATACAGGGACCGGTCCCTACCTGGATTGCTATTGCATCCCTTCGGGCTTTTACACACCTGGATCCACAAGCCCCAGCATGGAGGTCGTGGAGGGGACAGATGCTACCGGAACCAAATATGCCGGTGTGATCATGAACGAGACATACCCTCCGACAGGCCAGCAATTCCAGCAATACTGGTTTCTACGTGATGGTGAGACGGGTCTGCACACTTTCAGTCGGCTCGCCTACTACAACGAAACTACGCCGTTCTTGCGCAACCTGCAAGAGTTCCGGACTCTTTTCCGGCCTAACACGGATTTGTGGACGCACCTGACTTCGAGCGAGGTTCAGACTGCTCCCCTCCCTAGTAAAGAAGCTATCAGCAAAGAAATCGTCGTTCAGGATGCAACTTGGACATTCAACAACACCCCCGAAGATGCGTATTATACTCAATTCTCGGAATACTTCACCAAGTATACTTTCTCAAATGGTCAGTGCTGTTATTCCTTCATCTTCCACGTCGCACATGGCTGATAACTCCGAAGATTGGCGCGATAACTCGGTTCACGGTATGTATGCGGATGGAACCACGTCTGATGGCACGACATACGGAGCGTGGCTGGTGATGAACACAAAGGTGAGGTCCATTTACAACGAGCAGCACACAGGGAACTAACTGTAATACTTGCTAGGATACATACTACGGTGTACGTTAGTGTCATATACAAGCCTCCTTGACTAGGCTGACCATACTAGGGACCCTTGCATTCCGACCTTACCGTTGATGGTATCGTTTACAACTACCTGGTGTCGAATCACCACGGAGAAGGAACCCCAAATATCACTTACGGTTTTGACCGCACTTTCGGTCCTCAGTACTACCACTTCAATGGCGGAAAGGGGTCCAAATCGACCTTGGAAGAGCTGAGGTCTGATGCTGAAACTTATGCGAATCCTAGCTGGAACGTGAAGTTCTATGATTCGATCGCCAACCACGTGGTAGGGTATGCGCCTTCAAGTGTTAGAGGTACAGTGCAGGGACACATCAAGCTTCCCAAAGTAGCAACCCGGCCGATCGCTGTACTCACGGTAGATGGGCAATACTTCCAGGACAACTCAGTTGACCCGTCATCTTACCAATACTGGGCTGAGATTGACAAGAATGGGAAATTCAACATTGACCACGTCAAAGAGGGCAAGTACCGGCTCACTGTGTATGCGGACGGTGTCTTCGGTGATTATGAACGCGATGGCGTGCGAGTACAGGCTGGCAAGACTACGAAAGTTCAGGAGACATGGGTTGAGGAATCCGCAGGCACCGAGGTCTGGCGGTTAGGCACCCCCGACAAGTCATCGGGAGAATTCCGCCGCGGCGTTGCTAGAGATGAAACCCATCCACTGCACCCTCCGCAGTATCTAATCTATTGGGCTGCCTACGACTGGCAGGAAGACTTCCCCAACGGAGTCAATTACACGATTGGAAGCAGCGATCCTGCCACGGATTTCAACACGGTGCAGTGGTCCGTGTTTGGTCCGACCCCGAACAATCCCGATGTCGAGTACGACACCACGCACGATTGGACCATCAACTTCAAGTTGGATAAGAAGCAGCTGCAAAAGAGCAAGAAGGCGACGTTGACCATCCAGCTTGCAGGCGCGAAGACCGCGTCCGGTAACACCGATGTATGGAACCCAGCCGAGGAATACAACAATCTCTCGTTGGAGAGTTATATCAACGGCCAAGAGGAGCCCTTGAGCATGGTGATCGGGTTCAATCAGTCCAGTAGCTGCATTGTCCGGTCTGCCGTCAGTTGCTACCAGGTTCGATCACGGATGGAGTTCCCAGCTGACTGGCTGGTGGTCGGAAATAATGTCTTGACGTTGCATTTGCCGTACAATGCCACGGACACGGAGACGGCGATTTTGCCTGGGACGGTATATGTGCAGTATGATGCCTTGAGATTGGAGGTGTCATAAGAATGAAGGCATGATCGGTAGCACGCAGAATTAATGGGATGTACTTGTACTTGCCCCACATCAGGAACCAGAGATCAAGAATGTGCTCAATTTTGGACTTTTGTTACAGCCTGAGGCATTAACATCTTTTGCCTCGATAAGTTATCCATATCCCGTTGCACAAGCAATAAGTTGAGGACGACATGCTCGGGTAAGACGAGTAAAACCATGAACAAACTCTCATTTACGTCAATGACGAACTGCAATGCTCAGTGCACAGTAGCTTCGAGCAAAACAGACTGAGCTTTGACGGTATGGGCTGATCATTTAGTTAATCAAGTTGATGAGTGATCGCCCCTCCATCCCCTCCCAATGCGGTAATAACCTCGGTTCAGGTCCAAACCCGGGGAAATCCTCCAAATAGCCATCAGTAGTAATCTTCGCCCCTTGATTGGCATATAAGCTGCTGCATATCTTCCCCGCAAATTGAGTCCTGACATTTCTGAGTCTGTTTTGTACAACCAGGATTCACTGGACAAGACGTCACCCCTAGTGAGTGCTGTCTGCGCAGTCGATTACCTGCCGAATTCCTCCAGCCATGTCCCAGACCTTTACCCGTGCCGAGGTTGCACAGCACAACACCGAAGACTCGGTCTGGTGCATCATCGATCACCGCGTCTACGACCTCACCGACTTCCTCGATGCTCACCCCGGTGGCAGCGTGGTCCTCAACCAGATCGCCGGCCAAGATGCCACCACGGACTTCTATAACCTCCATCGCCAGGAGGTGTTGGAGCGGTACAGCCGTCTGTGCATCGGCACGGTAGCCGGAGAGAGCCCCGAAGTCGTGACCCCCGAGCCGGGCAGTCTCAGCCAGGTTCCCTACGCCGAGCCGCTGTGGCTGCGGCCCGCGTTCAAGAGTCCCTACTACAATGACAGCCATCGGCGACTACAGAAGGCGCTGCGCGAGTTCACGGACCGATATGTCACGCCGGAAGCGCAGGAGAAGGAGAGGGACGGCACCTATATCAGCCAGGAGTTGATCGATCGCATGGCTGAGACCAACATTCTGGCGATGCGGCTGGGCCCGGGTAAGCATTTGCATGGACGGAAGTTGCTGGGGGGTGTCGTTGATGGGAAGGATTTCGACTATCTGCATGACTTGGTCGTCTCGCAGGAGCTGGTGAGGGCCAATGCTCGAGGTGAGTTCTTTGTTTCGATTCCAGAATCGACATTTCTGACTATGAGCAGGCTTTCAGGACGGAAACATGGCAGGCATGGCCATCAGTCTGACCGCCGTTCAGCAATGGTTGCGCAATGAACCTCTTCGCCAGCAGATAACAGATGAGGTCTTATCTGGCAAGAAGAAGATGTGTCTTGCCATCACGGAAGCTTTCGCGGGCAGTGATGTGGCTGGTCTACGCACCACGGCTCAGAAGACCCCGGATGGGAAGTTCTACATTGTGAATGGAACCAAGTATGGCCATCAATCCTGCACTGGACCCCACGTGCTGACTCCTGCAGGAAATGGATCACGAACGGCATGTTCTCTGACTACTTCGTTACCGGCTGTCGGACAGAGAAAGGCTTCTCGGTGCTCCTGATCCCTCGTGGGGAGGGGGTCGAGACGAAGCAGATCAAGACCTCATATTCCACCACTGCCGCAACGGCGTTTGTGCAATACGAGAATGTCAAGGTGCCGGTCGACAATCTCCTGGGTGAAGAGCATAAGGGTTTCATTGTGATCATGAGCAACTTCAACCACGAGCGCTTCATGATGGCCAGCAGCGTCATTCGCATGTGTGCCACCATTGTCGAGGAGTGTCTAAAATGGTGCAACCAGCGCATCGTCTTTGGGAAAAAGTTGATCGAGCAGCCAGTTATGCGGCAAAAGTAAATCCACCACTTCGAGATCCTCCCCCTTTGATTTTCGCTAATGTACGGGATTACAGGCTCGCTCGGATGATCTCCCTCTGCGAATCCAACCAAGCTTGGCTCGAGTCCATCGCGTACCAAATGTGCAACATGAGCTATGCAGAGCAATCCGCTCACCTGGGCGGACCCATCGGCCTGCTCAAATCCCACGCCACACGCTCAGCTCAGGAGATCGCCGAACAAGCTACCAACATCTTCGGAGGCCGGGGTCTGACGCAGACCGGGATGGGCAAGGTGATTGAGATGTTCCATCGGACGTACAAGTTCGATGCTATCTTGGGTGGCACGGAGGAGATTCTGGCTGACCTTGGTGTGCGCCAAGCGATGAAGAAGTTCCCTAAGGCCATGCTATGATCCTGTCTCTCGATCTCAGCAATTATAACTGAATGCAGGCATTCATATAGTTTCTGCAGGACCAATCATACAGCCTGTTCATTTTCACTTACTGCATATGTACTATTCTTAGATATATGATAGTCATCAAGAACATGTTTCACCATCCACTTAGTCGCTCTTCGGAGATTACACCCATATCAAATGACTACCATTCTCACTCGACGCTAAAGTGCTTGATATTAGCAAGCACTAGGATCAAAGCCTAGTGCTTATCAGGCCTATCTCGACTGAAACAAGCTCATCAACGATGACGAGGCCCCTGAGCTCCCAGATACTACAAATTAGAGTCGACCTCCCACTAAGATTCCAACTACCTTCCTCATCGACCTCATCCACCACCCAACCTAGAACAACTCACCTCTCACGTACGATAAACCACCCTACCACCTACCCTCTACAATGACTCCCCCTCCCCCCACCTCAAAAACCTACATCCTCTACACCTACTACCAATCCACCTGCGCCAACCGCGTGGTAATCGCACTCCACCACAAATCCCTCCCCTTCACGCACCACTACATTGACCTACGCTCCGCCGAGCACGAAACCGCCGCCTTCGCCGCCCTTAACCCCAGCCGCAGCCTACCCGTACTGGTCATCACCGACCCGACAACAGGCACCGAGACGATCCTCACGCAATCCGTCGCCATCCTCGAATACCTCGAAGAAGCGCACCCGGACTGACCTGCACTCCTGCCACCGCTCGACGCAGCACCGCTCGCCCGCGCCCGCGTCCGCGAGCTCGTCAACCTCATCACCAACGACATCCAGCCGCTCTCGAACGGGCGGATCGCGCGCCGCGTGCGGCAGATCCGCGACGAGGTGCAGGATCAGCTGAGCTTTGTGCAGGAGGTGAACCTCGCTGGGTTGACGGCGTACGAGCGGTTGTTGGAGCGGTACGGGGCGGACAGCACGTACTCCGTGGGCGAGGGGGTGACCCTCGCGGATGTATGTTTGGTGCCGGCTGTGGAGATGGCGGTGGCGTATCGCACGGTTTGAGTGCGTTGGTCAGGGTCAGGGCCGTCGTGGAGAGGTTGAAGGCTTTGGACGCGTTTCGGAGGGGCGATTGGAGGAGGCAGGGGGATACACCGGTTGAGGTTAGAGTTGAGTAGGTTGTCACTTTCAATTGTGTACGGTATAGTATATACTTCTGCTTGGTGGGAGCGGCAGCCGCTGCGTTGTGGGATACTAGGTATATATACAGCACGGAAAGCACGAGTGGGATAGGGCCCGATAAGAACCATGATCTATCAAAGAATCTGCATGGGATTGAATACTCCGAAGAGAAAGGAAACATAAATCACCCTTTCAACTATAAGTTACCTAGTAGTATTCACCCTGCGCAATTTCCGCGGTTCTAGTCCGTTGTGCTGTCAAAAGCTCAGCTCCAAGTGACTAACCCAATGCGGTCGGCCAGGCAGCGATAGGCGTCGTAATGTAAGCTCATCCCAGCCGATAAGAACATCGCGGACATTTTACGCCACCGTCACTTTAACCTTACTTACCCCATCTACTCATATCTGAACCGACCCACAATCTCAACATACACACCATTATGGCAGATGCTTTGAATCCGGATCATGTCCTGGAGCTTGCTGCGACGGCCATCCGTCAGGACGAAGGCGCGTCGCCCAGCTTGAAAACCCCCTACGAGGCTGTCGCTGTGATCGGCCACGCCTGTATGACAGCCGTGGGCTTTCGACTCGTCGGACTGGGAGAGGACCACAATCTTGGTACGCGATACCTGCGCCTTTCTCTGTTCCTACAAGCATATTTACTAATCTCATGGGCACCTACAGAAAGCTCGTCCGACAGCCCGCGTCTACCGGCCGAATGGAACTCGAACACCAGCTTCGCCTTTCGCTACGCTCACTCCCAGTCCTCCATGCAGTACCTGCTTAAGGTCAGCCGACTGGGCAACAAAGCCGTGGTGCTCGCGCTAGCCCTGGGCGATGACAAGACGACCTCGTTCGACCTCCCCGTCCAAGACTACATTTCCGAATCCGCGCTCCCCTTGTCCTCCTCCGCCGATCTCCCCAGCGCCCTCAGAGAAACATTTATCTCGCCCCCGCGGGTCCAAGATCTGATCAACCTGTTCAAGATCAACGTCATCCAGAAACTCGCACCGGGGCTGTACAAAGAAGGATACGAGGATACAGGCCGCCAGTTGCGGGAGGTGCAACAGGAGCGGCCACCGCGACACGACCCTCTCCGAGACGATTCTCTCCCCCAACCTGCTCGCCCTTATCCATTCGATGACCCTCTAGCCGTGCGTCCCGGCCGACCGGTTCCAGCCGGCGACTTTCCTCCCCCGGGCTTCGAGGATGAGTTCGAGATCCAGAGACCCCCTCGGGGTTATCCGGGGATGGGCGGTCGGAACCCACTGAGTATTGGTGATCGGGATCTGTACCCAGCAGGTCTGGGTCCCCATGATCCGATTTATGGTGGCGTTGGCCCGGGGCTTGTGGGCGGCGGCGGGGGTGGGATGCATCCGACCTTCGACGATCCCCTGTTTGCGGGACGGCAAGGTGGAGGAGGGAGAGGAGGATATGATCCCCAAGCGCCTCCAGGAGCACGATATGATCCTGTTGGACCTGGAGACGGAGCACCGTTTGGCCAGGGGGGGCGGGGACCATCCTTCGGCGGACGCGGAGGAGGAGGATTCGGCGGGTTTGGGGGATTTGGCGGTGACATCATTTAAACCACACTTCGGCCCAAAATTATTGGAGGGGAAGGGGACATGTAGTATGACTTAATGACGAAAATGCTCCACGGGAATGACTGGCTGGCCATTTTGAGGATGAATGACTGCAAATTTTGTACTTAATCTGTAACTTGTGCAATTGATGATTGACGGAATGTGCAAGACGGCTGTAGTACTCTGTGTTTGCATTGCTGAGATTGTCTGTTGGAATTGTCGTAATTGTTGTGTTGTAAATGTCGGTATTGTAATTAGATTCTCCGCCCGTGCCACACTCACCACCACAACCGAGAGAACTCGCAAGTGTGGCGCAGGAAGGAAAATTCCTGGGGCAGAAAGCAGGAAAGGTGGGCGGTGTGGCGGTGTGGCGCACGCACGGGCGGCGGGCACTGCAGATATGACTGACTGACTATTGAACTGCTAAACTGCTAAACTGCTGCTCTCCTCTGCTCTGCTGCTCTGATGCCCGTCCACCCTGGCAGATTGCTAACCTGCTAACCTGCTAACCCATCCAACTCATCTCACACCTCTCCACCTCCTTCTAGCCAGCTCCCTTTCCCCCCTCCCCACCACCAGTCTTCCCATCCCAATCAACTCTTCCAACTTGAAAATCCCCTTTCATCCTTATTGCTATCGCCTAGTTATTCTAGCGACAGCCTTTTGTGTCGCTTTTCTCCTCCTCGTCCTCCCTCTCCTGTTGCCCCAAATTAGGTCTCGTTTCGCCCCGGCCGTCTTGCTTCCCCCCTCTCATCCAACCCCAAAGAAAAGAATCCCGCCTTACCTCACCTCACGAGACCTTTCTCCCTTCACACCCCACCGCCCATCGCCGCTTGCTCTCGCCCGAATCTCGCTCCCTACCACCTGCAATTCCCCTCGGTGGTCTTCCCAATGGATAACAATATGGAAATCGATACCGCGCGGTCGCCCGAACCTCACCACCTCTCCCCGACGACCGACCCGGGTTCCATACCCACCCTCGACGGATGGATCGAGAGCTTGATGACCTGCAAGCAGCTGGCAGAGGAAGATGTTCGGAGACTGTGTGATCGGGTGTGTCTTTCTGTTGATTGGATATTCCGGCTGTTGTCGACCAGCTCCTAATCATGCTTTTGTTTTTCCCCCACCTAGGCGCGAGAGGTACTGCAAGACGAGTCCAACGTTCAGCCCGTGGTATGTGTCCTTTGATTATGATGATCACCATAATTCTCCTGGTTGGCCCCGTCCACCGATGAGACTTTCGCTGTCGCGACCGATCGGGCTGACCGGAAACCTGCCTCTTCGCAGAAATGCCCAGTGACTGTGTGCGGTGATATCCACGGCCAGTTCCACGATCTGATGGAGCTTTTCCGCATCGGTGGTCCCAACCCCGACACGAACTACCTCTTCATGGGTAAGTGGAGGCGTGCGGCGATCCCTCATCCCGGGGGTTGCCTCTCCCTGTGTGCGTGGGTGTATGTGTGTCTCCGACTAACGCGCGTGTCCGACCTCCCCGTGTAGGTGACTACGTCGACCGTGGTTACTACTCCGTAGAGACCGTCACACTCCTTGTCTGCTTGAAGATCCGCTACCCGCAGCGTATCACCATCCTGCGAGGAAACCACGAGTCCCGCCAGATCACGCAAGTCTACGGGTTCTACGACGAGTGCCTGCGCAAATACGGCAACGCCAACGTGTGGAAATACTTCACCGACCTTTTCGACTATCTCCCCCTCACCGCACTCATTGAGAACCAGATTTTCTGTCTGCACGGCGGTCTGAGTCCGTCGATCGACACGCTCGACAACATCCGCTCCCTGGACCGCATCCAGGAGGTGCCGCACGAGGGCCCCATGTGTGATCTGCTGTGGAGTGACCCCGACGACCGATGCGGCTGGGGGATCTCCCCCCGTGGAGCGGGTTACACATTCGGACAGGACATCTCGGAGGCGTTCAATCACAACAACGGCTTGACTCTGGTTGCACGGGCGCACCAGCTGGTAATGGAGGGTTACAACTGGTCGCAGGATAGAAACGTGGTCACGATCTTCTCAGGTATTGCTGTCTCTGCCCGAGGTATCGGCGTGATGACGCGGCTAATTTTGGTTTTCGTCTTGCAGCTCCTAATTACTGCTACCGTTGCGGCAACCAAGCCGCAATCATGGAGATTGATGAGCACCTCAAGTATACGTTGTATGTGCTTTCGGGTCGATTCCCCTGCCTGCTGGAAGTTGACCTCGCTAACACTGGCCCTCTAGCTTACAATTCGATCCCTGCCCGCGCGCAGGAGAGCCCATGGTCTCGAGGCGCACCCCGGATTACTTCCTGTAATCAGTTTCTTCGTTGTGATAGACATTTTCCTTTCCACCTCCCCGCTGGCAAAGTTGAGGCTCTTCTTTCGTCGACTTCCTTCGAGAGGACTCCCGGGAGGATCATTCGAAATCAAGGGATACAATAGCAGGGGCCCGCGGTCTGGCTACACCGTTTTAAAGTAATTGTATGTCCGTATTTTCTGGCCCGTGTTGATACCAAATTCATGAAAATAAAAAGGCCGTGTTGAAGTCGGTTCTGCTGTTGTCGAGTATCTAGTTTTCCGGTTGGGGGTAAGATACTATGTGTCGGTGGAATCACCGGCTTTGTAGACCAGCTACACAAAGAGGCTCGACAGGGACATGGCACATAAGCCATTGCTGGAGAGGTGTCATGGGTTGGTGACGTAAATTCCGAATGGACGAATCCCTTGTCAAAGAGGCAGGTTGTGTTGTCGATAGCTAGCTAGCTTCTCCTGCTCACGGTGCGGTCCTTACTGGAAGTTTCACTGCAGATGAAAATTCCGTCTGTTTGCCCGGCACAATGCATTTCCTAGCGGACAGCACCACGCATCATCTTACCCCGTTTCCTTACCCAGTCCAACTGATCTACAAGTCCCATCAAAGTTGAACCCAACAACCCTCGCATCTCACGAGATTGACTCAGGCCTTCCTCGCTTCCCTCGTGCCATCTCCCCATGCATCTTCTCCATCGGGACACAGCTTCTATTGCGGTGCAAAGTCCCCAGTCCATCAGATGTTGCCTATCCCATCCCTCCATCAATCTTTCTCATGATCTGTCTCTCGCGTCAATCACAGCACTGCATTTATCGACGCACGGCGGTGCTGCATGAGGACTTGACCCTGCTGCAGAGGAATGAGTGCCAGCCCGATCAAGGATGGCATTGGTTGACCGTGTGTCGAAGCTTAGATGTGTCAGGCAGCTGTCACTCCGACCAGAGGGATGCGCCTGATTTGCGGTAGGAGCAAGCCGAAAGCTGAGCTATCGGATCTCTGCAGCGATCCAGGACTTGACTTTTGGGACATGGCGTTGTTGGAGGTGAATGAGCTTGTTGTGCTTGTTTACGAGTGGCTACGGGCATTATCACCTTGGTGTGAGGTTTTGACGGTGCGTACACCAAGAGGATACCGCTGGCTAGCTAGTATGAGAAGGAAGCAGTATATGGGCTTGCTGCGGTGGGTGTGCTTCCTTCCTGGCTGGAAGCTGCATCAGCTATTGCTCTGAATTGAGAGGTTGAGGGACTCGCTCTGCTGTCTGGCTGATAGAGGTATCCCCCAGTGATGACTAGCAGTGTGAAGTTTAATCAGGCAGGGTCGTGATCGATCCGGACGGGCCAGGAGCCTGATAATCCCTGCTACTGCGCTTCCTAGCGTCCTAGACGGTACCAGTGAGATGATCTCAGAACGAGACAGCTTGCCACTGGGCTAATCTTATCAGGTTCCTTGCTAATGCATGGGCATGGGAGTCCGAGCTGACACCGGTTGGCGTGGACTGACTGGTTTATATCTACTCACTGCAGCTGCACGACAATCTCCCGTGTTCTCTCTCTCGTTTCGTCCCATTTTTGCCTCTCGCAGCGTGAGCACTACATTTCCCACCGCTAGACATTGTTATTGTTCATGGAGCCCCAAATCGCTCTTACGCCAATCGGAGATGATGCCACTCTGCAGCCGACGCCGCAAGATCCAGACAAGCGACGAGACGGTCTCGTCCGCTCCGAGGACCCCTCAAACCAACAAGCAGAGGATACGCACAACTACGCCCAGGGCCTGCAATTGCTTCTGATTTGCATATCGCTCTCCCTCTGTGTGTTTCTGGTCGGACTGGTACGTCTGCAACTTCGTCTCTGAGCCAGGTCCGAAACTGACCCTCTCGCTAGGATGCAACGATTCTGACCACGGCCATCCCCAGCATCACCGATGAATTCGGCTCAGTGGCAGACGTGGGCTGGTACGATGCCGCCTTCCGTTTGACCTCATGCATGTCCCAGCTCTCCCAGGGGAAGCTCTACGACAACTACGCGATCAAATGGGTATTCCTCGTGAATATGGTCATCTTTGAGGCTGGGATTCTGGTGTGGGGGGTCGCGTCCAGCTCGCTGGTCTTCATCATCGGACGAGCCATTACCGGACTCGGCTTCTCGGGCATCAGCCAGGGGTGTATGGTGTAAGTCTACTTCGGAGGAAAGACAGCCTCACAAGTAACCCCGAAGGCACTGACGCCACTGGACTTCTCCCTCAGCATTGTCGCCATGTCCACCCCGCTCCAGAAACGGGCCGCCTACCTCGGCGTGATCAGCGCCAGCGAGTACACCGCAATGGCCGCGGCGCCCATCATTGGGGGCGCATTGACTTCCACCCTCTCCTGGCGGTGGTGCTTCTACATCAACCTCCCGACCGCTGCTGCACCCACCGCCATGCTCCTGCTGCTCAAGCTCCCGCAGATGCCCTCGGGCAATCGCAAATCGTAGATCGAGCGCTTGCGAGATTTGGACCTCCTGGGGTGTTTCTTCTTCGCCCCCGCCGTACTCTGTCTGCTGCTCGCCTTGCAATGGGGCGGAGAGACGTACAGCTGGAACAACGCCCGGATCATCGTGCTCCTCGTGCTCGCACCCATCGTCTTCGCGGTCTTCTGCTTCATTCAGCACTGGAAGCAGGACAGCGCGATGCTACCTCCACGTATCATCAAGAAACGCGTCATCCTGGCGGGGGCGCTCTTCAGTCTCTCGCTCTCGGCGTGTCGCGCGATCGTGCAATACTATGTAAATCTCCCTCTATCCTTCACTCATACAAGATCCCAAACTAAACAGTCATGGTACATACACAGCTAGCGATCTGGTTCCAGACCGTCCGGGGCGCCACAGCCCTGCAGTCAGGCATCAACACCTTACCTCTGGTGGTCGCGGTTCTCGTATCAGCGATGGCAGCGGGACGCTTCATGTCCGTGACGGGGATCTACACCGCGATCATGATCCCAGCTGCCCTCCTCGTGACCGCCGGCATCAGCATGATGACGCGATTCTCGCCGACGACCCCGAAGGGACTGTGGATTCCATCGTTGATTCTGCTGGGGATCGGGGCCGGGAGTAGCGTGTCCATCCCCTTCATCGCGGCGCAGGCGGTGCTGAGCGTCGGTGACCTCTCCGCCGGCATGGCCCTGATGACCTTCTCGCAGGACCTGGGCGAGGCCGTCTTCATCAGCATCGCCCAGGCCGTCTTCCTGCGCCGCCTCGCGCGCGCCCTGCAGGCCACGGCGCCGGCCCTCGACCCGCAAACCGTGATCCATCTGGGCGCCACCGATCTGCGCGGCAAGATCCCGGCGCAGGACGTCGCGGCCGTCGCCCTCTCGTATGACCTCGCCGTGCGCTCGACCTTCTACTTGGCCGTCGCTCTGGCGGGGCTGCTGGTCGTCTCTGCCGTGCCACTTCAAAGGACGACGCTCATGGTTGGAAGACGGTCCAGTCGGTAGCTCCCTTGCTTAGGTCTAATAGATCTGGCGGAGTCTAACAGATCTGACGGGGATTTTGTTTGTTTTCCTTCAGAAGAGGACCCAGGAATGAAAGTTTCAATCGAGGGTAGGGTTTTAGCATCGAGTCTCCCGTCCTCGCGGGGAGTGGTTCCCAGGAGATCAGAGCGGCTACCTGCACACTCTGCTGCTACTGTCAGAATCCCCTGACTTCCCAAGATCCAACTCCGGAGCTACCAAGTACCCAATCACGAGTAGAGCCATAACATTACAAGGCACAAAGCACCGCCTGTGGGTGGTCAGCCACTGCCACAAGGTACGTACGTAACTACTTTCTCGTAGATCCAATAGCTTCGCCCTCAGCTCCATCTTTACTCTCTACAGTACAGTACATTCCAACCAAATCCCATCCATCGACCTTAATCCTTCCAGCATTCCCACAAACCACAAAGCAGAAATCAGCAGCAGCAGCAGCAGCAGCAGCAGCAGCAGCAGCAGCAGCAGCACCCGCGCGCCCGCGCACAGCTTTCCAAAGCTCACAGCTCACCACTCTGCCATTCCGTGATATGGTTCGGTTCCCACTCTATAGCAGCAGCAACTTCACCCCGCTCCGGCACCGAAGTCAGAGAACTGGAACCGCGGAGGCTGGGAAGCACTATACTAGCCTGTACCACCTCGCGAGCTCATTATTGGCTACAATGAAGTCTAGTCTGGTCTAGTCTAGTCTAGTCTAGTCCAGTTCGATATCTGCCAGGACCTGCAACGATGGGGTTGAAGCTGGGGGTTTGCTGGGGGGGGGGGTAAAGCTTCCCGCGCACGAGGTTAAATAATGCCCGTCTTGCATATAGTCCGGTAGTGTACTGTATGTACAGATGAGGAGGGAACCTTACTTAGTAACCCTGGCCCGTGAGTTGACTTACCCCTTCGGGCTTTTTGATGCCGGCTGCGGCGGACTTCCCGTGTGGAGGGTTTTTCCATTTCTGGAAAGCGGGTGGATGAGTCTTGTGTATGTGCGTGCGTATGCGATTGCGTCGGTACAGTACACAGGTTGTTCAGCACTAGCTCGCTGAGGTCTGCTGTTCGCATACTGTGTTGAGGTACGTACCTCCCAGGTTACACTTTACATTTCACATCAAACGCCATGCTTGTGAATATCTCCGCGGTAGCGGTATCATCTCGCCTGTCCCGCTGGGCTGTATGTCTGTCCCTTTGAGGCAATAGATACTTCATTGCCTCATTACTTCTCTCCAAACCCCTAACCCCAACCAACCTTACACCAGCCATAGGTAACTGGTAAAACTCAACATTGTCGCTAACACCACCCAACTCGAGCACTCACTCATTCACTATGTACAATCCCATCAACCCCGGACCATCACCCACCAACCAACCGGCAATCAAACCCTCCCCTTCACCCCCCGGGCAGCAGCAGCAGCCAACAACGCCTCCACCTCCGCCGTATGCTCGGAGAAATGATCGACCAGATCATCCCACATCTTCGGCTCATGCTCGTGCCGCTTCTCGCTGGTCCAGGCATAGTCCGTGATCGTGAAGGGGCGGCTCGACTCGAACATGAAGGCCATGGAGGCCTGGGAGATCTGCATGGCCGGGGGCGCGGTGGCGGTGGCGGATTGGAATTCTTCGTAGGCGACGCCGTGGGGAACCACTTCATTCATATTAGTTACATTCCCTCTGGGTTTCATCGGTAAACAATAGTGGAGGTAGGAAAAAGAAAGACGGGGCACTTACTCCCGCATTCGAACGAGACGCTGCCCGGCTGGAAGGCGTCGGAGCGGCCGCCGTAGTCGCCGTAGAGGAGGCCCATGAGTTCCGAGGCGGCGTTGCGGTGGTAGTACGGCGGGCGGTAGGTGTCTGCCCGAAGTATTAGGATTGAATGGTAATAAGAAGACAGAGGTTAGGGGCATACGTGATGCGACATCCCAGCGCGGGGAGAAGATAAGCACATCCGCCAAGGGAGCGGTGAGGTCGCGCGATTTGGCCGTCAGCACACAAAAAATGGACGGGTCGATATGGTCGACGGAGATGGAGCCGACGTTGACGAATTTGGTCAGGTCGTATTTGTATGGGACCTGCAAAGTATTAGTGCCTTTACACCTTTCTGTGCAGGAGGCAAGGCAGCGTACATAGTTACCATGCCAGGCGACGACATCGAACGGACTGTGGTTCTGCGTGCTTTTGAAGAACTTCCCCCCGAGCTTGTACACAATCTCCCACGGTTCCTGCGCGATCTCGTACTTGGCCGTGGGCACGAGGAAGTCCCGCGCGTTGGCCAGACCGTTCGCTCCCAGCGGGCCCAGCTCGGGCAGCTCGAACTGACTGCCCCAGATCTCGAGGATGTATCCCCGCGACGGCCCATCGGGCAGCTCCACCCGGAACCGGATGCCCCGCTGGATGACCACGAGCTCGCCCGGCTGCACGAACAAGGGCCCGAACTCGGTCTGGATGTCCAGGGCGCCCTGTTGGGGCAGTATCACCATCTCCCCGTCGGAGTTGACAAAGGCCTTCTTCGTCATGTTGGCATTCGCCGTGTAGACGTGCGTGGCCAGCCCCTCGCGGAGGGTGGGCTCGCCCGAGCCGGCCACAGTCTTCAGTCCGTCGACGAAGTCCACTTGCTCGCCGCTAGGAATGTCGAAAGGGAACCAGGCCAGCTGGGTGGGCGACACGTGGACGCGGGGGTTCATGGGGAGGAAGTTCGCCTCTGTGTCTTTGTTGTCGGGGAGATTGGTCTGATTTGTGCGTCAGTCTGTGGTCTGGTCTGTCAACGCTTTCGCTTACTCACGAATCCCTGGTGTGCCACGGCCGGCCGAGCACGATACAGCCAGGCTTTCTTGTTGCAGTGTCGGGGGGCGATGAAGGCGCTGGCCGTGATCTGCTCCGCATACAGCCCGAAGCGGACATTGCGGGGACTGTTCTGGCCCTGTGGAATGGTGCCAGGGACAGCCTCTGAGACGAATCTGTATGCTATATCAGCTTGTTGAGTTGCTGATGCGGGAAGACATTTGAACGTACGAGTTGCCAAACCCGGCTTGGTACTATGAATGGATTAGCATCGAGCTAGCACAACTACACTGTCTCAGAGTAGTGACACACCTCATAAGGATCATTCCGTCGCGTGTTGAACGACGGGATCGTGCCGTCCTTTTGCGTCTCTGCCCAGTGGAATATCTTCTGGTATTCTTGGGGATCTGACAGATCGCTTGTGGAAGGCATGTTGAGATGATGAGGGAGGTTCAGAACAGACAGAACGAGGATAGAGGAATCAGAGAGATAGTTTGTTGCTATAGACTTGAAAGACCGAATGCCAATTGTTAGGCATGGATCCCCGGCGTCGAGCCATCCTGATATACTTCAGTTTGTGGGGTCAGGGCCGCGCCACGGCAACAGTGAACAATGAACGAATTATTGAGACCACCGGCTATCCCGGAAACCAGAGGGCAATGTTGACAGGGTGGCTGGCTGACCTGAGCGCGAGGACAAGGAGGTTGTGAGGCCACAAGCAGGCAAGAGATGGAGTTCGGCATGTCGCGAGGGAGAATTGTTGCCGAAGAGGAGGAGGTGGAAGGGAAGCTGGGGATCATTTGTGGAGTGACCCCACATGAGTAAGATCTGAGTAACAGTGGGGGAAAACACCTTCTCGGATCCCCAAACAGCCCAGAATTGCCGGTTTCAATCTCCATCTCCTCCTTTTCTACTACTGAGTACTGAGTATATACCCTACATCATCAAGATCAATTCATGAGACTAATTTTCCCCGCCGACACTCCAAACACAATGGGCATGTACACCCCCATGCCCGCCTCTCGCAACACCCGCAAATGCTCCACCCGTCGTCGGGCAGCGAATTGCTCCTCATTGATCTCCTGACATTCTCCAAGCGGTCCAAAGGCGAAGCGTCGTGCCTTGGACCATGGCTGTGTGCCATTTGCAAAGCGTACCCACCGCTCCCTCATCTCTCGACCAACGGTTTCAGCCGCGCGGTTGAACGAGAGATCAACGCCCCCAAACAGGAACAGAAGGTCCACGGCATGGTGCGCTCGGCTAGACGCCTGCCAAGGGTTGACCTGGTCGACGACATACTTGTAGACCCGTTTGCCAGCCGCTTGGAGCCTGTCGGAGACGACCTCCACCGGCAGGGAGTAACGCGTGTCATGGAGTAAATCCAGTGCTCCCAATTTACAAGCCGTGGGGCGATCAGCCACGACCTGGTATAGTTTGCGCAGCTTGTTTCCCCATGCGGGATCTTGCTCGAAAGCAGCCGCGATTGTTGGCCCATCGAGCGTCTCGATGCCGTTCCTCCAGATGACTGACTAATGTCGCGGTTAGTCAAGACTCAATACCACAGTTGTCGCGCTCACCTCGTATTCTGTATCTCCAATCATGACTTCCTCCACCAGCTCGGGTGTCGCCTCCCACCCGTCAAAGCTCTCGTCTTCTTGGAGCCAGAACGAGTTCATCTTACACTCCTCTATTGCCTGGACAATGGCCGCCACCGAAGCGTGACGGAGAGAAGGCTGCCCCAGGTCTTTAACTTTGGCCTCCAAGGTCGCAATCAGCCCCTGGCCTTTCTCCAAAGGCAGAGGACTGGAGAGACAGATGGATCCCGATGCGAGGACCGCTCGTTTCACCGGAGTGCCAGTGAGCAGATGGGCGTGCACATAGACCGCGCCAGCACTCTCTCCAGCCAGCGTAATGTTTTCCTAGATCATGAGACAATCAACGACAATCCTCTCTCATGTAAACCAGGCCTCCCAGGCACATACCGGATCACCCCCGAAGGCAGCAATATTCCTCCGCACCCATTCGATCGCCAACTTCTGGTCCTTGAGCGCGAGATTCTTCTCCTTCCCATCGCCGAACCCGAAAATGTTGAGCCGATAGTTGCACGACACAAAGAGAACAGGCTGATCGCTCTTGATAGAGTCAGCCACAATCTTGATCGGATCTGAGTCCCTCCGCCCCACGTAGTCAGTTAACATTCACAGCTGGAGTCCAGTCTGACACCAGAAAACTTACCGCAAATCCTTGACGCAGCAGAACAGAACGTCACAGCCTGTGATCCGCCTGTAGAACAGCAGCACAATCAGTAACCCCTCTCCCAACCACATGAGAAAGCCCCTCTGGGTAGTAAGAGCCACCTACCATAGATCCACAGCAGAACCGGAAGCGGTCCCCTAGACGCGGCCAAAGGAGCCCCGGTGATGTTCAAGTTCAGGCATTCAAACTCATCCTCGGGTTCTTTCTCAATCACGAAATCCTCGGGGATGCGGAGGAGATGTCGGACGTCGACATCAGCCTGCGGACATCTCGGTCTGAGAATTGGTTTTTTAGCTGGGAACAGAAACATGTATAGACAGACAGTAAAGGGGCGGGGAGAGAGAATAGTACCCGTATCGCGTAGCGTCAACGGCAGCGCCATCAAAACTCTCCAGCGGCTGAGCTTGCTCGAACCGCGCGGGGATGTCGGCATACTTGATACCGCGGAACTCGTGGATGGGGAGACCGTCGATTTCTCGTTCGATACCGTTAAAGGTGGCTTGGAGGCTGGCGTGGTGGATCTGTGGGGATGCCATGGTGATGAGATCTAATGGTGTAGTGGAAGGGATGGGGGGGAGAAGAGGGAGACGAGCTGGACTAGTAGCCATCCGTAGGGGAATTTATGTACCATTCATTTTGCTGTGTCTGGTACAGGACCTACCTACCTTGTCTCCCTGTAGTCCGGCTGATGGCAATGCTATGGAATCCCGATGTTTAGATTGTGCCGGTGGTGCAGTCAGTGGTGGGTCCGGTTCTGCGGGGAGATCCACCCTCCTCCTCCCTCCACCCTCCCTCTCTGGCGACTACTCCAACTTACGCACTTCATTCCTCATCACGGGCAATAGGAGCAGCACCCTGGACCACTATCAACATTGGCCGCAATACTAACAAAGTTGGCAATAACCTGCCCATCTTATTTTCACTGTGAGTATCATTATATCAAGTTTAGTCAAGCCAATCTAGCTAATTCGTATATAGTCATTTAAGGCATCAACTCCCAAAACACCGCCCAAAATATCACATATCCCACCACTGCACGAAGCCACCATTACCCTCTGGATCAGGGCGACTCGACCTTGGAAGAAGCCCCGTTGCGCACAGTGCCCCGCAGGCATATGTAGGTAGGAATGCCAGTCACCCCGGACATCAACGCCAACGCCCAACTCAACGTGCTCCAACCGGCACCGTTCTTGATGAAGCCCGCGAAAAAGGGCCCGATGATCGTCCCCACCGCGTACGCCATGTTGATCACTCCGTACGCAAATGCAATGGCTCCTCCCTCCCCAAAGATCCCGGGCGTCTCCGCCTCCCGGTCCTGCACGTAGTAGGTCGCCTCCACCAGAACCGGGGACATGATCAGGCACACGCCGACCCCAATCAGGACAAGCAGCGCACACAAGAGCACTTTGTGGCCCACCGTGTTTTCGGTCACAAAGCGAAGACAGGCCAAAGCCGGCACCGCCATAAGAAACCCCCCGGTCGCCATGTACCGTCGAGTCTGGCCGTAGTTGTCGATGATGTACCCCACCACGGGGTCAAGGATCTGGGGCACGGAGATCGCGATGAAGATGAGCCCTTGGCCGGTTTGGCCCCAGCCGAACTTCTGCTCGACAAACAGCGGCAGCACGCTGTCGAAGGCCGTCAGGATGAGGGAGAGGATGAAATACGCCCACATGCTCGTCATCATGCGGCCCGAGGTGAGGAGTGTATGCATGGTGTTGGGCCGTTTCTTCGCAGATACAACATCGGTCGAGGCGGAGGAGGAGGAGCGCTCCTGCTCGTGACACTCGTGCGGGGGACCTTTCAGGCCCTCAGAGGCCGCCGGTGAAACAGCAGTTTCCAAGTCGCTACCACTTCCTTGCTTCTCTGCCGGGACAATCGGTCGGCCATCGGCCTGCAGCCACTTGAGTGCGTCCTTTCTCTCGATCATGGCGAGTCGAAAGATGACATCCAATGCGATTATGCCAAACGACATCCCAAAAACAGCATAGTAGCCCCCGGCACCGTAGACGACTCCTCCCAGGAGCGGGCCGGTCATTGTTCCTATGGTCATCGCCATTCCCAGATATCCCAACGCCTGGCCCATATATTCCTGCCCGACTGTATCAGCGAGCAGCGCAATTCCCACAGTCCACACAACCGCGGCAGACGCTCCTTGAAAGAGACGCCCGACAATCCACAAAGCAAGACTCGTCCCGACGCAGAGAAGAGCAGTGGCGGCGGCGAGAACCACCAGGCCCCCAATAAAGGGCCACCATCGTGACTGGAATTTGTCGGCCAGGTACCCACAGATGGCTAAGAGAGGATCAATCAGTATGTATCGTACAAGCGCTCAAGAATTGGAGAGACCCACGTGAAACTGCTAACAAAGATACTCCGTAAAGAGACAGCAAAGTCGATTGCCACGATTGAACTGAGTCACGGTAAGCTTGAGCAATCCGTCGAATCTCCATAAAAGACTTTACCATCGGCGTCGGACATCCCAACCCTATCGCGCAGGGCCGTTGGGGCCACGGGCACAATCTGCAAGGAAGGTTAATATAAACTGTCGGGGAAATCCCCGCCACTAATGCCCCAGAGTCCTAGCGTACCAACCCATACATGAAGACATCCTGTCAAATGGCCAACCGTCAGCAAACATAACCAGAAAACGGTTGGATAAGGGTCCTGTACCGTGAAGACGGCGAAGCAAACCACGAAGCAGATGAACGCATCGGATGTCCTCCACTTGAGAAATCTGGGTGGTTGCTGCTGCCCCTGGTTTGACCACAAACCACACAGATCCCGCACCATTTTGTTAATGTCGGTTCTCGATTTGAGACAAACATCTATTCAGAATCTCCTTCAGTTGAATGACGTAAGAACAACCGTTTTCTTCTTTTTTCTTCGAATCGTCCTGAGCGTAGTCCTGAGCGTACACCTAGACGGAGAAAAAGAGCGAGAGTGAAACAGACGGAGGGAAAAGAGAATCTAAAGTGGATGTACGGAGATACAGGTCTCATGTTGATCAATCAAGGAGTGTCTGCAAGGGGGAGAGCTGATAATATGATGGCGGGAATCCGCGAGGCTCGGCCTTTGTGCCTGGAGTCGTGGAGGAATGTTTGAGGTATAATAATCAGGATTCGTCCGGCTCCTTCCACCACTACGGAGTCGACATGTTGAAGTGAGCTGGCCTTGGCCGACTTGGCCGACTCGCTGGCTTATGCTCTGGACATCTTATACGCGCGGCCGCGCCGGTAAATGACAGGATAAAAGGCTATTCGTGGTCTCATTCCATAGCATTGACTCTTGTCAAGGGTTGACAAGGGGTGTTCAGAGTCTATACATCTCGCTGCGGCTTTTAATCCCATCAAATACGCAGGTGTTGTCTAAGGGAACATACTGCCTGGTTATAACCTTGAGGGCCTCCTGTGCGACTAGCCCTCCTGTGAGGGCAGACACATTGTGCAATTCCCCGCCATGCGTCCGCCGAAGCTCCTGAGTTCTCTGAATAATTTGCTCTTTGGCATCCTCGTTGATGGCTGCCGAGGCCTCCGACGTAAGGGACTGAATCACCCGATCCACTCCTGCCTCCCACGCGAGGGCGGAATCCAACGCTGCCTCGTCTTGCTTGCCGCTCTGTATATCGGTGATTATACTATCAAGAATTTCGAAGCCGAGAAAAGCAGAGACCAGTGACTCAGGGTCACCCAGAGCATTCTTGATGGCTTTCACAGTATACTTCTCACCGTTCAATTGAGGAAGGTCACGACCATGAATGGCCTTGATGTGAGCCGCATTTTTACAGAAGACTTCAATATCCTTGTCCGCAATCTGCGCGGGTCGGGGGCTGAGTTCTGCTTCAAGCCTCCGGACGACTCCAACGACCTCTGCCATATCTTTTCGTGCCTTAGACTTGTAAATGTTCTGCAGCGACACGTAGTCGGCTGACTGTGCTTTCATGTCAGGCAACGAGCCTGGCAGCGGAAGAACATTGTGTTTCGTGTAGAATTCACGGATAGCTGATGCGATGAGCCAGAAATCTGCCGAATCCGAGGTCAGATTGTTGCACTCCTCCATCTCGAAGATCTCGCGGATTGAACTCCGCAAAGTGAAAGGGTTCAGTGATTTTAGGACTGCGGCCACGGCCTCATCATAATTCTCCTCGCCACCTTCAGGATTGGCCGTTCGGGCACCAGACCGCACTAGATCTCTGAATGCGGTTTTCTCTTTGTAGTTGGAGGGGACATTTCCGTCGTGGGTCTCCTTCCACTTTTCCAGATAGTGAAGCAAGAGTAAGATGTAAGGTACATGACCATGTTGATGATCGTCCAGAGTCTCCAGGTTGCTAATGCTAGCCAGAGTAGCTGCCAGTTCCGGCCAGGGGTTGAGCAAGCGTAGATCCTGCGTGCTTTCGGGGTCCGGATGTGTCTCTACTATGGGGAAAACAGCTGGAAGCTGAAGAGAAAAGGTGGAGTAGAAACCCACTGAGCGCGTATACAGGACGGGGATGCCAAGAGCTTTGGCAGCACTGCTGAGAGTGATCAGAGTCGACTTGTTTGCCGGACCTGAGACCAGTACTAGTTTGAATTGTGGTAGAAATTCAGGGTCTTGCAGAAGCTCGGTGACCGGCTGCCGGGTGATTGCCGTTAGCACTGGGACCATGAGAGAATAGGGACCTTCTTACAGGTGCAATATACCTTGGATTCAAAGTTTCCTTCTACGTCGGGGTTTAGTTCTTTCAGCAAGCGACAAGTCTCCTGGGCTCGAGACTTCCCTAGACTGTCCTCCTCGAGGAAGAAGTTGACCCCAAGGTCAGGCTCCGTTACCACCGCAGGGTCCACGATGGTAAAACCGCCAATGCCAGGAAGCACGAGGTTCTTGAGGGTCTCCACTCCAACTACCCCGGAGACGCCGGTGCTCTGTTTACCCCATGGGCCATCGGAGTTGACTAGAAGTACACGTGCTTCCTCGAGCGCTTGTTGGCCACTTGCAGCCCACAGCCGCAGCTGCCGGTCATATTTCCTTTCCTTGGATGATGGCCCTACCAGGGCACCGGGGAAAGCTTCAGTCATGAGGGGCTATCGTCAGATAAGCGGAGCAGATCGGCTCACAATGCTCACAAAATGCTGAATTAAGTCGAGATTGTGTAGGCGGTGAGAGGCTCGAGCTGTATCAACCAAGCCTCTGTGAAACGGAGAGCTAAGACCCAACACTGGGGTCTTCTGTAGTCTGGCTGTAGCTGGTGATGTGTGATGTGTACTAGGTAGTTCATTGTTGGCAGTGTTGGAGCACTTGCTCAACGCTGACACGTGATGAACGCGCACGGATCAGGCAGGAGTACTTTACACCTGAGGCACAAATGACTATGACGAAACACAACCCCGCCGGGCCAAAATGTCACTCTCCATAACAATACCTTAGTTACTCGTTTGCAATAAAACAGACTCAACGCCACCATTGAACAACATTTTTAGCTTTGGAGGTGTCAATTGGCAGCTAGTATGGCGGGGTTAGTTCCTCGGGGCAGTTTCAACAATATTCTGTGAGTGGCACACCAATTGGCAGCTCTCAACAAGTTCCCTAGAATCCCTAGAAACTCTTCCACATGCTGGCAGCAGTGCCCTTTCCATCCACCCCACCGGCGGCGGGCACCACTGGTCCGTCCAGTCCGTATTCCGCAGTAGCCTCTTTCTTCCTCCCCTCCCCCGATCTGGCAGTTTTAAGCCCCGCCTCCGTCTAGCCCGGACCATTAATACGAACTGCAGAACCCGGTCGACTTCTTCTCTTTCTACGCTGCTCAATTATCCTTGTTATCAATCTAGGAGACGCTTCATCCGTCCCTCCCCACCACCTCCCATCTCAACCGTCCTTTTCGCGTCTTCGCATCGCCGGAACTCCACCATGGCCAGCGTCAGCGTCATCGAAACCGCAAAGCGCGCCGCCGGCAAGGCGGCCGTGGAGAACCACTACCCCAAGGACGCCAAGTTCGTCGGCATCGGCAGCGGGTCGACCATCGTCTACGTGGTCGAGGCCATCAAGGAGTCCGGGGTCGACACCTCCGCGACCAAATACGTTCCCACGGGCTTCCAGTCCAAGCAGCTGATCCTGTCGGCCGGGCTGACGGCCGTCGACTTCGACTCCCTCCCGGAAGGCACGGTGCTGGACGTAGCCTTCGACGGCGCCGACGAGGTGGACGACGATCTCAACCTGATCAAGGGCGGCGGTGCTTGTCTCTTCCAGGAGAAGATCGTGGCTCTGCAGGCCAAGGAGTTCATCTGCGTTGCTGGTGCGTCGTCCCCCTTCCTTCCTTCCTTCCCTTTGGAAACACCCCATATGGATGATGCCACAAATCACTGACTTCATGTGTGTTTTTCCCTCGCGCGCAGACTCCCGTAAACTCCAATCGCGCCTCCTGTCCAACTGGAAGTACATCCCCATCGAAGTCGCCCCGATCGCCGCCGCTCGCGTCCTCACGGCCCTCCGCGAGATCGGCAGCATCCAGCCCGCGCTCCGGCTGAACACCGACCCCAAGCAAGGCCCTTTGAAAACCGATCAGGCTTTCTACATCATCGACGCCCCCTTCCCGACGCTGTTGACGCAGTCCGACGTCGCGGCCGGCAAGGGAGGCAGCGGGAAGGACGGCATCTGGGAGGTCGAGGCCCTGTCGCGAGCGATCAAGCAGATCCCCGGTGTCCTGGACGTCGGGATCTTCTCTGGCCTGACGGGCCCGCAGGCTCGGGCCCTGGGCGGCGTTGGCGGGCAGAAGCCCATTGCCGCCTACTTCGGTATGCCGGACGGTTCTGTCTCCGTCAGGAAGGCGGCCGCATAAGTTGATCTCTGTAAACATCCCATGTATGACGATTCTCTCCATTGAGAAGATATAAAATGATACCATTTGAACATTTAGCATCGTTGACTACTTTACGTTTACCTGACTAGTCTCCAGTAACTGTACGGCCCATAGACAGGTTGTTGTTGGAAGTGAATTCAGCGTGCAGTCATCACAGGATATAGATTTCATGATTTAGGTTTTAAGCTTAAGGTAAGGTGTATTTATTTAGCGCCCTTGCCCTTGGCCTCCGTCTCACCCAGCTCGCGCACGAAGATCTTGACCGTTCCCTCGGCCACGTCCTCCTTGCCATCCTCGAAGCCCGGGCTGATGGCAATGGCAAGGTACTTGCCATTGGCGCTGAAGTCCACGGCCGCCACGCTGGACGGCAGCTTCTGGTACTGGCGGATTCTGCGCTTGGCCATGCCGTCCCACAGGGCGACGACGCCGTCGCCGCCGCCGGAGGCAAACGTGCCGTGCACGGGGTGGAAGGCGAGGGTGTTGACGGGGTAGACGATGTCGACCTCGTCGGCGGTCTGGCGATGGCACTTGAAGGCGTACTTGCGGGCCTGGGACTCGGCGGAGGGGTCGAACCACTCGACGGCGACGCGGCCCTCGATGCTGGAGGAGGCGTAGCCGGCATCGTCGGGCATACAGGCGACGCACCGGGTCATAAACTTCAGGCTGCTTTCGCGGCGCTGCCAGGGCTCGACCTCCACCTTGTTCAGCGCGCCGGGGGCCGAGCCCTCCGACTGGGCGGTGAGGAGGGCCAGCGCCTTCAGGTCGTAGATGTGCAGCGCGCGCGACGCCATGGCGACGACGAGTTTCGTGGCCGTCAGCGACATGGAGAACGGCTTGGAGGGGAGGGGGATGACGGCGGGGAGCGTGGCGGGGTCGTTGGTCAGGTGCACATGCAGCGTGCAGTCCCACGAGGCCGATATTACGAGGTGGTGGTCCCGGCTGTAGACGACGCTGCGGACGCCGGCCTCGTGCGTGCTGAGGACGGTCTGCGTGGACGAGGCGACGTCGATTCTGTTCGGTTATCAGTAGACCTGAGTAGGGCAAGAAGGGAAGCCGCGACAACGAAGTATCACTTTCAAAATCCAAAGGGCGTAACTCACTTCCGCACATCCCAATCCAGCCCGGCCGTGTAGATCTCATCCTCCGTTGCGCCAAAGCACACATCCAGCAGCGGCGCGCGATGCTCGAACTTCTGCAGCAGTTTGCCCTCCCCTACCGCCCCATTCTCATCCCGGAGATCGTACAGGTAGACGTTCTTGTCCCACGACGAGACAACGATGCGCGTGGAGTCGGGGTTGGGCGAGAACTTGAGCGCGGATATAGCATCCGTAGGCGGGGACGCGACGACGAATTGATCTGCAGGCTAGTTAGCACGAGCTGTCCCAGACCCCAGTCAGCTCAGAGAGATGCAAACTGACTAGATGCCATGATACTTTCTGTAAATTCCCTTGGCTGAGGAATCTCAAAGCTTTCGAACGAAATAACCGATTGTTGATCGGTCCCGGCGTCATCGAAGCTCCGTCGCCCGGCAGCGCCTTCAGATCCGTTTTCTGTCGCCACTTACCGCCCTCCATGGAATATTCTCCCCCGCCATTTGCATCATCATCATCACGCTTTCGATTGTCATCGACCTTATTTTCTGGGGAAAGCTGCCAGAGAGAAAGCAGCAATCATGCCGTTCGCACAGCTGGTGATCGGGCCCCCAGGGGCCGGGAAGTCGACGTACTGCAACGGCATGCAGCAGTTCCTCGGGGCCATCGGCCGCAAATGCTCGATTGTGAACCTAGACCCCGCGAACGACCAGACCTCGTATCCGTGTGCGCTGGACGTCCGCGACCTGGTGACGTTGGAGGATATCATGAGCGAGGACCAGCTGGGACCAAACGGGGGCGTGCTGTATGCGCTGGAGGAGCTAGAGGAGAACTTCGAGTTCCTCGAGGAGGGGCTGAAGGAGCTCGGAGGTATGCGCGCCATCCCGATCTACCAAGCCCAAAGCAACCAAAACCTACTATAGAGACACAAATGCACTGATACTGGTATTTCTCAAACATGTAGATGACTACGTCCTGTTCGACTGCCCCGGCCAAGTCGAGATCTTCACACACCACTCCTCCCTGCGCAATATATTTTTCAAGATCCAGAAACTAGGGTATAGAGTATGCGCCGCCATTCCCACTAATCCCCCCAAAAAGCTAACACGAGCGTAATCTAGATGATCGTGATCCACCTCATCGACTCCTACAACCTCACCCTCCCCTCGATGTACATCTCCGCCCTCCTCCTCTCGCTGCGCGCCATGCTGCAGATGGACCTCCCGCACCTGAACGTGCTCACCAAGATCGACAACTTGGCCAACTACGCTCCCTTGCCCTTCAACCTGGACTACTACACCGAGGTGCAGGACCTCAGCTACCTGCTGCCGCACCTGGAGGCCGAGTCGTCGCGCCTGGCGCACGAGAAGTTCGGCCCGCTCAACCAGGCCATCGTCGACCTGGTCGAGGAGTTCGGGCTCGTCGCCTTCGAGACGCTCGCCGTTGAGGACAAGAAGAGCATGATGAACCTGTTGCATGCCATCGACCGCGCCAGTGGGTATGTGTTTGGGCCCGCCGAGGGCGCCAACGACACCGTCTGGCAGGTGGCGGTGCGGGAGGGGTTGGGTCAGATGGATGTGCGGGATGTGCAGGAGCGGTGGCTGGACGCGAAGGAGCAGTACGACGAGCATGAGCTCCAGCAACTGGAGGCCGAGGCGAAAGCGCGCGAGCAGGCGGCAGGAGGAGACCACCCGGGCAACGACGACGACGACGATGAATACGGCGATTTGGGCCGAGGCTCGATACCGAACAGCGGGGTGAAGGTGATACGAAAGTCATGACATTTCTTTTTGTGTTTCAAAAAAAATATATCTCTACATTGTATAATAAGGGTATCTCTAATATATCAAAACCGCAAGCCAAAGTCCAGTACAGCCCACCATTCCCAAAAGCACACCCTCACATCCCATCATCACTCAAATCCTCATCCATAACATCATCCACCTCAACACCAACACCGTTGCCCCCCGAAACCCCCTCCGCAAACCCGCCCACCAACCCCTCCAAAATACCATCATCATCAGCAGCAGCACCCCCACGCACCTTCAAAATCTCCCTCCTCGCCCGCCGAATCGCCTCCTCCTCGGCCTTCCGCATCGTCCCAGACACCCGCACAACGCGCACAACACACCGTCTCGTCAAATTCCGTCCTCCTCCAGCTTTATCAATCTCCGGCACCGCCTCCAAACACGTCAACGCCATCCACACCAACCGGAACGACGCGCGAGGACATCGGATAATCGCCGTCGATGTAGCCGGGGAAAGGTATTTGACTGCCGCACACACAGAGAGAGAGACACACGGTTAGCTTGGAGCATAGCAATCCCCTCCCACGAACACCATCACAACCAGGGAAATATGGGGTTAGGGAAAGACATACCACTAACACCACCGGCACCCGCTCCGCCCAGCCGGCCGACGCCCCAATCGCCGAATAACTCGGCGACCTGTTCGCGGACCAGTTTGGCCAGCAGGCTCGGCGTCAGGGCGTCGGAGGTGGGCGCGTGGATTTGGAGTTGCGGGGTCGATGAGGACGATGCAGAGGCGGGCTTGGGGCGGGGCCAGGTCGTCGGGTCCGGGTAGAGGATGTCGAGGAGGAGGTAGCGGTGTTTGATGCGGACCATTCTGGGGAAGCTGGAGGGGGGGGGAGTTTGGTGCGGTAGGAACGGGATGTGGTTTCGAGGTGGTACCGTAGATCGATGGAGATTGGAGAAGGTTGTGTGCGTTTGGGCTTCAAAGGGACGAGGCTGGCGTCACGTAGTTGTGCTTGAGTGTGACAGTAGACCTCTTTGTTTGTTCAATGGGATCGAGGTTTCTTGCGCGTCAAAACCTCGAAGCTATGGTTGAAGCTCTGGACCGATGATGAACCTGTTGGCGGTGATGGGATTGATTTTCTGCCGGGCATGTTCGGCCTGGCATGTGGGGCGCCGGACTCCAGTCCCCGCCAAAATTACCACCATCGGAGATGCATTTAGCTGTTGAATTATCTCAGTAATGTTCATTTTAAGATTGGAATATTCGTGTCTAAAAGTCAATTCAGAATCATAATTTACGATTGATTATTCTATGAAAAGCACCTTGTCTGAATCATCGCGTTAAATTCATCAACCTTATCAGCTAGTCATGCCACACGTGCCACTACAGATTGTAAGTTGGAAAGGAAGAGGTATGAAGTGAACCAAGCCAATGCAGAAAAGAGAAAAACAAGCCATCATAACTCCGACGTCAGCTGGGACGGATTTTATGACTAGGTCATGAAATGCAAGTATATTAAAAGGGGATGGTAGGAAATTAGACGGAGACCTCAACACGGCCTTCCGAGCCACCCTTCTGGAGGGCGGGGAGGAGGTAGGTGATGTCGTCCCAGGGGTGGCGGTAGAGACCGGTGCGCAGTCTCTTCTGGTCGAGGTAGTGGGCAATGAGACCAATCGAGCGACCAAGGACGAAGAGACCGTTGAGGACACCCATCTTCATGTAGTCCTCGGTCTCCTCGGGGGAGAAGGCACCGCAGTGGCGCATGAGATCAACGAAGCAGACAGCAATGCAGCCGTCGACGTTGAGGATCAGGTTGTCCTTCTTGGAGGTGGTGACGCTCTCGACGGCAAGCGCGTAGTCGAGGAGCTTGGTGCTGGGGAAGTTCTTCTTGACGTACTCCTTGACCAGCTCGACACGGAGATCGGGGTTGTTGCGGGACTTGATACGGTGACCAATACCGGGGACTAAAAGGAAGTCAGTAAAAATGTCTCCAGTCAGCGAAACAAGGCTCACATACTCAGCTTGTTCTCCTTGCGCATGGTGTCGACGAAGTCACGGGGGCTCATGCCCTTGTCGAAGGCCTTGGTGAACTCCTCAGCAGCACCGTCCAGGGCACCACCGAAGCGGGAACCAATGGTCAGGAGACCAGAGACCAGGGCACTGATCAGGTCCTTACCAGCACGGGTGGTGATGATGGTGTTCATGGCACCAGAGACGGCAGGACCGTGATCAGCGGTAAGCATGAGAACCATCTCCAAGAACTTGCTGGCGTAGGTAGGCAGGCGGCGACGGAACCAAAGGAGGGACATGACACCACCGATACCAATGTCCTCCTTGAAGACATCGGAGATGGGCATACCAGCATACAGGAGCTCCTGGCCACGGTCGTCGGAGATGGTGGAGATGAAAGCAGCGGGCTTACGGATGAGACCGAGCTCCTGAGCCCAGGAGTAGTCGATGGGGATCTTGGGGGGAACGGGCTCCTTCTGGGGCACAATGACGCCCTTCTGGACCTGCTCGTTGTAGACCTGGGCAAGAGTCTGGGGAAGCTCCTCGAAGGTCTCGGGGACGTGGATGCCAGCCTCACGCATGGCCTTGTTCTTGGCGACGGCGGTCTCCAGGTCGGAGTTGGCGGAAGCACCGGCGTGACCGAACTGAACCTCAGTCTTGAACATGCTGGCGCAGGTACCGATGGCCCAGGCGACAATGGGCTTGGTGATGGTGCCGTTCTTGACGGCCTCAATGACACGGTACTCCTCAACACCACCGACCTCACCGAGGAGGACGAGGATCTTGCACTCAGGCTCGGCCTGGTAACGGAGAAGGTGGTCGATGAAAGTGGTACCGGGGTAACGGTCGCCACCAATGGCAACACCCTCGTACACACCGTCGGTGTTCTGGGAGATGATGTTGTTCAACTCGTTGGACATACCACCGGACTTGGAGACGTAACCGACGGAACCCTTGCGGTAGAGCTTGGAGGCAACAATGTTGTCCATCATACCACCAGTGTTACCGATCTTGAAAGCACCGGGCTTGATACCACCGACGGTAGCAGGGCCGATGATGGTGATGCCCTTCTCCTTGGCAGTGACGAGGATCTCACGAGCACGCTACCACACCGTTAGTCTCAATGGCCCACTTGATACGGATTCAGCAAGTCGAACGTACTCTCTCGGGGACACCCTCAGCAATGATGGCAATGCTCTTGATCTGGGGGCACTCCATGAGCTCCATGGTAGAGCTGTAGACGGAACGGGAAGAAGCGAAGTTGACGACGGTGTCAACGTCGGGGTGCTTGGCCATGGCCTTGGAGACATCCTGGTAGACGGGGAGGAGAGTCTCGCTGGTACCCCAGTACATCTTGCTGACGAACTGGCCACCGAAAGTGTAGATGATACCGGCGACGGAGGGAGTGCTACGCTTGCAGATGAAGTCGAAGTCCAGCATACCCTGGACAGCCCGGGGCTGCATACCACTGTGGCCATTGTCAATGACGAGCCACGGATGAACCATCAAGTGGAACTTACTATACGAAACATCTCGTCTTGTTGTGGAAGAGGGTGTGGTTGAGGGGAGAAAGCACACGGCTGGGGGGGTCGAAGCGGGTGATGTTGTCGTTGGCGGAGGCGCCGTTGGCAGTGTTGATCAAAGGAGCACCGTTAGGCATGATGGCTGATACTCTGCGAATTCGATTGTCGGTCAGCACTGTGGTATAGGTATAGCATAGTGGGTGAGATGGCACCAGATCGAGGGAGTCGAATAGACGGGCATTGGAGACAATGGAGGGGAGATGCTTACCTGTCAACAGAGCTTGGACTGATGGGGAAATAGAATTAAGGAAGAGGAAGGGATATTAATATGTAGGTATGAGTGGTATAGAGGAAGGAGGAGTAGGAGGAAGAGAAGTCACACCAAATGTCGCGACCTGACGGAGGAGGATGAGGAGGGGAACAAAAGGGAAGGGAACAGGAAGAGAGTAATGCAATCAAGGAGATGGAGAAACGAGAATCGGCGAGACAGATGAATGGACTGATGGGGAAGAGGCGGATGATGGGTGAAAAACAAAAAAAAAATGCAAGTTTCTAAAAAAAATTAAAATAAAAAATAAAGCGCTGGAGGAGGGGGACGATATCGGGAGCTTGATGGGATGGGGGGGGGAGAGTAAAGAATTATGGGGTACTGGCGTCGTAACTCCATTACTTACAATACCACTGGTGGTATGAATGGGGTGGAAAGTTGGTAACGTTCCGTACTGAAAGCCGGTTCGAACCGTCACTCCGTCAACTCTGGCTCTTTCTGGCTCAAACAGCCGCCTCCGTTCAGTTGGGGAAACCCGAGTTGCGCAGCAATAGGGTCATCCACTACTTGAACAGGTACTCGACAGATTCGGAATACTTCGAGAATGCGACTCTGTTATCATTGACTGCCGGGGTTGGAATGCGACAGAGCAGTCATCACCATCATCATCACCCCCCTCCTCCTCGGAGTCTTCTACGATAGGAACGGAGTACGGAGTTTATGGCATCAGGTGAATCCCTCTTTACTCTTTACTCGTATCAACCGCGCCGTCATCAGGACTTCGACTTCCCGCAGTAATCCCGTCAGCAACAGCGACAAAGTACGGAGTTTCCAGTCAGTATCTGAAGTACTCGTGAATCTTCTATCCCGCGGGTTCGAAGCGAAACTCGCCAAATTCAATGATTGGAACATCGGATTGTCTCGATAGTGCACCGCCATCGAGAAATCGACCGATACCCATTCCGTCTTCCGAAACTCCCTTGGTTCATTTCGTTCATTTCAGGTGCTAGCATTGAGCTGGTAGCCTGGTTGGGGGTTAGAGCGGAGTGGAGCCTGGGATCCGCAAACTGGAGGCCAGGGACATGGATGGGATGAATTGGTCTGGTCCGATACGTAGACTATGCACGAGGCCTGTAAGTTGGCTGGGATCATTGCGTTTGTTTTGTCTCCCCTCACCCCTCACCGAAAGATTGAGCAAGCGGTATGAGGTGGAAGTAAAGGATTGGAGGATGGAGATTGAATCTGGAATCTGATCGCAGGAGCAACTGCCTACTTGGCAGTGAGTAGTAGTACTCGGGATGGTATGTACGGTGCACCGTTGAGTCCGATGGGTCGATCGTAGGTTTTTGTTATTATTGTTGTTGCTTGTGCAGCACTCCGTATTGTCGGCTCTGCCCCTCATTTCCATCGTAGTCGGCAGTCTTTCCTTATCTTATCGGAGCCAGTGGCAGCCTCAGGTACCGACCGCGGCGGACTTTTGAAGAAACTGGGGAAACAGAAGCGTGGCCGTGAGAGCCTAGGGAAATTGATTACATCATCGTACAGCATGTCAATATCGATTGACAGTACTCCGTACAGT
Organism: Aspergillus aculeatus ATCC 16872; assembly: GCF_001890905.1. Classification (NCBI taxonomy): domain Eukaryota; kingdom Fungi; phylum Ascomycota; class Eurotiomycetes; order Eurotiales; family Aspergillaceae; genus Aspergillus; species Aspergillus aculeatus. Next base: position 222,420 of record NW_017962976.1, read on the forward strand.
ATATTGTAGAATTCTCATTCTCTCTATGTTTCGATGTTCTGATGTTCTCTACCATTTTCTGGGGAAATCATCTGGCCACCGTGCTGCAATTGCTTCCGGTTTCGTACGAGACTATGGCCAACAAATTGACCACGTACCCAACAAATTCTTTTGCATAGTTCTAGGGGGCGTGGTATTGAGGCTACAGCGTAGGGCAGATACTGCGGGACTAAAATACTCTCATACTCTGGATTGACCCTCCCGAGGATCCCCAACGCCCGCCAATCCAGGATGACAGGCTGGGTCTTCGCCCGGCCCGCTTTTTCTTACGGAGGCTCCACTGCATCTCAACAACTTCCACAACTCCCCTGGTATTCCTGGTATCGGCCACAATAGCGTCTGGTATCACCGTGTTTTGGTCATTTTGGCTCCAGGAAACCAGAGGTAAGTCCGTTTGAGACGATCATTCCATGCACTTATCCATCCCAATTCCTACTCTGGCGGCGGCCAGTCCAGAAAAAATTCCCTACCCACCACCCCGTTTATTATTCCACCTGCTCCTTTCATCGGACACTGCATACTCAGTATCATCACCGAGTCGACTAATCGGCGCCCGTCTCAGCTTCCGTTTGGTTCCTTTTTTTCTCATTTTCTCACTCTCCGACCTCTTTTTTACTCTTCCTCTTTTGCCCACTTGAACGTCCCCTCTCCCCCCCCCTCCTACTCTCTCCTCAACCCACCCCTCCTCCCTCCGATCTATTTCCAGTGACATCTCGCATCTGGTAATAATTCCTACCAACCTACGAAAAATATCTCTGGTCTTCCTCTCTTCCTCCTCTTCCTCTTGACTCTTCCTCCTACTCTCTCAATTATCAGGTATATTCTTAATCCGGGGTTGACTTCCCATATACACCCTCTATATCCTCCATTGTTGTTGTTGTTGTTGTTCTCCGCCTCTTACACATACTTCAGTTTAATTCTATCCTCCCTCTCCTCCTCTTACGATCATCATGTCCGCCAAATCGATTCTCGAGGCTGATGGCAAGGCCATCCTCAACTACCACCTTACTCGTGCCCCCGTCATCAAGCCGACTCCTCTCCCTCCTTCCTCTACGCACAACCCTCCCCCCAAGCTCGCCTCCCTCTACTTCCCCGAAGATGAGTCCGTCAAGGACGTTCTCGACCAGGCTGAGGTCCTCTACCCGTGGCTGTTGACCCCCGGCTCCAAGTTCGTGGCCAAGCCCGATCAATTGATCAAGAGACGTGGAAAGAGCGGCCTGTTGGCCCTGAACAAGACCTGGGCTGAGGCTCGGGAGTGGATTGAGGCTCGCGCTGGCAAGGAGATCCAGGTCGAGACCGTGGCCGGCTACCTCCGTCAGTTCCTGGTTGAGCCTTTCGTGCCTCATCCCCAGGAGACTGAGTACTACATCAACATCCACTCCGTGCGTGAGGTAAGGAAGATCGCAAACCGCTTGCCACTTTCCGCTCGAATGCTAATTCAGAACAGGGTGACTGGATCCTCTTCACTCACGAGGGTGGTGTCGATGTCGGTGATGTCGATGCTAAGGCTGAGAAGCTCCTCATCCCCGTCAACCTCAAGAACTACCCCTCCAACGAGGAGATCGCTGCTACTCTCCTGAGCAAGGTCCCCAAGGGTGTCCACAACGTCCTCGTTGACTTCATCTCCCGCCTCTACGCCGTCTACGTTGACTGCCAGTTCACCTACCTTGAGATCAACCCTCTGGTTGTCATCCCCAACGCGGATGCCACCTCCGCTGAAGTCCACTTCCTCGATCTGGCTGCCAAGCTCGACCAGACCGCTGAGTTCGAGTGCGGTACCAAGTGGGCCATTGCCCGCAGCCCCGCCAACCTGGGCATGCCCGTCATCAAGAGCGAGAAGGTCAACATCGATGCTGGCCCTCCTATGGAGTTCCCCGCTCCTTTCGGTCGTGAGCTGAGCAAGGAGGAGAAGTTCATCTCCGAGATGGACGCCAAGACCGGTGCCTCCCTCAAGCTGACCGTCCTCAACGCCAACGGCCGTGTCTGGACCCTGGTTGCTGGTGGTGGTGCCTCGGTCGTGTACGCCGATGCCATTGCCTCTGCTGGCTTCGTCAGCGAGCTCGCCAACTACGGTGAGTACTCCGGTGCTCCCACCGAGACTCAGACCTTCAACTACGCCCGCACCATCCTCGACCTGATGCTGCGTGCCCCCATCCACCCTGAGGGCAAGGTTCTCTTCATCGGTGGTGGTATTGCCAACTTCACCAACGTTGCCTCGACCTTCAAGGGTGTCATCCGCGCCCTCCGCGAGGTTGCCCCCGTCCTCAACGAGCACAAGGTCCAGATCTGGGTTCGTCGTGCCGGTCCCAACTACCAGGAGGGTCTCAAGAACATCAAGGCCGTTGGTGAGGAGCTTGGCCTCAACATGCACGTCTACGGCCCCGAGATGCACGTCAGTGGTATCGTGCCCCTTGCCCTTCTCGGCAAGAAGACCGACATCAAGGAGTTCGGTTCCGCGTAAGAGGAAAAGGAGGGTCTTTTCTGCTGATTCCCCTTTCTATTTTTAATTTAATCTTCCTATGAGATTCTATTTTCTGAATGCATGGCATGATACGGTTGTTTTACGTCATTCTGTTATTTTACTCATTTTTTTTCTTTTCTTGACGGCACACACACACATGGATTCCCCGGCTTTGCTTTGATTTCAAGTGCAAGGGAAAGACGGGACTTGATCCGTTCTGGAGTTGAAACACTGCTTAGACTTGTGATAGTCGTGAATACAACGATACGATCTGTTGTCTTTGGTCTGTAGGCCTGTAGGCCAGATAAATGTTTTGGCTGGTATCCGCGATTAGAGCCATCCCCGCATGAACTAGGGGAGAGTAGATTCGAAAGAACGAAAAGACAGCAAGGCAGCGCGGTCCACCCGCGCATGCAAGGATGACTTGTCAACCCTCCAACTGATGAAGTAGACAGGAGAAACCAGCCCGATGCAAAAACGCTGCTGCTGCTGCTGCTGCTGCTGCTGCTGCTGCAATATGTGTTGTACATTTAGCCATCCATTCCAACAATCGCGCAAAGCAGGTTCCCCTTTATTTCTTTCCCCTACATGCGGTGTGGTGTGGCTCTGCATTTGTCCCCTGTGTTTATTTTTCCCGACATGCGGTGTGCACAATCCACATGCACATAGCACAGTGCACAGGACACAAAGAACACATTAGACACATGTGCAGCGCAGCGCAGCAACGCATGTGTGTGCTGTACAGTACGTACAGCTCCCCTCACCAAGCAACCAACCAACCAACCAAATTACCGAGCCCAACAATCAATGCTCAGTTTGAACTGAAAGTATAGTAGAGTGTAAGTCAGTGTGGAAAAGCCATAATGTACAATACCATGTGCCCATGTCTGCATATGGTGTCTTGTGTACGGTAAGTTAAATTCAATACGAAACCCGTATGTAACGCCCCAAACAGACGTCCAAATAAACTACACCTCCCCCTCGTACCACAAGATAAGATCCGAGGGAAGGGAAGGGCTTCCCAGATCCACATGGTTAGGAGATCTGTTCTGCAGAGATCAAGATCAAGATCAAGATCAAGATAAAGGGGAGGGGGGAAAAGATTTTCGGGCAGGGGTGGTGGTGCGGTGGGAAACGAGGAGGAGGTTCCGTACGTCCGAGGCGGGAGGCGGATGGATGGAAGGGAAGGGCAGGGCTTCCTTTCTTAGGTAGCTATCTTGGGGAACGGCCGGGGGGGGTAGAAGGGCAGTTTTGTTTGGTTTGCATTTGGGTAGCGTATATACACTGGCACTAACTGGGCTGGGAGGATTACTGCTGATGGATGTCTGGGGGTTTGTGGGAATTGCGGTGGTTACTGACATTATCAGGTAGAGGGTTGGGTTGGGTTGGGTTGGGTTCTGGTTGTTGTAGTGCGTTTGAAATGGTAACTTACATACTTTCTTGTCTGTGCTTGACCTTCGGTTAATGCTGTTGACGTTGACGAGGCAGGAGGGAGATGTGAAGCTGATACTTCTTCCTTTCGTCTTTCCTTCATCTTCTCTCTTGCGTAAATCGATATGCGTTTTGACTCCTAATGCATTCTTTCTTGAGCACGCTCGTATACTAGGCCAAACCTTGTTGTTGAAAACACATCCGTTGTCCTCTATATATCTCCTACGGAGTATCGAAGTTGAGTAGGAAATAAACAACCAAACAACCACTACCTAATCCCTTCTCCTACCTCCTCAACCAAACGCTTATTCGAATACTTGTAGTCAAGATACGAAACTGTCACATCCTTAAGAATAAATCATACTTTCTCTGAGCAGCACAGTCTCATAGAGACACCACTATACTTTATGCATGTCTTGACCTGAAAATGTAGAGCCGATCAACACCCATCCTTCCATCGGCCGCAACGACCAAGCTTCTGGAGAACAGGGAGCAGCCACCTCCATAACGACAGTGTCATCCCAAGATAATCTGGCCATATGCTCTAATTAAGTACATGTGCTGACTCGGACCAGTGCGGACTGACCCCTAAGGAGCTATACCACCGAGTCCGTCCTCGTGACCTCCATTGCGGACGACTTCGTCCTGGCAATACACCATGATTTATTGGTTGATGACATACACTCCAGTGTTGCTGTTACACAGCCGCACCCTAAACTCGTTCTCACACTGCAGGCTTGGACAGGACGTGATGCATAAATGTCATGTTCGTAAAGTCCTTGCTGCTGACCCGGATTCCTACATAATCGGATAGCTATATGTTTCACACGAGAGTAGCTGTTGGTTTCTGGATATTCGGGACCGTAAATATGGACGTACGATTGTGCACGACATGCCTTCCTCTACAGGCATCGTGTAGCGTCTCATGGAAGGCTAATGCGATACCTGCGGGCGACGAGTGATTGAACCAGTGCCCGACTAAGACGGATCTGATGCTGGGAGCTACGACACCAACAAGACGCCCCAAGAAAACAAAACCAGGCAATCAAAAGAGAGGAGATTATCATATCGTATTACATACTCTCATCGCGACAAACACCTCCAGACACGACGAGAGCAAAGTAGTTGACAGGCGACAAAAGTACATCGTGTGGTATGCAAAAACAGTCATTTCACGCTTTCGGCAATAAATGCGCAGCAGAACAGGTGATAGGACCCAACGCTAACACTAGGGAAAGCTCTCCATAGCGTGTTATCGGGCCTTTTTTAATGGGGAGAGTTTTTTTCGAATGAGGAAGCTCTGAATGGCTGAGGCTCATGATTTTGCGGAAAAAGGGAGGTATAATACACGTTATAGGCGGCTTCGAACATCCGGAAAAACAAAAGACAACAAGACGTTGGACATTATTTGGCTAGTCCAATTTACTCGTTGATCTTGGCGAGGATCCTAGAGTTATACGGTCAGAATCCAGGTTGGCAGCAGTTGATGAATGAAGGGGTGTACGTACTCAGAGTCGCGGTAGAGGGTGTACTCCTCCTCACCAACCTTGATGGGGCTACCACCGAACTATACCAGAGTCCTTGTTAGCCATGTCCGGAAAAGTGCTGGAGCTGACAAAAACGATGCTCCTTCTGCCAAACCAGGCGATGTCCGAAACGTACCTGGGGGATGAGGACACGGTCGCCGACAGCAACGCCCATGGGGATGCGCTGGCCGTTACGGTCGACGGCACCGGGGCCAACGGCGAGGACCTTGGCCTCGTTCTGCTCCTTGACGCTGCTCTCGGGGAGGAAGATACCGGAGGCGGTCTTGGCCTCGGGCTTGACACGCTGGACCAGGACGCGGTCCAGGAGGGGGGCAAGGTTCTTGACGTTGCGGAGGAAAGACTGTGTGGACAAATAACAGATTAGCAACAGGTTCAAGAGTTTAAGCTCGATGGTGGTGATGCTCAGAGGAATTGGCAATCCGGTGGAAACAGGCGGAAAAGTTCAAGCGGAGCTCCAAGTAACAAAGACGGAGGTAAATAACCTACCATTGTGATGGTGATGTGACTGAGGGTGCTGAGCACAAGAGGCAGCGAGCAAATCAAAGAGGAGTGATTAAGGATGGAAGTGAGTCAAGGCGTGGAGAGCAAAAGAAGAAGAAGAGGAAGCGGCCGGCCGGGGAAACGAAGATCTGATCTGGAGTCGCGAGAAATTTCCAGAATGCCAAGACCAACAAGCTTCCATCCTCTCTTGCTTTCTGCCGAGGGATTCACCACCACGACTTTTCCTACAAGCTGTTCTTTGTTTTCCGGTCACCCCAGAGAGCTTACCACTGAACATTGAAAGACAGAATACGGCATATCGTCTCGTGTGGACAGCCATATACTTGACAGCCACCCGGTATACCTACTACCCCAGCATCTCCAGTCTGGCACATCATTACCCGCTCGCTCCCTTTCCCGAGCCGGCCAGACCGACTCCGGACCTGTCAAACCTTCTCGGTTCTTTTTAATTAATGGATTGCATATACCTTGGGAATTTTCTAACTCCATCCTACCATCTAACCATCCAAAATGCCACCCCCCCACATAGCCGTTATCGTAACAAGGTGACTGATACTTTGATGAAACCTAACTCTAACTACCATCTTCTGCCCCGTCCACGGCCACCTCCTCCGAAACCTCCTCCGTAACCCATCTGCTGTTGACCCCCACCTTGACCCCCAAATCCAGGTTGACCCTGCTGTCCGCCGCCTGCGCCGGATTGGCCGCCCATGAGCGCCTGAGCATGTTGCATGAACGTCATGGGATCCATCGAGGCGGGATCCAGGCCTTGGGCCATCATGCTCGTGAGGATTCCCTGCATCATATCCGGCGACATGTCCGGCATACCGGGCATACCGGGCATCGGAGGGGCCGCGCTGCTTGGAGGAACGCCTGGCCCCGGGGGACCACCGCCCATCGGCGGCATGCCCATCCCCAGGAAAGCCTGCATGTCGTCCAATTGTCTCTTCTGGTCCCCAATATCCTTGCGCAGCTCCTGCTGTTTCAACACGTAACTGGCCCATGTGAACTCATCAAACCCGTAGTTGAAGTAGTCTGTGATATCGGACCCCGGTCGCCGCCATGGCTTGTCGTCTTCCGGAAAGTCCGCATCCATGTCAGTCAGTAGGATGGGCTTGCCCGTCGTCGGGTGGACGGGGTTGGCATGAACGTCGATCGTGGACACTTGGACTGGAGGATATGAAGAGCCCGGCCTTTGCGGTGCAGTCGGTACAGCAGGTCTTGCGCTGACAGGCACGGGCGTGGCGGATTCAGCTTTGGGCGTGGCGAGAGCGGGGGTGGAGGGTTTTGGAGCAGGAGGAGACTCTGCGGACAAGGGGCGTTGTGATTCTGCGCGTAGATTGGCATGACGAGGATGTGGGCTGTTCGAGGGTTAGACAAGCTGTAGGAGCTATTCCCGGAGCTCGACTCACGCTTCTGGAGGTGGCGCATCAGCGGGCGCTTCAGTAATGATATTGAAGTCATCCTAGAGCTTGAGTTAGACGGCCAAATGTAGGTGCAGCGGTTTCGTAACCATACATCATCTTCATCCACCTCTATCTCTTCTTCCTCATATTCCTCTCCATAGTTATCCGCAGGAGGATTCTGGGCACCATTCTGATGTTGAGGAGCCGGCACCGTGTCGGCGGGATCGTAGAAATCGTCGTCTTCGTCGTCCATCATCTTGAAGAGCTGCAGTAGGTATGGAGTGAACGGATGTAACGAGGCGTAGCGGAAATGCGATCCTGTTTACGGCGATCCTGCGGAGATCGCACGGGCGGCGGGTTTGGCCTGTTTGCTCTGGCTTTGTTTGCTCGCGACGAGCGGCCAACCTTCAACGTCAATGAAAGAACCCCTCCCCTGGTCAAGTGATTCTGAGGTCAAAGAAAAGAAGCTATCGAAAGCTTGTTGTCTTGGTCCAGGTCTTACCGTGCCATTGACATTGTTGGCTTACAAGCATCAATTCGACCACCTCGATCCGGAGTCTGTCCCCAATCACGTGCCGGTACGTCAGTCGTTCGCATGTGCGGAAGAACGGCAAGCCACTTACACTCTATCCTAGATAGAACTCCAGATCCTCTCGACAATATGTCGAACTCAGAACAGCCCAGCCATAGCTCGACTCCGAGATCTTTCACAAGCCAGACCGTCTCTGCCGAAGACTTACTCAAGTCGCAGACGGTTGGTCTGGTGCACCTCTCCGATTTCCGCAAACGCCGCGCAGAGGTCCTCGAGCAAAAGGAACGAGAGGCCCACGATAAGTCGCTTGGGAGAAGCTCAGCCGGTATTTCGAGAAGTGCCACTCCTTCTACGGGCGACATCACTGACGGGTAAGTCAAGGCTTGACACTATTCCGCTGCTGCCCCACGATGCTGATCGCAAAGCAATAGCAGCCCGACTCCCCGAAGCGACGCTCCTCCCAAGAAGAAAAAGAAGAAGCCGCTCGTGAAGAGCAAGCTCTCATTCCACAACGACGAGGAGGAAGAGGAAGAGGCCGACAGCGCTGCCGGCACCCCACGCGATTCCAGCGTTCCGCGGTCCGCCTCGAGGACTCCGGTCGACGATGGCTCTGCGCCACCATCACGGCGCATCACACCCAACCCAAATGCTCCTCCTCCACCGAAGGCGATGACAAAAGCGGCCTTGAAGGCCGAGGCAGAGGCGCGGGATGCTCTCCGTCGGGAGTTCCTGGCTATGCAGGAAGCTGTGAAGAACACCGAGATATTGATTCCCTTTATCTTCTACGATGGAACGAATATACCCGCTGGGACAGTGAAGGTCAAGAAGGGCGATCCTGTATGGCTGTTCCTCGACAGATGCCGGAAGGTTGGAGCCGAGCTCGGTGTCAGTGGGAACAGCCAAGCATCCAAAGCGCGCAAAGACAACCGGCGCGAATGGGCTAGAATTAGTGTCGATGACTTGATGCTGGTTAAGGGCGAGGTTATTGTCCCACATGTGAGTACTTGCCACAACCTGAGTTAATATGGGGCATTGGCTGATTAATGCAGCACTACGAGCTATACTATTTTATCGCCAACAGTGTCCCCAGCTACACGAGCGCCGGTGGCCTGTTATTCGATTATTCTAACAAGCCGCCGCCGGCTTCCCGATCCGACGATCCTCTCGCAAAGCCGAATAGCGACCAGCTGGAAGGAGCTGATAAGGATCCCACCCTGACGAAGGTGGTCGATAGACGCTGGTATGAGCGCAACAAGCACATTTTCCCTGCGAGCTTGTGGCGGGAATACGAGCCCGGGCCCGAGTTTGAGGAGAAGATGCGGACGACAAGGCGCGACGCGTCCGGAAATACGTTCTTCTTCTAGAGTGCTGGCGCAGGGAAGACCGTAGACTTATAGGGGATGCGCTAGAGAACGAGAAATGTTATGTATGCTAAGATACCCGTATAAACCCTTTGGCAGTATATAGTCGAAGCTGAGATATTTACCATTTTTGACACTTTCGTGGCTGTTCAATACTGCGTACATTCGAATGCCTTCCTGATCTAGCTTTCGCGCAGCTTCATACAATCACTCTCACCATTCGTCAAGCTACACCATTAAGGAACTCGAGAACTATCAACAATGGATTTCTACCTTCGATGCAATTCCCTCAAATGTCGAGCTCAGCTGAAAGAGAGAGCAGTCGTCACGACCTGCTCGTAAGCCCAGCAGCGCCTTCAACTTTCCACCTCGGTCACTGACCCTTCCGAAGACATATCTTCTGTCTTCAATGTGCCAGCAATCTAGGTCTTTCACATCCAACGTCAGTCGACCGTCGTTGCCCAGCCTGCCAAACCATCCTCGTCAATCCAGACGATGCGGTAGCCACCATCCTCAACCCGTCCGAAGACTACAAGACGAGCGTGCTCAGCGGACTGGACCCGAACACGATCATGGAATGCGCCGGCCGGGCCCTGCTGTTCTGGACGTACCAGACCACCCAGGAAGTGTGCGCGTTGTTCCTCGCCCCAGCACGTAAGAACCTCCTCGAGACCCCATCGCTAACAGACCACTCTTCCAGCTTCTACCAAGAGTTCCTCGGAAAGACCCTCACCGAGAAATACACCAACCTCAACACCCAGATGGACAAGGTCATCCACAACGCCAACTCGGAGATCTCCGCCCTACAAGCACGAATATCCGGTGAGTCCTTGATCGCCCCTCTCAGCTCCCAAGCACCCAGCACCCTTCAGAACCAAAACCAGATACCAACACTTCCCTTGGCAACCAGACATGCAAACGACGCAAGACCAACTCCGCAAAAAGAACCAAGAACTCGTCGACATGTATCGCGAGAAATGCACCCGCTTCACGCAGATCACCAACCTGTACAACTTGTTGAAATCGCGCGCCATGAAGTCGCAGATGCAGACCGCGGCGACGGATTCGGTCCATCAGACCTTGAACTCGCTGCCTCTTCCTCCTCTGGCGCAGTCACAGTCACACCAGAGTAACGTACTGCCACCGTCGCCGTTTACCGCTATCGCTACCGCTACAGCTTCTGGTGCTGGTGTTGGTGCAGGTGCAGGTGCAGCTCCCCCAATGCACATGCTCACGCACACGCACACGACACTGGGATCCTCGATGCCCCCGCAGACGCCATTGCACCGGTACCCGGTCGACCGCGAGGGCGTGGAACAGCTGCATCGCCACCAACGCAGTGGAACGGGAAGCTCGAAGGGGGCGGCGACGCAGAACCAGAAGCAGAAACAGAAAGCGGATGCGGTGGCTATGCCTCCGCCGCTGCCGCCGGGGCGGTTACTGGGGGACCCGCGACATCGTACGTTCATGCAGAGACTCCACTTCCCTCATGAAAGAGGATGCTAACTCTGAGCCTCGAAGGCGAGACGACGAGTACACAGCACCGCACCCGGCTAGGTGGCGGAAGTGGAGGCGGCGGCTCCAGCACGCGCCCAACGACCGGGTCCTCGACACTCCCGCACGACCGCGTGCTGCTCGCTCGGTTCGGAGCCGACGACGGACCGAATAATCCTTTTCTTGTCGGTGCCCCTACAGCCAGAGACAGAGACAGGGACGGGGACTTACTGTCCAGAGGCGACGGAGGACATCTGCGCCATGCCGGCTATCCCGGGGAGCCTCCGGGCGTGAGGCCATACTTCGACAGTACGGGGCTGTAGCCTTACGCTTGCATTACAGGAACCCCCTTCGCGGAGAGTCGGTAGCGTAGCTAGTAAGGGATAGTGGGAGGTTGAACCAAGGTTTGGTGTGGTAGGACCGGATCTTCCTGGTTCGTTTGTTATTTATGGCAAGTTGCTTTGGCTTGTGTCACGCATGCAGGCTGATTTAGACTTTACGTCCGGCGTCTTAGAGGAAAGGGAGGGAGGTGGTATCTTGTGCTTGTGTATATATGTACTTTGCTAATCATACGGATGGTTTTATTGCTTGGGGGCCGTATGCAGGGATATGTATACATGGTCTATGTCGAAAGCGCACGGTTGAGCTGTTGCATTCCAGTCTAGAAATCTAAACCTTGGGCTCGATGCATTGATAGGTTGTTCTTATTCAGTAATACGTAGTTTGGCACGGAGTAACAGATATTGAGTGACCCCCCATTCCCCAGAGTCATAATTTCCTGAGCGCCGATGAGAGATCAACTATTTTGAAATTATATTCACAAGTTGATCATAGCAACTGGGTTTGGGACAGCGGGCAAAGGCAGCCAGGATCTCCAGCGTTGTCTACTTGCCTAACCAAAGAACAATATGACTCACATCGGAACAACATTCTGCAACATGTGACTACTGTTTCAGGGTCTCTTCCTCTAATTTTCCGTGTTGAACAAGGTCCGAGATTGTGCAATTATATGACTAGGACAAGACAGTATGACCTATACAGAATAGCTCTCACGCATCAAGCAGTATATCAGGCTTGGCATTTGCCTGCAATAGCAGAAACCCACCTAACAATAGTATCAGGAAATGCTGGGATCAATAATGACTGAACGCTAGAGAAGCCCGAAAGGGAGTCACAGAAAGCGATGAAAGATGTCACAGATTTCAGGATGTTCTTGTGTAGCAAGAGATCTCCAGTAGAGTTGTATGCTGGGTTGCTGTGGCATATGAGAACATACAGGACCTCATACTTCCTTGCAAGCAAGAAGACCCTTTCGCGAAGAGGGGAGTTGATGCTGCCAGCGATGTCCGGTATGTTGGATTTATGTCCTGGTAAGAACAGCTGCGTGGTGGCTTGGGGGTTCGTTAGTATGAGTGCCGTCGTGGCAGCTATAATTATGTCGGCGCGTTGAGATGAGTGTCCATTACTCGACGCAGTGGCTGATATGTCTTCTTCAGGATCAATATAGCCTATTGAGTTGACAAGATTGCTCGCCTCGAGGTGACGCACAACATCTGGGTGACTTCTGAGAAGTCGGGTTGATAGATTCAATCTCAAGCCACCCGAGAGATTGTGTGGAGCAAGAGGGACTTGCTGAGCGAGATCCAAGGAGATGGACGCCTTTTCCTCGGGCAGTCGAGTGACCGGTGCTCTTTTCTTAGCCTTTGCTTTGAGAGCTGGCGAACCGAAATTGGGAATTTGCGTCACGGACTTTTTCGTACTCAGTCCCCTGACCTGCATAAACGAGACCAAGGAGCCTAGGTTCGAGGAGGCCACTAAAGTCAGAGTCTCACGTCTTTTATTGCCTGAAGACAGCTTATTATGTCTTCCCATTGGAGATCTCGTTTTCGAGGGTGTTCCACCATTACTGGATTTACGCTTCTGTGGTAGACATGAGCTCTTGCAGAGCGATGTGCGCCCCACCGTGCTCGATTGCGATTGTTGCATATGATTGCAGTCTGTGAGCGTCGTCTGGGACTGGATGAGCTCCTGAACAATCACGTCGCTAGTTGGAGGAGTATTGATGGTAAAGACCCTTTCGTTGAAAGGAATACAGTCAGATGTAGCAATATTATCAGTCATCTCAGTATACGTCACTTGAGAGACACCATGGCTGGAATTCGCATCGCCTATCGAGAGATGACTGGCATAGGAAGAGAGTTCGCAGTCCTGCAGTAAGTTAGATTGAGTCACCACACAGCCAGATAGCTCGACATCATCATTAATCCGCGGTGAGGTGTGAGCCTGGTGCAAGTTTGGCTGATCAGATTCCTTTCCCACGAGTAGGGTATTATCCAGCCGGCCATGTGTTGAATCGTTGACCCTCACAACCACGCCCCATGGATCCTCCAAGACTTCGTCATTATCTTTTGCAGCCACGCTGAAGTTGGATTGTGTCTCGTCAACCGTAGGAAACGGCTCCTCCTCGTCAGAGAACTGGTCATCGCTGGCAGGGACAAGGTCAGGGGAGTTCGAACGTGAACGTGAAGCTTGAACCTGTAGAAGTCAGCATGCGACCAATGCGAGCAAGACGAGAAATGTACACCCGCCTCCTTTAAGTCCAATTCATTCCGTATTAGATCCTCGAGGTTCTCAAAGCGAAGATCAAAGCTCTTTCGAGCCTCCTGTATCAAACGCAATGCATCCTTCGTACAGTCAAGCTTCTCCTCTCGGATGTTCTCGCCGGAAGTGTCTATCCCATGTACCAAGCCTCTCGCTAAAACCACATCGCGATCGCTGATATCGTCCTCCAATGGACTGAGCTGGAAATCGTCGAGGCCGTAACAGACAGGTCTTGCACCGGGGGGCAGACTTTTCTCCTCGTCATTGATAAAGAGTGGTGTCTCCACTTTCAGCTTATCGTAACGGTCCCATGGCGGCAGGATACTCTCCCAGTGACTTTCGATGTCGGTGGGTTCGATCTTTCGAAGAGCGGATGCAAGGAAAAGTGCGCCTTCTTTCTTGAGGTCTAGCTTCTCATGATGAAGACTCTGTTCGAGCGATGTGTGCACCTTGTGAAGGTGGTCTCGGAACCAAGAAAGGGAGTTTGAGTGAAGATTAGGAATCGGGATACAGCTCTCTTGTACATGCTCAAGAGGATCCACGTCTGTATAGCTCATTGCTATCCCATGGAGCCGGGCATATTGTAGCACTGAAGAGCTTATGGAATGGGCCATCAGGATGATGATTCAAGAAGAAATCAATGGTAATGATTGAATTAGTTGGTATCGGTAAATGGTTGAGGAAGGAGGATGGTCCCTAGCCACGTGCCCCGCAAACGCTCATAGTAAATGACAAAAGCCCATGCAACGCTCCGGCTTCAATGACATGATAAACTCGCTGGATCCTGTGGATCAAGACGCTAGAATTGCAATGACCCCAATCTTCCAAGTCTGCATAAAGAGCCCGCTCTTGCAGTCATTGTCTGACAATAACAAATAGCAAACGAAGTAACGCTAGCGCTCCACAATATTTATAAGTTGAAAGCACCCTGAATGACAATCTTCTTCAGTCGTTGTAGTTTGACTGACGGGATCCATCCTTGTTGACAGGAGGGAGGTTGTAACGAGAAATGTACTCCTCCTCCTGCGATTTCCCTGCTGGGTCCAAGACCGGGCGCTCAGCATGGGATGCAACTCGGACCGCATGGCGACGGTGAGGGGCAAACCCATAAGAAGCTGAGTGATTCTGACGAAATCGTTAGCAAACAGGTGCAGTCACCAAACCAGGGGAGCGGCTACTTACTGTAGTTCGGTTGTCCCAAATGGCCACGTCATTCTTGTTCCATTGGAAGCGAGCGTGCATCTCTTGTGTTGTTGCAATCACTTCAGTGAGGTAGCGGATGATAGCATCACTTTCAGTCTTGGGGATCCCGACAATCTTCGTCACGAAGCCAGGGTTGAAGAAGAGACTGTTCCAACCGGTGACAGGGTTTGTCCTAATCAATGGATGTTCTGTCGTGACAGGCTCACGACGAACCGTGCGTCCAAGGGCTCTGGAGTCGGAAGCCTGCATTTCGGCAGAGTGAAGGGCTGTCAAGCCCTTGAGATATGTCTGCATATGAGATGAAAGTGCGTCGTATGCCGCATATTGAGATGTCCAGAGGGTATCTCCACCGCCTCCCCGAGGGGGGCCAGTCAGAACCTTGAGGGATGTGTACGAGGGGGGTTGAACTTCATAGGTCACCTGTTACCAGTCAGTAGGCTGCGACTGATACGCAAAGGCAATGCGTGTCACATACATCTGAGTGCCACAGAAAGCTAGGCGTGAACATTGCTCGTTGGTCGGCAGCATTATCGCCTGCATAGACGACATGAATATCCTCCAATCCTTCCTTTCTAGGAACGGCTGTGGTGGCATGCTGGTAGCAATCATTAGATCGATGAGCTTCAAGACACCATGAGAAATTGGCTTCATACCTTGTGCAATTTGCCGAAATGCCTGCCCAGTTCACGCTGGGCGTCAATATCCAGATCCTCCTGGTCACGGAAGAAGACCACGCCACGAACAGCAACCAAACGGGCGAGATCATCCTTCTGAGCGTCTGTCAACTTGGCAAGATTGACACCATGAACTTCCGTGCCAATCTTCGGAGTGTAGTCGAAAACATCTGTCGCATCCTGGAGAAGGTTTCGGAAGTCGGGGTCGCCATGAAGTCCTCTGTCCTCATGAGGGATCTCTTCTAATGGTGCCCAATGAAGGTCAGGAAAGGACGGTAGCAAGTCTTGGTACGCATAGTTTTCGTGGTTTTCCACAGTCGTCCTTCCCGGCTGGTAGCCAAATTTGTTGCCGGCGATGTCTTGCTTCTTGGTGATAGAGATGGATCTTAGCTCCTGGGAGGGAACAAGGTCCACCAACGAGGGCGCCATTTTGGAGGGGTAGACAGAAACTGAACTCTATAGATGAAATGCAACTGAGAATTGAAGCAAGTGTAGGTGCACAAGATGATAGTATTGCAACGAGCTTATTATGGAATACAGGTAGAGGCTGGGAGTTATTGCTCATATATAGGCATGAGGTAGAGCAGCCTGATTCCCCGACCTAATTGTCAGCAGACGTGCTGGGAGCAGTAAGACTCATCTCCAAACCGGGCTGATGTTCACGGACAATGTATTGCACCATCGATGGGCAAAATCACCCAAGAGGCCGGAGACCGCAGGATAGCTAGCCATGAAGCAACCGTGGGACGACGGGTTCCAGAAAACGTTCCGAAGTCCCCGGGCGCCACAGATTCGGCGCCGATCGCGTCATCGCGACTGGAAACTGTGGGGAAGGACATCGACCCAGCTTGCAACTGAGTAGAATTGTCCGCGATCATACATTACAAGTGAATGTGAGGGAGCAGATAGCCCGTACATGCGCTGCGTCATCAGTTGGCAGCGTCACACCGACATTTGGAGACGTGGACATTGGTTTCATGTTGTGGTGGTGGTAGAAGCAGGAGCTGTTCTAGATTCAGGGGGGGGCGGCATTCGGGGGTTCTTCCGCCTCGCAGATCATAGATCCTAGTGCTGGTGCTGGGGTGAGTCTACAGGCGATCATTTGGATGGGGTGTCGAGATAGAATGATGCAACCAATTTTCAGAACTCACAGTCGGTATCACAAGCTAGCGTAGAAATTTAGAAATAGCTATCGTCGTATATGTCATGGTGACAAGCCAGCAAAGCCGACTGATGCCGAGTGAGTAAACCCAGTCCGACTGATTGATAAGACGGGAATTGAGGCTAAGAAGGTGGATCCGGGGATGAGGTGCGATCACGCCAGTTTGCCGCCCTCTTGCGTTTTCCCCCTCACCGCCCGGCCTTAATTTGACCTCCGTCGGACCTCATCTTCTCGATATTACTATGAATACTCCAGACTCCAGATAGCAATTTTCATTAGGCTTATCTAGAGAAATTGTTCTTGATAAGACACGTAGTCTATTCTTTCCATTCAGCCATTAGATCCTTCGAGTCCAAAGATCATCAATCTTGAATTTATGTTAAAATTCCATAATGATATGCCGGCGGCGCCCCTAGCCCTGTATTGCATCACACAAAGAACTCCTCATTAAAACCATGCTAACCCAAACAGACAAAAGTGCCACGATCCCTTGCTTTTCACCGTCGCCAAGAACATTATATTGTACAATGAGAAAAACAAAGACTTAGCGCCGACGGAGCAAGTACGTATCAAGTAGAACCCGTCCTTCAGAGGTTGAGCCTGCCATCAGCGGCCGAAGGAGGACCAAGGACAACTTCCTGCACCTGCTCGGTCACGCCGCCGAGGCGCCCGGCAACACCTAAGATACCAGCCTCCACGTCGCTAAGCACAGTAGCAAGATCGTTGACTATGGACTTGGGAGTTCCAGACGCCGGCCCGTCACGACTCCGCGCCGCCACAAAGTCATGAATCTGTCGTTCCAAAGTAGACTCAACTCCGTGAAGGTGGTCCTCGATCTCCTTCAAACTTTGACTGTAGCGCTCAAGCACAACTCCCATCTCGTCCGAACGCTGGGAGAAGTAATCCACCAGGTTGACAGGCACCCCGTTCACGCTGGTGGCAGTGGCAGGATCGCTCTCAACATCATCGGGAAGGGCCAGAGTGTTCTTACGCGTCGAGCGAAGTGTCTGTGCATCGGTCTTCTGGTTCTGAGACGTCCACCAACCAGCTCCACCGGTAGACTGATATTGTAGGGGTAGTTTCAGGGTGTCGATGGCGCGGAATGCAACCTGGGCCTCGGCCGCATCGCGCGATACAAGATTGCGCAGCTGATCAATTTCGCTGGCATCGTTTTCCAGCGCATGTTGCATGGTCTCAAGCTTCCCTTGAACGAAGTCCACGTCGTGTGGTATGCTTTGTCCCTGTGTCTCGATTGTAGGAATCATGTTCGAGACTTCGTTGCATAATTTGATCTGACCCAGCACGTAATTATCGAACCTCTCAAGCTCCGCCTTGATCTCATCCGCACAACTCTCATACTTGGTTGTGGGGAGGATGTTGCTGACGTCGATCTTGACGCCGGGAATCACGGTGGTGCCACCGAGCTGCGCGGGTTGTTGTGTAGTGGTGCTCTGGTTGCCAAACAGACCAAGTGTAGGTTTCTGAGTTTGAGTTTGCTGTGCAGTGTTCTGAGTGGCGCCACCGCTATAACAGGCTTTTTGTTAGGATGCATTACCACTTGAGATGATTGAGAAAGTAGGTAGATACTCACAATAGACCTCCTCCGGTGGTAGCAGTGTTAGTTGTAGTGCCACCGAAGAGCGGCTTGGATTGAGCTTGAGTGGCCGCAGCACCGCCTAGACCGCCAAACAACCCCCCGCCAGTAGTTCCACTTTGCGCAGTGTTGGTAGTGCCCGCGGTTCCTCCAAAGAGTCCTCCGGTTTGTGGCTGAGATGTGGTGGTTGTCGTGTTGCCAAATAAGCCGCCGCCAGTGGTGGCATTGTTCGTTTGCTGCTGGCCGCCAAACATATTCGATCCGGACGGTTGCGATTGCTGTGTAGTGCCGCCTCCCAAGTTCCCAAAGAGTCCCCCGGCTGGTTTTGGCTGCGCTGCGTTGTTCGCTCCAAGGTTGCCAAAGAGGCCACCGGAAGTGCTCGTGGTTGCTGGTGTGGTCGCAGAGCTAGTTTGTGTGTTGGTGCCGCCGCCACTATTTGTGCAATTTCTGGTTAGCTCATCTGAGTCAGATTTCGCGACCATAATGAAATAAAGCAACTGATTCTTCGAGTTGCAAAATATTGGTGACCAAACGTAGGCAGGAACCACGCGCAGTTGGATGGAAGGTTCTTACAAGAGGTTGGATGAACCGGTGTTGAGGGACAGGCCTGTGCCAGTGCCTGCAGGCTTTGCGGAAAACATTGCGCACTGTGAGGGGGCAGCAAAGACCGGAATGTGAAGTGCTTAAGCACAAATGATCCACAAACAAAGAAAAAGGCGCTTTGTACCTGCCAATCTGCGCCGCAATGGATAGGTAGTGATGGATTGGTGAGTGGAAAACAATCAAGTCAGCGATGGTTGCTCGGGGGCTAACCTCACTTCCGGCAAGTTTCTCCGTGGTCCCGTGACCCTGACGTGCCCCAGCTCACTATTGGCTTATCGGAATCTGATAACCATATCACATCTGAAGGACCTCACTTTTACTATCTAGTCTAAGGTACTGACATACATGACATACATAGTACAAGCTCCCGGAAATGACCATACTTCATAGCTCTGACTCCATCACTGCTTCGTGTCTCTCTTGAGAAGGCCACCAGTCTCCACTAGCAATTCTACCACCCTTATTCCACCCAGGGAAACTGCATCCATCTATTCTCTTCCAGCACGTCCTCCGTATTCAATATATTGCTGGAAGCGAGTATTTCCTTCTATCTTGTGCTATAATCCTCACAGGCATTGGATCACTTAGCTCTTGGGACTGGAGTCACTCATAATTGATACCGCCTGTTTGGCCCTTAGCATGTGTCCTGCTTGATTATATCCTATCAGGAGCACATCCTAGCCCGATCCCAAGCAGGCTCTGAACTTCATATCAGGAAGATGGTTGAGTACGAGTCCACTACCTCACAGCCTCTTTGTGTGGCCACCTCAAGTAAGGTGGGAAATGAGGAGCCGAAGCCCCGAACGGACACACGTACCTTGAGCCAGGAACAAGATGGTCGGATAGAGAGGACGCCGCAAGCAGCTTCAAGGCTTTCTGACTCAGATATCATCAAAAGTGCCGAATGGTCTGAACACGTTCTTTACCTTCCCACTTGAGATCACGGCTAATGGAATCTCACAGGTCCGCTGATGGAACTACGTTATTGACCGACTCGGCAGACCATCATATCAGGAGCTATATATTGTCAGTATCTCGTGGCTCAAGAATCTCAAACGCATGAATTGACAGTTCTTCTGTAGGCCACCAGACTTACTTGAAGAGAGATCATCGGCTATCCACCTCTCACCCTATTCGACACTGGCCTCTGCTGAACCGACATATGCTATGGCCACGTACCCTTTTTTCTCCCTCCAAGACCCTTCCACCACCTTGTTTCTCTCCTCCGTGAGAGATCACCCAATTAGACTGGCATCTGCTTTGGCGCCAATGCAGATGGCGTCTTATTCGCTGGTCAATCCCATGACAGAGGCTTTCATTACACCCCACTCAATGATCTATCCACCTAGTTTAGGAGGCACCCAATTCCTCACTGGATCCGATAGCCTCATCTGCCTGTTTGATGTTTCGCGACCAGGAAACGACGGGCCTGTCACAACGATGCCTACCATACCAAGTAAGCGCAAACAAGTGGTGGGCGGTGGTGTTGGCATGAAGGGCATCGTTTCTGCACTGGCCGTCGATACAAGCGCACAAGGCATTTTGGCTGCAGGGACATTTACGCGACACGTCGGGCTCTATGACTCGCACGGAAGCGGGCAATCTCTGGGAACGTTTAGCATCGCGAAAACAGAGGCAGATCCTCACATAGGAGGGCGCGGGGTCACGCAACTCTTATGGAGTCCTTGTGGACGGTATCTTTATGTCGCTGAACGCAAAAGTGATGGCGTCCTGGTTTATGATATCCGAGTGACCGGCCAACTGCTTGGGTGGCTGCAAGGGCGCAAGGCTCTCACCAATCAGCGCATGAAGATCGACGTGGTGGCCACGGGCCAAGGAGATTCGCATGAGATCTGGGCGGGAGGAACCGATGGTTGCATGCGAGTTTGGCAGAACCCCACGTATAATCCTGGAGCACAGGAACCGAAATGGGAGTGGAAGGTTCATGACGGTGAGTCTACGTTGCTGCTTGCCACAGCATGTTGCGCGATTCTTTGCTAACATCATGCAGAGTCAGTAAGCAGTACTGTGGTGCATCCTTTGGGCAATGTGGCCGCAACAACTTCAGGGCAAAGATACTTTGGGGACGAACCTGACGACGGTATTCTGCCTCCTAATCCGCAGACTGACAGGAGTCTGAAAGTCTGGTATATGCCGTTCTTGAACGATAGCAACAATGCCGATTCAGTCACGAGTTGAGGCGCTTTAATGAAAGAGAGTCTCATCAAATTGAACCTTCGACCTAGGACGCGCGAGGCCAACATCAGCCTACCTCGTCGGGGCACAGCTTCGGGACGAGCTGATGTGAGTATCAGACCGGAGGGATATAGGAGAAGTTCAGCATTGATTCATCTTCGAAGCTACTGCAGCCTGGCCTTTACCAGAGGCTTCTAGGCTAGGCCCCGATAGCTAAAATTATCAACCTGGAGTTGTAGTTCGCCCATCAAGAACGCGCCGTGTCAGCCCTTTTGCAACACAAAAAATATTGGACTATGGCTCTACCTCTGTTACTGGCACAAAATCTCCCAAGAGGTCAAAGTGGCCGCATGAAGATTTCCTATTTCGTTGTTCCAACCGTTCTTTGGTGGCAGCTGTCGTGTTATAAGTGAATAGTGCTCTGCCAGGGGAGATAATTTCCATCAGCCATCACACCTGAAACCTCAAACATTGGGTGAATGTGTTGATAATTTAAAAATCCTCAAGGTCTGATATTCACTGACGCACCCCAATTTTTCTTTTTCAATTTCAGACTTACTATTTAATATCCCCTCCTCTTCTTTCCCCCCATTCTCTCTCCCCTTCCTTCCACCCCTCTATCTTCATCTCTTTCACTTCTAACTTCCTCAAGATTATCATCCTTTGCAAGTACATAATCTTGAATCTGCATCTCTTCGCACATACCTTCTCTTGTTCTTCAATATCTCCTGCTTGCTTCGAGCGTGTGAACACGTCTTCACTCTCTAACACATCTTCACAAAGTGAAATACATATCTTCACTATCTGACATTCCCCCTTCTTTGTATCCTCAACATTCATCTCAAATCATCAACTCTCTCTTTGGATACAGAAGAAAGGACGCTGCTCTAAGGAGCGTGACTTTCAAATGCTGGGATCAAAGATCCTCAAACGCTGCAAGGCGCGTCTGAGTCTTGCCAGACAGCTCAGACAGCGTCGCAGTCTCACTAACAACAACGAAACCACAACACTCTCAGGATCCTCTGGATCATCTCTCATGCAGTAAGTCCTTAACAGCTCTCAAGAAAAGATCCATCCAGGCTAATACTACACAGGGTCGATGGAGCTGGAGATCTTGATACCGAGCCCATCAACCTCGACAGTGATGATAACGAAGAAATCACCACACCCTCTCGATCTCTTGGAACATCCCTCCTGCAGTAAGTCTTCGACACATCTTGGAAAGAAGATCCAGTCAGGCTAACACTACGCAGGGCGGATGGACGTGACAATCTTGCTATCGACCCTCTCAACCTTTATGGTGACAACAACACACCCTCTGGACCTCCTGGACTGTCTCGGCAGTAAGTCTTCGACATCTCTGGGACAAGAATTAATCCAAGCTAACACCACACAGAGCGGATGGACCCGGCGATCTCGATGTCAACCCTTTGAACTTCGATGGTCCCGTCAGGGACTATAAAAACTTCATCAATGCAAGTCTTGAGGCTGCTGCCCCTGACAACGATGTGCCCAACACTGCGGGCGAATCTATGAATGAAAGGGGGTTTGATGTATTGATGGCTTTTGTCCAAGGTAATGACTGGCTGCACCTGAATCTCACAGCGTGGCCATTTACTAACGTCGTTCTCCTAGCCGATGTTGGATCTAATGGTGATGAATCCACCACAAGCAGCTCAAACGATATTGAACATACTGGAAGTGGGACGACCAGTATCGAAAGCGTCGAAATTGCTCAGCGCGTGCAGCCCAATGAGCCAGTTCCCAACCACTGGGGCAGCTCTGCTAGAATTGTTGACGTCACTGATGTCAGTGACCCCGAGGAATGGCCTGCTGATATGGATTCCAAGAACCCATCGATGGAACTCGGCACCCAGCCCTCATCAGAGCTGATCCACCCGAGATCCAACTACGCATTGCAGCAGGCTGTTGCTTGCGGCTCTTCACACAATGTGGGAGTCCACTACGGGCAGCAGAGTCCTGGTAGTATGCTGTACACAAACTCTAATCTCTTCGGAGCTCCAGGTGCTTCTACATTCGCAAGTGGTAGCAATGCCGAGCAATTGCCATTTGGGACTTGGAGTTCCGTGGCGTCGAACCCCTTCATGGCTGCGGCTAACCCAGCATCAGCTGGGCAGTTGCAGTTCTTGACTCCTCCTCAGACTCTTGGTCGCGCCTCGGACAACCCAATCCTCAGACAGGCAGTTGAAAACAACCGAAAGCGTAAGCATGAGGCGTCGAACGCTGTTGTTCAGAGGTATGCCACTCCCCCATAACATCAGATCAAGCAGAGATTAGTCAACGAGCTAAAATCTCCATCCAGCAATTGCAACACCGCAGCTAGTCACCCAGGCATCGCTGCTGAAAGCTCAAGCTCCCTGGCTGATCGTCATGCTGAGCTTGAGCGCCCCGCGAAAAGATCCAAACTTAACAAGAAAGACTTGGAGGCGCTGAGGCCCAAACGCAAGAAGAACAATAAAAAAGGGAAAGGTAAAGGGGGCAGAGGCGGCAGAGGCGGTAGAGGGTCAGAGTCTGAATCAGACACAACTCCTGAGCCGAAACGCGTCAAGATTCAGAAGGGCAACTTTTGGAACTCCTTGGATCCCAACTCCCGCGGAGTCCGTCCCGGAAACTTTCCGGATATTGACAAACTTCTCAACCCAACCAGCGACATACCGCAGGCCACCATCTACGATTCCGCGAGTGAGGCGCGTGCCGACCACAAGACCGATACCGATATCGAGAAAGACGATACCATCCCCAAGACGCACGCGGCCAAGAAGGCTATCGTGGTGGCGTTGACTAATCTGATGATGGACAACACTTGGGCACAAGACGGCAAGAGATCCTTTGGCACCTGGGACAACGCCTTCCACCCCAGGCATGTGCTAGAAAAAGCCGCGTGGGACCTACTGGTAAGACTTTCTTCGGGCAATGCCAGATCCTTTGTAATCTTGCTGACGGACCGACTCGCAGGAAGCACTGATCCGGCGTAATACACAGGGCCCAGATCTCCTCTTCTATGAGTTTTTGAAGTTCTCGCTTCCGCCCAGGTGGTTGAGTTTCAAAGAAAGACTTTCAAAGGTGATGGAGGCCATGATCTACCACAAGGCTGTGGTCAAGCACCTTCTCGATCCTCCGTATCTGCATACTCTCGTGGAGGACCCGTTTGGCAGCATCCACCGCGTTCGCGATAATAGACACCTGAATGGTAAGAAGGCCAAGTTGCTTCAGGCGGCACAGGCGGCCATGAAAAAGGAGCAAGAGGAGGCTCTTAGAGCTCAATCTTTGGCTCAGGCGCCTGTGGTAGAGGGACCTGCCTCCGGCAACGAAGAGTACTCCGCAGACGACGAAGAATCCGCAGGCGAGTCCATTGACTTGGAGAGCACACCTACCTCGCCTCCTCTCGCGACCCCGGGACTTTCTTCGGAGAAGGGGAATGCCTCCACCAAAGTCAACGGCAGCACTCCCAAGGCACCCGCGGCCAAGTCCGCTGTGCAGAATGTCATCCCAGGCACCTTTGCTCCCGCAGGAATGGGTCTTGACGATCTTGAAAACCTCATGGGAGAACCCTCTTATACTGCTGGAGCCAACGCGGACGCGCAGCCCCTGTTCCCCATCGCGGACCCCAACCCTCCCTTCATGGCTACAGCCCCTACTGCGCACACTGACATGCCTGGAGACCTCCAGGATCTCATGGACACCTGGCTAGGTGATCTTCCATTGATTCCTTTCGGTGCTCAGCCCATCCACCCAGCTTACGTTGATCCGGGCAACATGGCACAGGGCAGCAGCCTTCAGCCAAACGTTCAGAATTTGAACGGCCCCAACCAGGGCAATATGGCACCTCCTCCCCAGAGCAACATGCAGACCGTCGATCCTCGTATGATCATGGCGCAGAGCAGCCTCGTGCCGGCCGGCCGCGCCATCCAACCCCGCCAGCACGGACAGATGCAAGCCTTGGGCCAGGACGTCGCTAAACCGAACATGTTCGACTCCGACAACAGCACGAATGCATTGGGTCCTCTCCCGGACTATATGCTTCCCCTCCCCTTGATCGATGTGCAGAAAAGGAATGCTGGCCCTACAATAATCCCCAACCAACAGGGCTTCGTCGATTATCTGAACACAGGGGACGCTGATTCCTGCGCATGGATTGAAACCCCTAGGCCTACACGTGCTGCCCCTCAGAACCCGGCCGCTCCACCTTCGTCTCGACCCGCCCTCTGTGAGCCCGCCCCATCGGAGCTTGCTAGGGCTCAGGGTGTCTTTCAGGATATGAACAAAGCGAGGAACAAGCGCAAGCAGGCGGACGCTGGCATTCAGGATGATGCTCAGCGGCGCAAGCGCAAGCAATAGCTTACTGCTTACATATGGTACACTGACATACATACAATCCAGTACATCTTGGTGCTTGGATTTCTACCTTTTCTCTTTGTCGTCTTTGCTTTCGGCTTGGATTTTGAGGACTTACGCTTTTGAGATTATGGTTCAGGTTTCGCTTCTGAGATTGTCGTTCGGATTTGCTGAGAGATTGTCGTCAGCTTTCGCGGAGGTGGTTTTGATCTTTGGTTTCGTTGCTTTGCTTTTCGGTTTCGCTGCTTGCTATTTAGTCTTTGCTTCTTGCGTTGCTTTCTTGCTTTTCTCAGGTTTCAGGTGTTTCGTTGCTTGCTGCTCAGTTGCTATCTTTTTGTGGTGCTTGCTTGCTTTTCGCTTTTCTCAGGTTCTAGGAGTTTGGTGGTTATGCGTTGCGCTTTGTTGTTTTGCTTCTTTGCTTTTGTAAACGAACAGGCCTGTTTGTCCCATGGTGGATGGGAGGGAGAGTTGAGAACCGTGGGAGCTGCAAGTTTGGCTCAAGACTACCCATCCACCATGGGACGGACGGACCTGCTTGAGAACGAGGAATGATAGGTGCTCCGTTTGAATGTGATTTCTACTCTAATTTTGTATCTTTATCTTTTGTGTCTTGCACACAGACCCGCGACGATGCCCAGATGTAAAGGTCCTTAGGGACGCAAGGACGATCGCTGCGAGAATGGCGCCAAGGGGTTTGTGTGTATGATGCAAAGCCCATGGGCAGCGATGTACAGATGACAAAGGCTTTCCGGTACGAAAGTACGTTTTTTTTCGCTCGTGTTTTCCTTCCTGCTCCCCAAATTCAAATTGCAGACTCGTTTCTTCTTCTTGTTGCTTCTTCGTTTCTGATGCAGTTATTCTTTAATGCAAAGCCGATAAACTCCACTCCCCGCGGAGCTGCGTAGATCTGGCCCTGGCCCTGGCCCTGGGTCTGGCTCTTCAGCTAAGATCCGACCAGAATCCGACTCGTTAGAACAAACACCGAAAAAAGTCTACTGAGTAGCACCAGCACCAGGAGCAGAAGCAGGCACGATCCCAAACCGCTCGTAGGGAAAATCCTCCAACGAGGACAACAACACCCCCCACCCATCGCCCAACTTCCCCGGCGTGCCATTCCCATTATCCTGGCGCTGGCCCTCGCGCTCCGCGACCAACTCCTCGGCCTCCTTCTCGGCCTCCCCCTTCTCCTCCTCCTTATGCTCCCCCGTCAACCCCGCCAACACCTCCTCCTCGCGCCCGGCATACGCCTCCAAAAGCCCCGGATGCGGCACCCAAACGACCTGCATCCCCGCGCGCCGCCCCGCCTCGACACCGGGCACTGCATCCTCAAACACCAAACACTCCGCGGGCGTAATCTCCCTCTCCCCCTTCTCCCGCAACCCGGCATTAATCGTCTCCAGCGCGAGCAGATAGATATCCGGAAGGGGTTTCCCGCGCCCCCGACCGATGCGCGGGTCATCGCCCAGGACGCGCTGGTGCTCCGGGAAGGCCGCGAACAACTGTCTCAGGTGCGAGGACTTGAGGTGGAAGTTTCTGGCGTGCGAGGAGGTGGCCAGGGCGATGTGGACGGGGTGCGATGTGGATTGCGTGGCGACTAGCGTCTCCAGCAGGCGTTCTACGCCGGGGAGCGGTTTGGTGGTGGGGAAGCGCGCTAGTTGCAGCGCGGTGATTTTGGCGATATATTCGTCTTGCGTGATGGGGAGTTGCGCCCAGTCGTGGAAGATCCGGCCTGCCTTTTCGGTGGTGAGGGGCGTGGGGGCCCGGGGGTTAGTTTTGTTTGTTGTCGTTGTTTGGGGATAGGGGACCCGGGGGGGGGGGCTTACTTCAGGAGCAGGACGGCCCTGGAGCTGGGCCTTGACCGACCACGGAAGCAACGGTTTGCCGTACTCCTGCAGCACCGTGTTGGTGATCTCGGTGTAAATGTCCTCTGAATCGATTAGGAGGCCGTCCATGTCGAAGAGACATGCCCGCACGCGGGGTAATCTTCACATCGCCAGTCAGATCAATCGGTAGGAGGAAATACGGCAGTGTGATAGCTGACTTACTCAGGGGTGGAAGCAGACATGGTGGACGGGAGTGTGCTGGTTTTTCCCAAAAGCAATGCTGAAAGTCAGGCCGCAGTCAAAGGAATCTAATTGAGTTGAGGTGGTCGATTTCTCCGCACTTGCGACAATGATTCGATATCGGCTATCGATAGCGGGGGGAAGGGACCGTTGGTGCCTCAGGCTGGCACTGCTGGTCTTAGCCCCGCCGGCCGACCGCCGCCGCGGGACCGCCCATCTCCAAGCTCAAGCTTGCTCCAGGATTAGAATCGGAAGAACCCCTGCACAGCTCGGCACCATCCTCAAAATGTCAAAAGACGGGAAGAGGGCAAGCGCCAGCGACAGCGAAGACGAAGAGGACGTCTTCCATGACGCCCGCTTCCCCGCCGACGAGGAGACGGTAAGTATAGCCACTACCACCACCACCACTACCTTCGCCATCACATCCAGTCCTAACAGACCTGAATCCTAGAAACTCCTTGAAGAATCCCGCTCCCTCAAAGCCGAAGCCAACCAGCTCTTCACAGCCGCCAGCTACGACGAAGCTATCACCTGCTACGACCGCGCCCTGGCCTCCTGCCCCAACTACCTGGACTACGAAGTCGCCGTGCTGCGCAGCAACATGGCCGCCTGCTACCTGAAGCTGGAGGACTGGAAGGCTTCCGTGGACGCGGCGACGGCGTGTCTCGATCGGCTGGACAAAGTGCTTCCCCCAACGACGGGTACAAGCACGGAGGCAACGAGTCGGGAAGGCAATAGTCCCCGAACAGAGGAAGCCGTCGTGGAGATCACCGGGGACGACCAGGAGGCAGAGGAGGCCCAGCTCCAGCGGCTGCAGCAGCGGGACCAGACGAAGCGCGACGTGCTGCGGATCCGCGCGAAGGCGCTGATGCGCCGCGCGCGCGCCCGGATGCAGCTGGGCGGGTGGGCCAACCTGCAAGGCGCCGAGGAGGACTACAAGGCACTGGCGGCCATGGATAACCTCCCCCCGGACGACAGGCGCGTGGTGCAGAAGGGTTTGCGGGAGCTGCCGGACCGGATCGCCCAGGCCCGCGAGAAGGATATGGCCGAGATGATGGGCAAGCTGAAAGATGTAAGTCGGCGCCGTCGTTGTTTTTTCTACCATCATACTAACTGGAGTGATTCAGCTGGGAAATGGGATCCTGAAGCCCTTTGGTCTTTCCACCGAGAATTTCAAATTCGTTCAGGACCCCAAGACGGGCGGGTACAGCATGAACTTCCAGTCTGGTTGACGTTCCCCCAAGGGGGCAGTATATCATGACACTACGCATATGGAGTTGGGATGCATTTTTCGAGCGGAAGCGATAGAGTTATCATTCTGAATGAGTTATATCTTTTCGTTACGGGGCTATTTACAGGGGCGGTCGTTCAACTACTGCCCTGCAGTGAACATGGTAGCGACTCTCGAGAGATCATCAAGAGAGACCTTGTCACCAAGGTCGAAGATTGTGGCTCGACGTTGGCTTTTTCCACCGAAAGGTCGGTGGACTTGCTGGGTCGCAGGCTCTTGCGAGCTGGGGCCATATACTCGCGCAGTAAACCCGCCCTCAAGGTCTCCAGCAACGACAGGAGGCCACGGCTGGATGCCATGGCAGAACTTGAAGAAGTCCTCTGCAATCGCAGAGCCGACTTTTTGTTGTGCAGGCGACATAGACTCACGGAAGTTCTGGAAGAGGTAGGCAAGGTCTAGAATGTGCCCAGCTCGGCCTTTCCAAGCGCCATTCCATGGGTTGCCTTCGTTAAAGTAGTAGACAAATGCGCGTCCCTTCCAGCCTTTTGCAGATGCCAATGAAGGAGCGAACATCCAAACGTCATTCAAGAAGTCGAGGATCGCAAGAAACGCATCCTCGTCATTTAAATCCTTAGTTATGCCGTACTTGACCGAGATCTGTTCTGCGACTTCTGGTTGCGTGGCAAGGACGGTTGTAAGACACCTGAAGAAACGCTCGGCGCATCCGTTCTTGAGATCAGACCTAATGGCGTGGATGATATTGGCCTGTCGGTTCAGCATGCACAACATCGGACTAGATTAAGATTGTCACTTACATCAATCTGCGCATCGCCAACCATCAAGTCCTGGCACCAGTCCTTGCCTTTGGGGATGTGGTTAGTTCTGTCCGCCAGCTGTGAGTAAGTAATCGCGGATGGAACCAGGTCTCCATCCACTGCAAATGTCGGAGCTATGGACGGAGGGACCTTCGCGACCAACTCCTCGCCAGGAGTCTTCAGCAAGGCCTCAATGCGTTCTTCTGGTGAGGCATCCGCCAAGCCCAATGCTGCCATCGCTTGCTCGTAGCTTTTCTCATGACTCTCGTAGGGTAAGCTGGGCGAGAAAAAGCGATTCCCGCTCATCAAGATGGCTCGTTTGAAAAGAGGCGTTTCAGACTCGAGATGACAGGCGACAGATGCTGCGACTCTCAGTCAACTATGCCAACAGCCACACACAAGTCAAGTACAGTACATACCAGCGCCGGCGCTCATCCCAGCAAGAGTGATATTGTCCGGATCCCCGCCAAAGTCACTGATGTGCCTGCGCACCCACTCCAGGGCGACGCGCTGGTCTCGCAGGCCATTGTTCGCTTTGTAGCCGGCATTCCTCAATTCCTCTGAGGTCATGAACCCGAACATGCCCAGTCGATAGCTTTGCTAGTTAGCACACACGCATCTTGCCACTGACCAGCTAACAAACATACTTGATCGACACTGCGACAATGGGCAGCCCGTTCGACACAGACAGCGCAACCAACCGCTCGAGATCAAACTGCGGCCAGGAATTGGCCCCGATGAACAGCCCGCCGCCGTGGATGAAAACAAAGACCGGTAGACGAGCATCGGTCGTGGCGTCGCTTGGAGTCGCAATGTTCAAGTTCAGGCAGTCGACGTCGGATTGGGGAAGAGGCTTCTTGGGCAGGGTATGCTGCACGATGCTGAGCTCCAGGTCGCATCCGAACGACGGAGACAGCGCCGTCGGGCTTGAGGAGTGCGTTGCCGGTCAGTCCGCTGCACAACGAAATCCAGCCATTGAGCAGAATGACTTACCCATCTTTGGTCGCGTCGAGCACGTCCCCGTCGCGGGTTTCAATGAGTTGGGCGTCTGCAAGTCTGTCGCTCAGAGTGGCGTATTTAATGCCTAGGAATTGGGTCACTTTGTTGCTATCGCGCCCGCGGATCTTGCCCAGGTTTTGCGTTAGAAGGATCGTCATGGTGAAAGGGTGACGCTTGGGAGATGCAATGAGTGAGTTTGACGAAGGTCACGAGTCTGTCTGAAGTAAAGAAACGCCCCCGCACGGAAATCCCCCAGGCCCCGCAATCTCGGTGGGTCTGGCATTGCATCCGCGGCAGATGCGGTGGAAGGTGAGGCAGTTGTCATCGTTCTTTAGATTGCAGTTTCCACGTGAGAATGTCCACGGGTTGTCGCGGAGCGCGTATGTGCTGGGTTCTCCAAGGAAGTGATTGACAGTTTTTTTTAATTGGAAGGGTTACAGGATTTTCGCCTATTCCAATTGGTTTCTCAAGTAATTTATCATGATTCATAATGTTTTCTTATAATAGAAGGCCTACTTGACTTGCTTAAACTACTTTGCTTATTCAATTTATGACAGTGAAATACCTTTGTATAAAATTCTTGCAGAGATCGCATTGCTTATAGAAACTGCCTTAGAGAAACCACTTTGCTTACGGGACTACCTCGCTCGTAGACACTACTTACTCATATAAATCTGTGATTGTTGAAGCAGTAGAGACGCTTGACTAGCCTGTGGAAAAGATACCACCAAACTTCGAATCCATCCAGCACTCCAAACCAGGTCGCAACTTCCTCCGCTGCAATCCAACCCAAGGACAGTAAATGTGAACCCATCGACGACCGGAACAGAGACATCATCAATGACCGACACAAACCTCAATCAATCGCACTCCACCTCATCGACCTATTCTTATCGATCATCACTCCTTGCTTGCATCAAGGCAGTCTACCGGAACACTCTATTCAATGTCAATGTCAAGCAACACCCCGATTCAGATGGAACCCACACCAACCAAGGGTGACCCCGACATCCCCCGGAACCCAGCCAAGCCAAGGTAAGCATCCTCTCTTCCTAACTCACCAGAAACAAATAACTGACCCCGCGAAGCGAATTACCTTATCATGTAGGCCAAGAAATCAAACTACACCCGACCAGCCCCCGCGCCGACCAGGTCACCGTCATGCACGCCAAAGTCCTCGACGTGTACGAAGTCGAGAACCAGATGGCCTGTGTGCTGCTGATCAACGTGGACCCGCCGCTGGGGAAGATGGCCTCGCCCATGTTTCTGAAACTGTTCGACCGACGCTGCGCGGGCGAGGCCCGGACCAAGAAGCTGGGGCGCAGGAAAACCGACGCCGCGCACTGGGCTGCGGCGGTCGAGCGGAACTACCACGAATACCTCTGCCAGCAGGAAAGCCACATCGCGGTGGACCTCCTCTCGCAGAACGAGAACCCGCGCTTCCAGCACCTGAGCTGGGCGCCCGCGCACAAGGAGATCTACCTCGAGGGGCTCGTGCAGCGGAGCCTGGCGAACGAATTGGCGGTCTGGCACCGCCTACGTCTGCTGGAGGGCAAGATCATCCCGCGGTTCTACGGTGGCGTCTTGGCGACGTGGGAGGTCAGGGCAGACGACGGGGAGTATATCAAGACAGGCACGTGCCATGGGTATCTGCAGCAGTGTCTTCAAGGGTGCAGTTTTTGTGATCTGTGTCAGAAGTTGCCGAATAGCCTCTGGGGTGCCGCCTGCGACGATGTCCTGCACATCGTGCAGACGATTCAGGATTGGGGCGTGCGGACGGATCATCTCAGTCTGAAGGACTTCGACGTGTGTTATATCACGGACCCGGATGAGGATGACGACGAGAGCAGCGCCCCCTTTCTTCGGGTGTTTCTGGTCGACCTCAGATCCTGTGTGAATCGCAGCTCCCGCGAGAGTGACTATGCATGGAAACAGCGTATCGCGTTAGCAGATGAGGAGGGCGTTATCGCGCGAGACTTGGAGTTGCTCACGGGCCATGCGTGGACATATGATCGCTCGAAAGGTTCTGGTGAGCTGGAACATGACGTTCCCCACATCGAGCATAAAGAGATGGTGGAGGTTGATAAAGCCCCAATGTCGCCAACGAGCTCTGACAAGACAGAAGTCCCGGGAAGTTCCTAAGGTGTAGTGAGTGGATTGGGCAACGATTGAAAGATGCAGGAAGTTATCCAATTAGTATAGCTCGCGATGACAGGTAGCAAAAGCTGAAATATAGACCTTTGGACCTTGAATTGACGTAAATTGTACCGATATATACAAATAGGAGATTCGAGTGAAATGAAAGATACTTGAACTACTGCTATATGACTTACCAGGCCATCATGTTGGTTCAGTCAGCCATAGACACGTCAACTGATTACTTGCGTGATGATTAATCTGACCCGTATGGCCATAGCACACTACACAACTGTCGAGTTAACAGTGGTATTCATGAAGCTCGACCCCAGCTTCGCCTGCGCAGCCTGGATCAACGCCTCGACCGCGCCGTCGAAGTTCGAGAAAATATTCCCGACAACCGACTCACCGCACGGGCTCTCCTGCGCGACCGACGAGCTGGAGCTTGTGTCTCGCTTCCTCTTGAAGCTGATCCCGGGCGTGATTTCGACGCAGTTGTACTGCGCCTCGGCGGCGCGCAGCTGGCAGATCTCGTCGGTCTTGCAGTCACCGGTGCACGAGGAGACGTCCCAGCCGCGGCTCTTGCGGGCGTAGTAGTCCTGGAAGACGGCGTCGTCGCTCTCGAAGAGCGCGGTGACGTTATGCCAGAACGCCGGGGTGAGCTCGGCGGCACTGTCGGTGACGGGTGGGTCGAGGAGGGCGCCGTAGGTTTCCTTGACGGCGTAGTATTTCTCCCAGACGGGCTTCTCCTGGTAGCTGGGGCTGGACATGTTGGCGATGTAGACGGTGAAGTCGAGGATGCCGAAGGTGACCGGGTCGACCGAGTAGACGCGGAAGGTCGGGTTGCCGGAGGTCGGGGTCAGCGCGGGGGCAATGTACGACATCATAGTCGCGGTGGCGGCGGTCTGGTCGGTGTAGTTCGAGTAGGCGATCTCGAACTCGTCCTTGTGGGTGTGGCCGTAGAAGACGGCGGCGATGGTTGCCTCGTACCGCTGGATGATCTGGTCGAAGTAATTGGAGCCGTCGTGGAAGGTGTCGCCCGAGCCCATCGGCATGTGGCCCATCAGCCAGACGCGCTCTCCGGCCGTCTCGGCGGCGGCCAGTTCGCTGACTAGCCAGGCGAGTTGGCCGTTCGGGTCGGTCAGCATGGTCTGCTCGTAGAGCCAGAAGTTCTCCTTGTAGTAGAAGTTGGTGTTGAAGGAGATGATGCGGAGGTTGCCGCCGGAGTACTTGACCGAGTAGGAGCCATAGTCGTCCGCAGTGCTGGCAGCGGTAGATCCAATCCACTGGCTCCAATCGGCCGACAGGGTGTCGTAGGCCCACTGGCTGGAGATCGTAGTGTCGATGTCCGACGTTGGGAAGGAATTTACAGGCGCAGTATCGTGGTTACCGGTGACACCGTAGACGAGGTTGAGATAGTTGGGCATTCGGGTCTTGTAGGCGTCGTTGAGATCATTGGTTACCTCAGTCTCGTTGACGAGCCACACAGCGCCTTCGACGACGTCACCCGTGAAGATCGTGAAAGAGGCGTCCGGGACCAATTCTTGAATAGCTGCGTACATGCTTTCCTCCAAAGTGAGAGGGGCGTCGCAGTTGTGGTTTCCATACTCCCCTGCAGGATAGTCCGTCGATCCAGGCTCATCTGAAGCGGTATACGGGCGGCAGCAGATGTTTTTGGTACAGTTGTAGCTAAAAACAGATCAAGGTCAGCATAAATGTCGGGTGAAAAGGTAGGAGGCGTAGGGTTAAAGGACATACTTTGCACCGGTTTCATAAGAAAGATCAACATGGATATCACTGATGTGGACGATTTGCAGAGGGGTCTCTCCACTTGAAGCAGGCCGAGACGCGTTCGCTGGCTTGGCAGAAGGAAATTCAACATTGTATTCGGCCACAGCCGGATAGTCGCAAAGTCCAAAGATGGTAGTACAAAAGAGAACTGCCGTCTTGGAAGGGACGTCCATGTTACGAAGATCGTGAGCCAGAATAGGTCCTTCGCGCGAGATTGCACCCTCGCAAACATCGTCGTCGTCGACCTTATCTACATCAGTAGAGCTCTTTGGATGACGATGGAGACTCGCCTACCTCAGCCAAGATACAAACCTCAGTGATGACATCCACGAAGTCATCGTTGCCCAAGTGAGCAAGCGCTTGGAGAACAACCAGCAAGGCCTTGGAGCCAATTCAGCTTAATGTTCAAGACCACTAGGAAGCCATGCTGATAAAAGCTTGCTCACCTCACACGCAGCACATGTCGTAGCGTCCTCGATATCCGTCAGAATTTCGCTCACTGTTGATCTTTTGTCCAGTCTACTTGACGCGACAGAGGCGCCAAGCAGACCCGCAAAGCAAAGCAATTGAGAGATCTTCATGGTGCTCGAGAGGATGAAGCTTGACTTTGCCCAGAGAGCGAGCGGTTTTACCTAGCTTTTATAACTACCATATTGAGTGCCTCCCGACTAACCCATGCATTGAGAGCGTCGACAAGTGCATTCTCCTCGACGTCCTCGGTTCAGGCACGTTCTTTTGCATTGGGCGATGATTGACCCTTGTTGGCGAGCAGAGTGGAGTGAAGAGTGAAATGAAGCTTTGACAGTAGCGAGCATGCCGAGACATTCGTGAGAATGATTGGGCAAGAGTGGTTCGGGAGGGAGTTGAAGATAATGAGATTAATCTATTTGCCGGGGCGCTAGGAGCAATGTCCGGCTGAAGATACTCGCTTCTACCACAAATCGGGCGATGACTTCCTCCTTGGGCTAGAACATCAATATCCTCTTGAGCGGAGCTTGAAGTCTTTAGCCTGTTGTCGGGTGATGAAGGTCATGTGCAAGCTCTTTCACTGATAAACCTGACTTGTGTCGCGACATGGCCATATAATCAAAATGCTATAGGTGTGAGGTGGAACTGCATCTGCCTCAGTTCACCGGGGAGCGCGCAAGAGCCTGAAAATCCTGGACCACCTCCGCCTCTTGCTCCTGCGTCAAATGAGCCCGTTGTACGATATACAGACCATCTCGAAGACGAGCATTGACGATGAGCTTTTTGGTTTTCGACTTGGCGAGTCCTTCGACCGTTTTGGCAATGCCATGGAATGGGTATGCCACCAGTCCGATTCCAGCTACGCCCATAACGAGTCAGCTTTCTCCATTGCACGAGTTGGTATCTCATCAGAGCTTGCGCGCGAGCAATCATTTACTTACCAGAAGGAACCTTCGTCGCCAGTCCAATAGTGCCTTTAGCAAACCCTTTCACAGCGCCCAGTACCCCTTCTTCTTTGGCTCCCTTGATGGGCTGTGTGAAGAACCCCGTGAAGCCATCTGCCATTCCATCCACGAAATTTCGGCCACCCATCACAGCCCCTGACTTCCAGTCCTTTACTGTGCCATAATTCTTCGGTTCTTCTCCATAGAGTCGGGGGACCTGGCGGAACCCTTCTGCTGCGGCATGCGGGATGTCCACCACCACGCCTTTGAAGTAAGAACCGGTAAACTTGCCAAATTCCTTCAAAGTCGCACCGGCTACGTTGCCTGCGGTGACCAACGAACTTGGTTGCATCTCCCTGCTTTTTCCGCTCTTTCTGGAAACACGAGAGTTGGTTTCGCCGACGCTTAGGTGTGCAATTGATGCTGTGGAGCTCGTAACGGAGGACGTGCTTCTGCTCAGGGGGTCTGTAGGGGGTCTAGGGGAGCGGCTGCGCTTGTATTCCTTGTATGGCTTGTAGAGCATCCCACCGCTCGATCTGAGCATGTCGTACCCTGTACTTGTCGAGGCGGATATCATCCCCGTGAGGGGGTCCCAGCGGCGATTCTCAATGAAGATTGGGTTGATTTCATGGCTAGTTCGAAAACAATGTCAACATACTTGCAACTCGGCAGATCACCTTCGAATCTACAAGGCATATTAGGAAGCATAAGCAGACCTTCTAATGTCTTTGGCGTCGATCATCGACTTTTCGATCAGGATTTGAGCAGCTGGCTTGGATAGATAGATTTTTCGTTTCGATTTGACACACGTCCAGACAGCAGCGTGATTAGGCATTACATGGCAACGCATTCGCTCTAAAGGCAGATGGCGATGGAACGATTGAACAGCTGCAGTGACGCCAGACTCGGCTCGCATCTTAGTTGCAATTTGCTGAGCCGCTGCTGCTGCCTCCGGTGTGAGGCAAAGTCGTATGGCATCTGCCAGGTTCTTTGAGTCGAGGCGAGAGTAGGGAATGGGTCTGGCACCCGCGCCAGCACGGGCTACCATGTTACCCCAGAAAGGTTGACTGACATAATATCATGTTAGTGATGGTAGATTGACGAACCCTACCGGAGTTGACTCACTCCCCAAAGAAAGGAACAATAGCGGTTGGCCGCCCACGAGCAAGGCCACATGCCGTGGTACCCGCGCCACCATGATGTACGACTGCAGCAACATGCTGAAAAAGCCACTCATGCGGACAATCATCAATGTAGAAGATGTTCTGGTTCGAATCCCCTGCTAAATCACTCCATCCACGTGAGATGATAGCACGAACGCCAAGACTTCTGACTGCGTCGAGGATGGTCCTCGTCAATTGCCGGGGGTTATCAACGACAATACTGCCGAAACCGATATAGATGGGAGCTGGGCCTGACTGCAGAAAATCGAGTAGTTCCCTGGGCGGGCTGTATGATGGTGTATTTCTGAAGAAAAATCCACATATATCTGTACCGAGTGTTATAATTCGTTTTGCGTATACTGTATCCGACCGGCAAACGTACCAATGTGACTCGGCCAATCTCGTGGTTTAGGTACTAGTGCTGGGGACCAGCAGTATGTGAAAGGTATCTTCAAGGTCTTTGCAAGGCTGGGTCCCTCCGACAGTGGGATAGGATCCAGGTCGATACCAGCTCGCCATCGATTGATCACGTCCCCTAATCTACAATGAGCACTATTAGCCGGAATCTCAGCCACTTTCTTTCAGAACACGTACCCTTGCCAGGTCAGCCATTCTACAACTCCATATGACACCCAGTTCGCAGTCGTGGGGTTCATTTCTGAAGCACGAAGGTTGGCAAGAGGATGCGGGAAAGCCCTCGTGCTGCTCCACGGCATGGTGAACATAAGATGAACCGGAATACTCAAAGCTTGTGCACAATGTATATGGGCGAAGCTGGGCGGATTTGCAATAATAGCGTCGGCCACAAATGGTACCTGTGTGACTGGATCGTCCTCGATACATGATCTCCAGCAGCCGTCGAGCATCTCAGCCACCATAGTCCTCTTTTTCTGCACCTCGCCAGCACGCAGGCTCTTCATTTGCGGGATCAATCCGGGATTTTTAACCATAAACGCCATCAGTTCTGCCGGATTGCCCCCAATGGGAAAGAATTCCAGCCCGTGCTCTGTCACAAAGGTCCTAAACACATCATGAGTGGCAATGCGGACGCGATGTCCGTATCTCTGCAATTCATTTCCCAACGCAATGAACGGCTGAACGTCTCCGCGGCTACCTACTATTTGGATCACAATGTTGAGTTGAATATCGCAGATCACCGGTTCAGGCTGCTTTGAATGCTCGTCGAAGTAGTCTGGTGGCGGATTGTGGATGTCCTCTTGCTGAGCTTCGATGATTTGAGCGAGGGTTTTGGCGAACACGGAGTCGAGATCGACATCGATGCGTCCATCGGCTTGGTCAAGGGAAGTCTCATGTCAAACGACTATATACGGAAGTGATGGTCCTGCAAAGACTCACCCTGAACATCCCCTATCTCATTGGCCAGATTGTTGTCGACGCCATCGGGGTGGAGAGAATACGGGGGCAGACCATGTTCGTCAGGTGCCCTCAAGTCGTTTAAGTCCTCTTTGGTAGGCCTTGACATGTTTGCAGGTCTCGAAAGTAAGGATCCGTGGAAAGATGCTCATTTTCTCTCAGTTCTGGTGGAAATGGATGTACTTGTAGTCGGAACCGAGCTGGGGTCACCAAGAAGGTTTGCATACTAAAAAAGGGTCTATGGTCGAAACTCGCCTCGTATTCGTATGGTATGCCCGTCTGGACTAGCCACTGTGGGGCATAGAAAATAGTTTGTATAAGGCAGCCCAATCAACTACTATGAATTGTGGAGTGCTAGTTAGTGTCAGTAGATACTCGATCTCTGTTCTAGACTGGAGTGATTTACTAGATGATGATCACTAAGCTATAAATTCAACACATGTTTTCAACACTGTTGTTTTGCTGCATTTTTATCGTTTATCGCTGTGCTACTGCGAGCCAGCGGCACGAACAGTATGTATGTATATACATTCATGTTCAGCTCAAGCACGACACCAGACCATCCATAGAATGGATGGCTTAGAAGATCAACGCTAAAGTTAAAGCTGGTATACTCTACACTTCAGGGCATATGTGTTCGATTATCTATGAGGTAGGTTGTTGTTGCTTGCCAGCCTGGTATAGTCAGTTACCTGTGGCACGTGCTGACTGTCCAGTGACATGTGCGTTGTCCTGATTTAGGTTAGCGCCGGATACTGGACCGCGGCGGCTTGGACTCAACATG
Organism: Aspergillus aculeatus ATCC 16872; assembly: GCF_001890905.1. Lineage (NCBI taxonomy): Eukaryota > Fungi > Ascomycota > Eurotiomycetes > Eurotiales > Aspergillaceae > Aspergillus > Aspergillus aculeatus. Next base: position 261,349 of record NW_017962976.1, read on the forward strand.
CCGCGGGCTGTCCACGTACGTATAACGGAGTCCGGAGACTACGCTTGATCCTCCAGATTTCATCGCCTGGGGTCTTGCTATGCTCTATTGTGACAATAGAAGATGACTCCAGGCCACTCTGCCTTCTTAATATTGTGAGGCTGATCTAATGACTTCTGGCTTCTCTTACTGCTTTACGTACCTTCCTCCCTCCCCTTTGGCACTGTAAGCCGTGAAGCACTCTTCCCCGCTCACGCATGCTCACTCCCTGACAAAACCGCCGTGAGAGCCACGTCGAGAATCGTCCGGTCTCGCTGTGGACGTTCAGCTTCTCAATAATGTCGATACTCTCAGAAGCTACCGCAGCAGTGACAACGGCAACATCATCCGCGCAACCCCTAAACACGTCTCCTCCGATCACCGCCACATCCCTGTTGTCTTCTACACCGCGCGAGCTCCTCTCTTTACCTCTTCGAGGTCTTTCAAAAGCAGAGACATTTGCGTTCTCAATAGTACCAAAACAGTTTGCTAGGATGGCTGGACTCCAAGAAATGGCGACACACATCTGGGGTTCAGCCCCGGCTACGGGCTCGGAAGGCGATACAGTGGTTCTTGCAACGCAGGCCGCGGCGGAAGTTGTTCGAGAGAGCGTAGCAGACGCTGCCGCCCAGGCTGACTCTAGCCTCCCCCAGTTCTCCGACATTGTACAAGCCGTTGTAAAGTTCAGTGGGTTCTTTTCGTATCTGACCGGCCGGTGGTCATTAGCTTGTTTCACAGTAGTAAGTACATCATCACTTTTGGTCTCGTGTCGCTCTGGGCAATTCAGTTCATCTGACCTTTTCAAGTCCCTTGTCCTGAATAGAATCACCATATACGCATCCACGCGACGGCGACTCCAATTAGATTGGAGCAGGAGATTCGCCCTGCGCATAATACCCATCGTCCTCTTTGTCGCTCAAATTCATGCCCTGCTTCGTGCTCTCCGATGCCAGACATCGCCGGACTACTCGCTGATTCGGTACGGAAAGCCGAACAAGCGATTGTTTTTTGATTATGCCGGAAACGGCGGCTTTCTCTATACTTTCAGCTCAGCACTGCTCCCTTGGGAAACGGATGAGCAGTCTTGTAGTGCAGTACACATGGGCCGCCCTGTCAACGCCTCCGACATATCATATGGTTCCTTCCGGCTCCTGTGGCCGGCCTTCCTCCGGCTGTGTACAAGTCACTTTGTGGAAACGCTTTGTTGCGCATTGCAGGGAAGGTCGGTTGTTACAGAGGCAGGGATGTCTATCTTCGAGCATTCGCTTGCCTTTGCCGAATCAGAATCCACGATAAGTCAGTCGCTCGGCCTTGGTATCTTCGGTCTGTCCAAACAGAGTACTGCGAAGGACATCAAAGGAGAAGGCGGTCAGTCCGTTCTTCAATCACTGAGCAAGGCGCAAGCTTTGGAGCGAATGAACGTTTCTCCAGAATTGCTGCTCATCACTTTGATCTCTTGCTGTAATAGTTTGACATCCAATCTGCTTGATGTCTTCGGAAAGCAGAGTCAATATCGACTCGTTAACACGACTTTCTGGGGGATTTGTTTCATGTCTGCCATCGCATGGGGCACATTTGGTGGTACATCAACTGGCACCGAAAGCCTGGTCTTCAGGATACCGACAGTCTGCCTTGTTGGATTTGTGCCCCACCTTTTCATCTTGCTGGGAATATTGATTTGCGTCTTTATCTATGCCCTAGCTCTTGTGATTACTGCCTTCTCGCTACCTGTGGACGCACCTCAGAACCTATCCTTGAAAGAGAGATTCTCGCTGGCGCATGAAAATATGCAGGGTGCCAACCAGATCCAGAGCATACGCTTCAACCGTCACGATGACTTCTACACCACCTCATTAAGAATCGGCTATGGAGCCTTGACTGCTGCCAGGCAGGCAGTCTTCTTGAATGAGGGACGGGGAGTAGTCGCGCAAAGAATGACTTGGCTGGAAAGGGACAGGCTAGCTGAAATCGAGCTTATGCAACGCAAATACTCAGGTGCGCAAGGCCGTGACTCTGTATACGGCGACCTCCAGAAAAGTGAGGAGTTGCAGGAGCTTGAGATGGAAGCCACTGCGGAGTGGGAGTGGGAATCTGGATATGCTCGGGAGAAGAAAATCGAGACCAGCGTCTCGCATTCCGCGAGAGCACACGATGAATCCGAAGGTGTCGGCGCATTTCGAGGCGTTGTTCGGTGCTATCAATCTTTCGCGTTCTTTCGTGCCATCTTCCATTTCTTGCTCCGGTGGACCGCGTATGGCTTTGACAAGCTACTGAGCAAGATTGGTATCAACAGGCGGCCGCAGTGGCTCAAATCGTTGGTTCGGAGCCAGCGGAAGAAGAAGCATCGGGGAAGGGAGAACAATCTCGAGAAGCTAGACTTCTGGATAATGTCGGAGGATGGGGTGCTCAAAGTACCTGCCAACTCCGAGTTTGATGTGGAATCCGAGATGCGTCGGCGGGAGAGCGTCGATGCTAGCCGTTGGGGAGAGTCGGACGAACGGCGGCTTGACGAGAAACTATATGACTGGTGGAGAGCTGGAGGTGCATGGGGCAATCAAGATCAAAGTCCTGATTATGTGCCCTCTGCTGAAGATTGGGACGACACAACCAGCGTTGTGTCAATGGCAACAACTAGCGACTCTGACTGGGAAGCTTATGAGTCAGATGGACGCCGGACTCCCACACAAGAAGACCCGTATCCTGGTCGGTTGTCTCGTGAAGACACTCCTGTGCAGGAAACACTCGTTGATCTTGGCTCCTTTGCCCGTTTACTGGATCCTCGCGACCAGGAAAGCAGACAGGAAGCTCGTATACTCGCGGCACACCTTGCTGCGGGCCGTGAAGGTCGGATCATGACTCGTCGCCAGTTCCAGCAACAGGTCGAGCGCGACAGGGCCCAAGTTCTGCTTACCTCGCGTTTCTCACGGCTCAACCAGCAGAGCTCCGGTGACGAGAAGCGCAAACCTACACCAGAGGAGGAGACAGAAATCTTGGAGAAGCTCATCCTGTCGCAAAGATCGGAGTCATTGAACAAACCCCCATCAAATGAACAGACGTGGGAGTCGGGAGCATCAGGCCTTGGTCCCAGCGGACCGCCTTGTGTCATCTGTCAGACCAGTCCACGGTCTATCATAACATGGCCCTGTCGGTGTTTATGTATCTGTGAGGATTGTCGGGTGAGCCTGGCGATGAACAACTTTGGCAGCTGTGTGACTTGCCGTCGTGAAGTTGGAGGGTTTGTCCGGCTGTGGGTGCCATAGGTTCACTCCAGGTCTGTTTCTCTCGAGTTGCGTCTGCAGCCATACTGTCTTGGCGGACGCTGTTTCTCCTCTCCTATTTCTGAGCCTTCTTTGTTACTATATGCATAACAGGTTGCCTTTAACTACGGCGTTCGGGATATCGTCGTTTCGTTTTCGCTCACCAGAATAAATGGTAGAATTGCATCGAGCATTCTTTTGGGTTCCTTGACCATTCACTCCCACGCGCTAGATAAATGAATATACTCGCCCATTCAGCACTTCATCCTCTGAACATGCCTTTGAAGATGGAGAGGCAATATAGAATCAGACTCACCCGAAAAGGTCTGCTTTCATGATTCCCAGTCCACAAGAACCCGCTATGCCGCCCTAGGGTGTGCACCATGTAGGAGAACAACCAACAAATGCCATGCTGACTCTGAGATGTTCTGAAAAAAACCTATTGGCTTTGTTTCTTTTGGTCTCACCGCTTTCGAGCATACAGGTGCTGTTTGTATGCTCATATCGATCAACTTGCCACCTGAGCCTGTTGTTCTCGTCTTCTTCCCCTCCTCTGTTGTAAGCCTTTTGATCTCTACCTTTCACTGTAGCCTTTAGGCTTCACCTCACCGTCTCTGGCGTGCAGAACCAAGATATACACTCACAGACACAGTCTGAGCAAGTAAGTGAGCCCAGCAAGCAAGCAAGTATGAAACCGTGCTGCGCTCATCGATCGTCCTTCATACCTCAGACTGTCCAGAAGTGATTTCGTTACGCAAAATCAGTTTCGATCCTTACAAATCATCACGACTGCACGTTACGATCGCGCGACAAGACGACATTTACGATGTGTTTGTTCCCCTTTTTGTTCGGGCGTGGCCCTGGATACACTCCCTCTCCAACCTCCTCCTATTTCTCCACCACTGGCTCAGACGGCTATATCTCCGACGCCGACACCATGTCTTCGAGTTATTCCTCGTCCGAAGAGGAGGGCGCGCAGACCCTCATCCACACGCAGCCTGTGCGCCGCGGCCAGCGGATGCGTCTGTGGCCTCCCATCACCGACATGGAGGACGAGGCCGAGGACCAGACCGGCAGTGGGAGCGCCGGGCCCGAGGCCTCTGAGGCCCAGACGTCGAGCGACTCTGAGGATGGGGACGCGACCATGTCCATGGCCGAGACTATGTCTCTGGATGAGTCCGTGTCTATGCACGAGAGCTCCGATCGCGTCCGCAGTGGGATGCACAGCAACAGTTCAAGCGACACTGAGGCGTGCAAGCGTGGTCGTAAGTCTTCCTTCCCCTTCTCCCCTGCGTTATACACAAACACAAGCCCCCCTCCCCAAGGACCAAAGTCCCCCCCCCAACTAACTCCCGCAAAAAGACAACAGCCACATCCTCCCTAACACCCCCTTCCGCCACACCACAACCTACATCCGCCTAGGCCGCCCCGAAGTCGTCCCCGGCGCCACCACCTCAGCAACCCCGTACCCAGCTCCCGCTTCCGCCCGTGCCCGCGCCTCGGGGCCCTCCTCCTCGACCACCACCCCCCGCCCCCGCCGCAAGAAGACCGTCGTTGCCGCCTCAAAGACGCCCCGCAACACCATCGTGCGCCGCCGACCCTACGACTCGAGCTCGGACTCCGACCTCGACCACCCGGTGATCCGCAGCTTCTTTAGCGCGTACGCCTCCGTCCCACGCCGCGGCGACAGTAACCGCCTGCCCCAGCGTCCCATGGCCCGCCGCGCCGCCTACCTCGATATCGCGGCCGTGCACCCCCACCTGTTCGCCGTCGAGCCGCTCCGCGACGACCCGGATCGCGCGTACGATGCCGATCAGTCGGACAATTCGTCGGATCGGGAGGAGTTCAGCGATTGGTCGGATCTGGAGGATACCGGGAATACTGATACTACCGGGGATACGAGTGGTAGTGGTGGTGGTGGCGGTGGCGGTGGTGGTCCTACTAAGCAGGAGAAGAAGTGAGATTTGGGTAAGGGGAGTTGGTCCTGGTCCTTTGGGAAGGGCGAGCTTTGTCTGCTTACCTGGTGTGTTTGTGCACTGCCGTTGCATATCTGTTCATGGTTTGGACTCGGCCTGTCTAACTTATCTGGTGCTTCTCTCTTCGACTTCTGCTTGGCTTTTGCTCGGCTTAGGTGGCCATCTGGGTCTGACATGACTTTTCTTTTCGGAACGGGGACCTTGTTCATCTGGGTCTGGGTCAATTTACCTACAGTACAGTACACTTTCAAGGATCGATTGTCCGGTTGGCAGCGGGTTCAGATCTAGATGTGATATTTGTTGCGTTTAGCTAGCGGATTTGTGGTTTTCTTTGGCCCTGGACATAACAGAACAAAAATGGTCTGGTGATGATTACTAGTACATATGGACATCAACATGCTGAATTGAAGATACTTGTTCTTCAGGCTGATGTTTCGCTTTTTTTCAGGTTTAATGAGCTGTGTGGCTCCATCATAGCTCCTCTCCTATTCTCTGAAATATCTCCCAAAGATGATAGGTGTCCCTGGTGGGTAGTGTTTCAGCTATTGGTGTGGCAGCCGGTGGCCTCTCTTGTGGCTGGACTGGCGGTAGGTATATAACTTAGCGGAAGGAATGTGGATGTCTAGGTATTTTGTGTTTTCTCCTCCCACACCGCAATCCTCCAAGTCTTTCATCAAAGATCCTGGTCCGGAGCCGCACAGCTTTTAATGAGGGTAGTGATCTTTTCTAACAGGATCCCGGCACCTCTTTACCACTTTTGCCAAGGAAAACAGAAGCAGAATACTTCTTCTGTCTACGGACATACGCTCGCTGCACGACAGAACACTGCCTTACTGAACGTCGTCAACACCCGAAGGGTTCATGCACTCCGACTTAAGCCCAAAGCCAATGTATTACCATTACCTAGAGCCGATTTCCTTTCATAGCTGCGCAAACAGAACTCATATTCCCATCGTACCTGAAAACACCGCGAAAGCAGCGGGGTGAGAAAACAGACAACACGAATGACACTGAACGATCGAAGACCTTTCAAGACCAATGTATCTTCCCCTTACAGGATCCGTTCTCGTCTTGATATTCCAACCATCGTATCGCTTGGACATACAGTCCATCCACGTGCCTGGCCCCTGAGAAGATCACCCATCGACGAGTGAGGCTCAAGTCTGTCTCCTATCACTTATAGGATGTAAGCCGCCGCAGCGACGGCAAGAGCGGCTCCTACCATGTTAGCCTCGGCGTGAGAGCCGGCCCCCGTGGCAAGAGGAGTGCTAGGAGATGCCCGAGATGAGGAAGCCCCGGGGGTACTAGACGATGCTTGAATGATCGATGAGGAGCTGCGGGAGGCGGTGCCAGAGGCTCCAGGCGCGGACTTGGGCCCGGAGGGAGTCACAGCCGAGGAGATGGTGGGAAGAGTCATCGCTCCTGTGTTGGTGGGGTGTGCGCTCGTGTTGGGGGTAGTGGCCGGGGGCTGGGATGTGGTTGTGGTCTCGGCACCAGCAACGGGTGGGAGGGTGATGGGATGGCCAGCCGCGGAGCATTGGCGGACGACCTCGTTCGATACGGCTGTATGGTGGTCAATAGGTTGCCGGTGCAACAGAGATGAGAGGCAGAGGAGAGGTTTCCACACCGCTCTGATCGGCAGCATTGCAGTTCTTTTGCACGCATGGAGTCACGACTTGCACTACCTCTGGCTTCGAGCAATGACAGGCGAAGTCCAGGAGGCGCGAGCATCCATCATTTTGGAACGCGCTGATGAAGCAGTTCAGCTGGGACTCGTTAGCCTGGAGCTTCCGCTACTGTCCTGGCCGGTCACGTACAGAACATTGGGGAAGGTTGGGTAGCTGTGCTCTGGCGAGACCGCTAACAAGGAGTAGGATCAATGCACGGTGGTGGTACATCTTGGGCAATTAATTTTATCTTGCTGGATAACAGTAAGCCGGGATGAAGGTGGAACTTTGACTGCAGAGTTGAGTCTAAAGGAGTGTGAAAAGGAGAAATCAAACGAGTGATAGCTGCTGAAAATATACAGCGGCGCGGAGACAAATCCCCTTGGGACAGCCGTTAGCTCTTATAAGCTAATGAGTTCACCTCGCACAGAGCCTTGGGAAGGCCATCACATGTCCCTTTGAGATTGCTATATATACATACAGTGGTGTTTCCCCAAGGCACACCGGTGGCGTGGGCACGATGGGGAGCCTATGAAAGCACGGCGCAACCCCTTTGAGACCTGCGGACATACTTTCCGATGTGATGCAAGAGAGGGTAATTGGAGAGAAGAAATGCGTACTAGCAAACGCAATCTTCGAGGTGCGTAACCATTGCACTTCAAAACTGTGGCCCATTGGTTTAGGCTGCCCTACGTTCCTGTAAACCATCAGCATGGGCAGACATACCACATATGCTTGTCGGCAGTGACGTGTAACTGTCGCATTTTGCGACAGGGTCGTGGTTACTGAATCCATCGTGCGAGTTTTGTGGATTTGTGGATCTATATCATGGTGGTAGGGCTGCTTTCGAGCTCAAGCATCACGGTGACTTCGAGAATCCCAAAGTACTCTCTCTTATTTGTGTGGACTGGTGCCGTCCGCAGTGCACATGACGGGCACATACTATTGAGAAGTCATATATATCGATATCAACCTCAACGGCTCTGCAACCAGGCAAAAGCAGAAGCCGGTGGCGTAGAAACCATTTGAGCCATTGGACCACAAACCCCGGCTCAACTTTGATGGCAGGACGGACGGGTCATTTGAGAGCAAGATGGTGGGTGTGACACGTTCTGCCTGCTGTGTGACAATCTTACGCGGCTGCGAAATGGCACCGAGCAAGTTCCCTGGGTAGGAGCTGGCAAGCCAAGGAATCTGGAAGGCACAGGCCATTTGCCTGGAATATTCGGAAATTGAGACCTACCATGGCATCATGGCGTTGCAAAAGGGGCAGGAGCCGTTCATTCATTCCCGTTACCTTTATGGATGGAAGACACTATAGAAGGAAGAAAGTCACAGGACCAGAATCCGGTGAGGCATGTGTAATCAATTAACGAGCCAGAGTGATGGAATAATGAAATAATGAGAAGGGTATGCGTAGCATGACCGAAACGCCGCTTCCAAAGTCCAAACCGTACTCCAAGTTCTCACTGTATCCAACATATCATGTACAAGAACTATTTCTTACTCAAGACAACAACTCGTCGATGTAGGCTCTTTGCTTCGCATCATCACTCTCTTTCAAGAGTACGGCAAGAACCTCAATTGGCGGGTTGAGTTTGAGTGTGTTAGCACGCCTCCAGCGTCGGAGTCGGGCGATGCCAATGCAAGGCTACACAGAGTGGTTAGTTGTTGGGTTCAACGGAGAAAGGAACGGCGAAGGGCTCAGGGACGACGCAGGGGCAGCCACATACCCCGTATTGACTGGAAAGATCAAAGTGTCGCAAGATTTTCTCATGCGTCGTGAGGTCGTTTTGGTGGACTATTCCAATAGACGTTCCCATCAGCACTGAACTCAATGACTGAAGTAGTTTTTCTTGGACTCCTTACCCCGAGGCCCTCGCCTTTTAGCCTCTTCTTGCTTCCAGTATCGGGTCAAATCCCGTTCCGTAAGCTTGCTTGCCTTCTGGTCCTCCTCTGACACTGGCTGTTGGATCTCTGTCTGTGCTTGTTGCCTAACGGCGAGTTCTGCCACATGGGGCTGCGAGGATTCTGTGGGAGTGTCTTTCAGCTCCTCTGGCTCGGAGGCACTTTGGACGGGCTCCTTCTCAGGAAGAGAAGTAACAAGCGGTTCGAGATCCTTTGCTTTCTGCGAGCGTGTCGTAGGAGCCGCAGATGGCTTGGTGATTCTAGATTTGGAGCCAAAAGACAGGGTTGACTGGCCGGAGCGGGTGGCGGCGGTGTTGCCTCCTCGACGACGAGCAGGAGGCATCTTGACAATTGATCTTGAGATTATGGATTACGACGGTAGAAGACGATGCTCGCTTGGTGTGATGTGGTTCTGTACGTTAAGGCACTAGAGGCTGGTGATGAGCGTCGACCGTTGGAAGACTTGAAGGGTCTGATCCAAGGTGAGCGTGTGGGGGGACGATGTCATTGTGTTTGTCGCACCTGGCAACCGCCGCCATTCGCCGAAAAGGGTTATATTGGCACATCGCCCTCCGCAAGCATTCACATTTCACATGCTGGACTTGAAGCAACTATAAAGAGCCAACTCTCTCCTGTTCCAATCACTTGAGTCAATCTGAGTTAATACTTGCCGGGCTAAAGGGCTCCATCGAGCTATTTAGAGACAGGCGACTTTCTCCTGTGCTGTTGACAAGGTACTTGCGATCAAAGCATCAAGGCATCTATCTATGCTGGCTCGCTGCTGGCACCTGAAAACTCAGGAAATTAAAGTGCATCTAATGAACAACCTTCGAGGACACCTCATTGGATCTAGTACAATTTGAGAGATGAATACCTCTCCAGTATGTCCTAGAAACACTGTATTGTAACCATGCTAATAACCTTCGGCTCCTCTTCTCCAAGGTGATGCGAAAACTCACGAATATCTCAACTTTCTACGTGATCTTTACAAGCTGTGATCAAGTTCGGTTACTCGCTGAACGAGACTTAGAACAAACAGTACATGCTAATACATGATCTGATTGCTTGTGCCAAACATGCTCAAGAAACACAAACGGGCACGGGGCAATGCTTGTGGATACGTTTGCCCTCTGAAGTCTGCGGCAGATCAACAAAATATACATTTGCGTCATACTGATACGAAGACTACGCGGTTTCTGCCTCTAAATGTAAACAGCGCCGTATCAGTTAAGCCGACTTCACCTCCGCATATTGTGCAATCAGAGACAAAATACACCACTGGCTGCGACCGATAGTCTGCTACAAGCCATCAAGGAAAGGGAGAGATTGGCCGGAGAGTGAGCTTCTGCCACATGTGATCCTCGAGTAGCTGCCAATTTGATGCTGCCTATAGCGTACCCGTATTGTAGTGTAGGTCGTGCGTGGGGGGCCGCATGAAGGACTCGAGGTCGACAGACTTGCTGACTCTTGGTATCCCTGACAAGAACTCCCAGCTCGCGACCAGCCATGAAACGGTGAGATATACTTCCCAGGGTCACGTGGGATGCAAGGCCCTCGCCAAGTATCAAGTACAGTACAGACTACTTTAGGTCAACTCTATGACTCCCAGCTGGCATGTAAGTGTAAGCGACGGATCTGTGAATGAGCTGTAGGGACCATGACTGTTCGCAACGAATTCCACCAATTTAGGTTGTTGTAGTCGCCTCAGGCCATGACATTATGGTGCAATATAGGATTGATTGTTTGTCTCGGAAATAAGAAGAAGAAGGAATCCATTGTCATTCAGCCCATGTAATCCAGGACGAGGCTGACCCGACGGACCGGTTGTAGTGTACTGGTTCAGGTACAGCTCCTGCTGGAGTCTCAGCCTCGCGTGAGGAGCGACGCTAGTAACAAACATGAAATCCACTACTCACGTGTCGCTGGGAGATTGACCATTTCATGTGTATTGTAGTGCTGAAAGTGATTAAGCAAGCAGCAGTCGGGACGTTAGTTGCGTGTAGAGCTTGCTGCCTTGCTGCATGTTGCTGCTCGTATTCCCGCTGCGGATCGATGACGGAAGAAAAGCGCCTCGAGCAGAAAGGTGGAGAGCAGACAAATTGGTTCCGTGGCCGCCGTTGGAAATTTGGCTAGTCTTGTGTTAGCCGCCGCTGCGACTGAACCGCACCCTCCAACTGAACCCCCTCCCCCCCATCATCAGCATCATCATCCTCTTCTCCTCTCCCCACATCGGCGCTTGTAAACAACTCTCGCTTCCTTCGCAATTACCCTACCCACCCCCTCACCCCTCCAAGCCGCCTTGCCTCACTCCCGGTTTCACTTTCCTACAACCTTAGATCTGTGCGCCCTTTGTCGGAGCTTAGCAACAATCCCAGTCTGCGGTCTCGAACAGCAAAACCCGCCCTTGTCCAGCCTTGTCCGCACTCAGGCCCGAGCTAGTCCTGCATAGCAACGAGAACGGGATACCGCATCTGCGCCCCTCGAAGGACCTTTCCGGCGCAGCGCAATCAACCAGGAACGGTTGCCGGATTTGATCTCTATGCAGGGGTCAATTTATTTTGAGACTTCGAGGTCCTATATACACCGCAGCAACCCCCGAGCGCATCCCTCTCAACCGCCGCGTGCCCATGGTGGTGCGGGTGCAGCGCTATGAGCAAGCCCGCCTTCGTGCGAGTGTCGGGCCCGCCTAATGGCAATTTCTTGATCGGATATCCTGGCATCTCTGCCACAATGGTGAGCTGAACCCTGGTTGTTCTTTGTTGCCCAGTACGCAACCTAGTCGCTGACCCTATACCAGCCACGTATTGAAGGTAAAGTCGAGATCAGGCCCAGCACTGGCATTTCGCTCCCCGTCAGTGTATCCCTCGTTACAATATCCCTTCATCGTCGCGAGACCATTCATCCCTCGGCGGATTCCGTGACCAAGAAGCACCTTGCGCCACCCCGGAAGGAGATTACCGATATCGTGGGCAAGGAGATGCTTCTTTTCCGCTGCCCGGCCGGTCGAGAGTCCGAAGAGGTCATCTCCATGGACTTGCCTTTCGTGCTCTTCATTCCTTTTGGGCGGGGCGGAGCAGATGCCTCGAGGCGCGTTCCTCCGGCCAGTCTACAACTTCCCAGTCGCACTGCTGAGACATATTATGAGATTGTGGTGGCGGTTCAACAAGGGCCCTCAGAACAGCGGAAATACTCGTTTCCCGTTCCAATGGCACGGTACGACACCCTATCGACGTTTGGAATGTACAATCGCCCCGAGTCAGCCGAGCGAGTGTCGGATCATTTGGTCACATTGGGGATATCCCTGCCCCGGTGGTCTTACGGGCCTTTGGATCCGGTGAGCGTCTACGTGAAACTCTCACCAAACCCGGATTGGATTAGCAAAGCCAGAAAAGTCACTATAAACAAGATTACGATTGGTATTGATGAGGAAATTATATACAACCATGAGGGCGACGAGCCACAGCGCAAGGTCAAGACCTTGACCAAAAGGACAGAACCGATCGGCGTCAAACTACCCCCTTCTGGCTTTTTGACGAATCTTGGCTTGGTATTCCCAGCCAAGGATATGCGGGACTCTGAGGGGATACTCCCCAGAAGTAGACCGGGGTTTCCTACATACGCAGTGAGCGGGTTTACCACAACCGGAAGCCTTTACAAGATCGAATACTATTTGACTGTCAAGGTATAGTCATTCCACACTGGGACGATCGAACTCTGCTAATTCTGAACAGGCCCACTTGGCATCTGCAAGGGATATTACCATCCGACAGCCGATCGTTGTTTGCCCGCTCGACCATGCAGGATGCAAAGAGGAGATGGAGGCTATAGAACAGGCGGCTCGGGACGCCGTTCATGTGAATCCGGACAACCCGATGCTGCCTCTGCCCTCCATTGTACGGCCTAACGACCCAAATGCTCTCCGCCATCTTGGGGTGGCCATAGTTGGAGGCAAACACAAACCTTTAATCGATTGAGCGAATCATAACGCGGGCACCTACCGTACACCGGCCCTGTCACAAGCTGATCGAGCATTCGGGTTGTCGACAGCCGTTCCTGCTCCAGTGCCGACCACAAAAGCACCAATCCCACGCCAAGTGGTCAAGGACAGCATCTCACGACTTTTCCTTTTAATTCTTCCTTCTCTTCGTTTCAGCATGCCTGCAACTTCTGCACAGAGCATGGACACGTATTACGAATGCATGGGCGACGGAGTTCTTGTTGCATAAATATTATGGTCGCAGTGTGGATTGATTCGCAATTGGCCAGGACAAAACAGGGTGTTCAGGTTGACTTTGCTTCGCTTTGCCAGGGGTTGGTGGTAGAGAGGAATCCGTCCTTGTTTCTTTTGCGTTCCCTCCCACAGTCTCCTATAGTGGTGTAAGCTCAATATAATATGTAAGATGTATCTGAAGAGGCTTGCTAATATCCCAATAATCAACATCTGCGATCGCAATGCAATGCATTGATACAAGTAAACAGTCGAGGCTCTATTACTCGAACCAGGTCAAATCATGCAGACGTTGGCGCTAGTTTCCAGAGAAATAAAATAAACAAAACAATCTGCCACGCGGCCCTAAGTCGACTACTCTCCCAGCGACAAGAAGCCCATCGCGAGGTTCAGCATCTCAGGATCCACCGAGGTCGATTTCCGCGATCGCTCGTCCATCTCCCGCAGGCAGTCTTTTAGGATATTGAGGACATTCTGAAACTGAGGAGATGAGGCACCGAACGTGTTGAGTGCATTGTTGAGGTTTACAGAGATCTATGCTTCAATGTCAGACCTTGTCAAAATTCCAGAGGAAGAAGTGCTTGAATCTCACCTGTGCGATAAGTTCATTGTAGTCTATCGACTCTTCCATGGTTGGGTGATTGCCTTTGTCTCTCCTGCGTCTCCCCGCGAGTCCGAGTCCGATGAGCTTTGGGCAGCAGGTTTTAATCTGAGAATGAAGATTATTCGCAGCGACAGCTGTTGAATCGTGTCGATATTCTTCCCAAGCAGACTGTTACGTTGGTTAAATCAGTCAGCTGTTCCTGTTGCTACCTGGCGGAAGATGCATGCCTGATATCACCGCAACTCGGAGATTCCGCGGGCAGAATTTCTTATCGACAAGGCCCGCATCCCGCATCCCGCATCCCGTATCAGCCCGCCTGCATTTCTCTTTCTTTTTGAGTTCAAACCCCCAGCAGCTCTAAGCTCCGTCCCCTCTACAATAGTCCCGGCGCATATACTTTGCGCATTTGGTGCTTGCAACCATAATGGCCGACACCGATGAAGCCGCGATCCACATGCCGTCGCAGGATGGGTCGGCGCATATCGAAATCGACTTGTCCGATGAGACGCAGGACTTTCGCATGCTGAGCAATATCTCCTTGTGAGCTTTCCTTCCATCACCTGTTTTTTTTTTTTCACTTTCTTTGCGGAATGCATATGTCCCTGCAAACAGACTAACAGTTACAGTCTTACAGATGGCACCCAAGCGAGCATCCCCAAACGAGGAGAGAAGGACTTCGAACCGAACCCGACGCTGTACCAGGCCGACATCCTCTCCGCCTCCCGCCAGGCGATGCACAACGCCCTCTCCTACCCCCGCATCCACCACCCGAAGAATCAGATCATCGGCGTGTACGCGCCCAACGGACCGGCGCCGCCATCCCAACACATGCCCTCGAATCTCGAATCGATAGCGGAGGGGTCTCCTCAGCCTCATGCGGAAGTACCGAGCACGACGACGACGACAACGACGACAACGACGACGACGGTAGGCAACGTCCATCCAGACGCCTGCGTGTACGTCGCGAACCCCAAGTCCAACCTCTTCAAGACTATCGGCCAGGCGGACCGGTGGAATCGGATCTGGCTTCTTCCGGAGGAGGCGTTGTTTATGCTGGAGAGAGGGAGTTTGAATATCCATTGGCCTCGTTCGGAGGTTGGGTATGACCAGGATGAGGAGGATGAGGGTGAGGAGAACAATACCGAGGACTCGGGGATTCCGATGAGCTTGCAGGCTGCCTATGCGGCCTTTGCATCGAGAGGCGGGCTGAACAGCGAGCGGTTCTCGGTGTATACAGGGCTGCGACGGCTGGGCTATACGATCACGCGGGCATCGGGCTGGGACGACGACGGGGAGGATGCGGCTGGGATCGAAGACTCGAGGTCGGAGGATTTCAGGAAGCAAGGCGCTGGATTAGCCGGGGTCTATTCGAGGTTTATGAAGTGGCTCTGCCCGCCGAGTACCAACACGGCGTTGGGACCCGTGGCGGGAGTCGGATTCCACCGCAGCTATGGTCAGTAGCTGCTTTTGCCCGCGACTACAACATCTTCTCTTCGGTTGCTGACCGAACTATACTCGTGCAGATGATATCTACAGCAAACTCTCGATAATCCCCTGGTACGACCCGACGGCTGCTCCCCACGCGGCCCGATCCCCCGCGCAAGCGCCCTACCGAGTCGTCTTCCATGTGTACAAACCTTCCACCCCCTTCAAGAAGTCCGCGCCGCCGCCGCCGGATTTCCGGATCGCCGTGGTCGACGCGCGTGCGCACACCTCGATCCCGACCCTGTCGCAGCTGGGGGCTCTGCTCGAGAGTACGCCCCTGGATCCCCCGACGAGCGAGAAGATGAGCCGGCAGCTGTACATGCGGCTGCGGCACGGATACCGGAACGTGATCCTTGCGGTGGTGGATGAGGGTGTGGTGAGTTATCTACGGGTCTCGGAGGCGGCCTTCGGCAAGGAGAAGCTTTACAAGCAGAAGGCGTTGGCGAACAAGACGCAGCACCGGCCGAAGCCGAAGTTGAAGCCGACGCCGAAAGGGCGATGAGCGCGGCACTACTAGCGGAGGTGATTCGAATTATTTACGGTTGGTGCGGCTAGGTGGCCACCGGCATATGTCTCCCCTTTTCGGTAGAAAATACTCTGGAGAAAGCCCTGCGGATCCACGGATGAAAGGATGAGGGCTGAATAGAGGGGATAGGAGATTGAATCTGCCATCATCTTTAGGGCATCCGTCTATGGGGGTAGGAAGAGCGGATGCAGATGCTCAGATGGCTTGGCCGGTGGCTCACGGGGAGGAGAGGGAAATGAGCGGAGAACAGAGTAAGATGTGAATGGCACCGAATATGCCCGTGAAAATGCCTTGGTATATCTATGCTGCCCTCAAAAACGCCACTCGATTGTATCCGTCAACGCAGCAGAAACATAAACCCCGACTCCAAGGTAGGTACTGTACAAAAACCACAATAAAAAGTGTCTGGATCGTCTTCACGTAAATCGTCAATCGGAAATAAGGGAGAAGAAGTTGTCAAATCGAAATCTATTCAATAGTCAGAACAGGCGCAAAAATTAAATTCTCATGCTGAACTTACCACCCTTGAACGCCACCACAAACCAGCGAAGCCAGCAGCAGCAGCGGGAGCAACAGGAATCAAACATCCAAATAATCCGCCGCCATCAACAACTCCAGACACAACTCGGGCGGGATCTCCATATCCGGCACGTTGACCTGGTCCTTGTTCTTCTCATTGTAGCACAGGTACTCGCAGACCTTCTCGAGGACCTCGCCGCTGATGTTCTCGAGGACGCAGCGGCCGGTCAGGGCTTCGGAGAACTTGCCTAGATTGGGGTCGTTGTCAGTGTCCTTCTCCTCCCTTGCCTTCTCCTCCTTGAGCATGTCGGGCAGCGGGGGCGCGTGGGACCTACTCAGTGGATCGAACATCATGCGGAGCGTCTTGGAGATGCACGCCGTCGAGCGCGGGAGAATGAACTCGTAGCCGTCGCCGGAGACGAGGGTTACGAACTCTTGGTCTTGTTCGGGGGTGGACATTGCGGGTGTGTGTGTGGTTGTTTGGTGGGTGGTTGGTTGGGTAGTGGTTTGAAGGGTAAGATGGGTTGGTGGTGTCTATGGTGGAAAGAGTTGGTTTATATGTTCGTAGATGTCGGTTGCGTCGCAGACGTCGAAATGGGATGGGCTTTGTTCGGGTGGTTCTGGAGCGCGAGAGCGCAGGTGAAAGTCTCCGCGGACTTGACTGGACTGGCGTCAGTGGGTCCCCGCCCTTGGCTTTATTTGCTGCGCCGCGGAGGGTTTCCGAGCGGAGTACTTCGACTCGGGAACTCTTTCAATTGCGCGGAGATTGCCGTATACTTCGTGTCTCTGGACGGATTCTCTTTCAATACACACGATTGATTTGAATCATGGTATCACTGACCTGAATTGAGCTACATCTCATTCAATTCGAAGTCTATCGTTGGCAAATCTACACGCGGCCCAAAATCCTAGACCCATGCTAATCATCCTATAGTACCTAACTATACCTCAGCCATCAAGCTTCAGCAGCATCCGCAGCCTTGGGAAATTGAGCCAACATTAACGGAACCGGCTAGAGAAAGAGAATCATGTATCCAAAGCACACACTGCGCCTTAGCGCAGCATCCCGCCAACTCTTCCGCTCTGCATCATCACCACAGCCCAGCACATCCCATCTCATCCCCATCACCACACCTCCACAACCCCCCACCAGGCCCCGAACCTACACCACCGCCACCACATCAGTCTACCCCCCCTCCAACCGCCTCAAAGGCCGCTCCTGCATGATCACAGGCGGAACCTCCGGAATCGGCTATGCCATCGCCGCCCGCTTCCTCCACGAAGGCATCGACCAGGTGATCCTCGTCGGCCGATCTCACGCGCGTCTCGTCAGCGCAGCAACAAAGCTCTCCTCCAGCACCGCGGAGCCCCCATCTCAACCACAAAGCTCATCCTCCCCCGAAACACCACAGCAACATACCCTCCTCCCCTTCTCCCAAACCATTAGCCTCCTCGTCGGCGACATCGCCGACGCAGCGAGCTGGAGTCGCGAGCTGGAGAAAGTCATGGTAAGCTTAGCCCGGCACCCTCCTTGCCAGCCCAGCCCAGTCCCATTCCTCCTCAGTCCCTCCAAGATAAGCCCCAGCTAAAAGGAGTATAGCAAACCACGAACCCCACGCACCTAATAAACGCAGCGGGCCTCTCCATCTCCAGCGTCCTCCCCAAATCCTCCCCGGAGGACATCGCCCGCATCCTCGACACGAACCTGCAAGGCGCGATCCTGACCACGCGGGCGTTCCTGCGCGCCGCCATGCGGAATCATGTGCGCACGAAACGGTCCTCGTCTCCTGCCCCTTCCCCTTCCCCTGCTGCTTCAACGGTTATGGGGAATGGGGATGGTGAGAACAGCAGCGGGGTTTTAGATCCACCCACACCCTCGAAATCCATCATCAACATCGCCTCGTTGCTGGCGCATAAAGGCGGCACGGGGGCGGTGACATACGCTGCGTCCAAGGCCGGGATCCTGGGGTTGACGCGCTCCGTGGCGGTGGAGGCCGGGACGGCGATGCGCGAGGTGCGGGTGCGGTCGAATGCCATTGTGCCGGGTTATGTGGAGACGCCGATGATTGAGGGTGAGTTTTGCCTTTTCTTCGGGTCTGGGTTGGATTGGAGATATGAGGATGGATTGAAGAGGGAGGGGGACTCAAGAACTAGGGTTTGGTTGGGAAACAGACTAACTCTTCTGTTTCTGCAGATTTCAGCGAGGGAGAAACCACCCGCCTCAAACAGAGTATCCCGCTGGGTCGGTTTGGGCTGCCGCACGAGGTCGCCGATGCGGCGGTGTTTCTGGCGCTGAATGAGTACGCCAATAACTGTGTTTTGAACTTGGATGGGGGTTTGAGTGCTGTTTGATGTCTCCGTGGTCAAGTTGGGGGAGGGGGGGTGGTAGGAAGATGCTTGGCTACTTCTCGGTATTACATACATAGTATGGCATCTCATCATTACGGGTCAACTCCATGCGAGAGATCCCTGGCTACAAACATCGGCATCTCATGATTCAAGTCATCTGGTGGAATATACTCGTACATGCAGCAAAGGGGAACATAATATGCCAGTTGAGCGCCAATAGTCTAGAATAAGGGAAACACGTAACCGTGCAATGTGATATGGCAGCAAAGAGCACCATATGCAAGTCATTGCCCTATCTGGTATCATCAATCATCATCAATCAGAATGGCACCGCCTGTTGCCTCGTCCAGAACGATGGGATTGGCCCCGTCCCCGTTCGCTTCAGACACGCCGGCAACCCGTTTGGCGCGGTCGTCTCCGTTGCTCAAACCAGCTTCATCCGCGCTACGCTTGAGCTTGGCGGCTGCTGGATCCGACGACGTGCCGTTGATTTGCTCAGGAGCCGCGGGGGTGGGTGTTTTCGGTTTGCGCGGAATCTCGGGGACGGCATCGATAGAAATTGGTCTCTCTGCCTCGGCTCCGTTCTGTTCGGCAGGCTCGGCTGCTAGTACAAAGAGCTGGAGGTTGACGCGCGGCTCATCTTCGTCGTCGATGACGGTGATGAAGCTCTCGTTCTTCACGCCCAAGTCTAACAATTTCTTCGGCAGGTTGTCCTCCAGATCGGGATCGTAGATGATGCCCGATTCCGTGGTCAGGGAAAACTCCTCGCCGTATCCCAGCTGCAACCGAAGAATTTGTTCGACTAGATCGTTGACAGTCGCACGCTCGGGATCAATCTTGAGCCGCGCATGCGCGGAGGAGCAGACCGGACAATTTGGATTGGGAGGTTGCAGAGAATCAGAGTTGATTGCGCGGGCACCCGAACGCTCGAGGAAGACCATCTTTGTTTGGTTGTAATCTCCTTTCATCACCTTGAAGGCTTCCAGCACACACAATCCAGCGGTCATGGCGTTGGTTGTGGCGATCGCGGGGATGATGTTTCCGGCCATTTGCTTAGTATCGAACTTGGACTTCGGATCGATCTTGAAGATCGTCGCTCGAAGATTAGCCGCCGCTGTCACGAAGTCCAATGTATCGACGTCGTCTTTATCAAACACAAGGATCGGCTTGACGTCGCTATTCGTGGTCTCTTGCAATGTCTTTAGGCGTTTGCTTAAACGATCCAAGCTGTCCTTGAAGACAACAAAATCTTCGGCTGTAGTCCAGACCTTCTGATCATTGCATGATATCGTAATCGCCGCGTCGGCCGACTCCTCGGTCAGTTTCTCGAAATTCAGAGATTCCGGAGGGCTGCGGGTTTTCCACATATCTTCCATCCCACGCAGCCGCTCAATATCCTCACTGAAGACCTTGTCGAAGACCTTCTTGGCGAACTCATCAGATCCCATCGATTGGCGGATCTCTTTGAGAGCCTGTGCTTCCTTGCGAAGGTTTTCGATTTCCGCAGCTGTCACAAGTTAGAAGAGCCTAGAGTAAAGACCGGGCAGAACTCACAGTTTTCGGCATCCTCTGAATGATCAAACTCGCTAGAATCTTCATCACTGGTACCAAACAGCTCACTTGAGAACGTCAGTCGCTGGCTGGAGACCATGTCTTCCGGTCACGAGAGGGGTTACTTACGGGAACAGATAGCTCTTCGCCCAGACGATGCAGTGAATCGGCTGGCTGGGGGTGCTGCGGATGGTACACACAGGAAACGACTTGGGAACCTCTTTCGAAGTGCAGTCGTAGCACTCGGTCAATCCCTACCGGCCATCAGTATCATAAGAACAGCAGGCAACCACAGTAACCCCACCTTCTTGATAACCTGCACCTGGCCGTTGAACCCAGTAGTTCCACTCTCGATCAAAGGCACGTTCGCTGCCAGACACATGCGATTCACATGACGACGAGCCTCGAGGTTATCCAGCGCATTGAAGACGATGTCGAAAGTGGCAAACCAGTCCACATTGAATTGACTATCTTTGATATTTGCATGGTAGGCTTCGAGCTTCGCGTTCGGTTGAAACTTGTGTGCGACGTCCTTGGCGACCTAGATGCGGCAGCAGTGTTGGTTAGGCATGTGTTACAAGGGAGATCAAGGCGAAATTGGCGACGGCCGGGCCGCGCGGGGAGTTGGCATTCAAGGTGTGAAGTGACGCACCAGTGCTTTGGATTTCTTGATGTGTTCGAAGCGGAAAAGGAACTGACGATTCAGGTTGCTCAGGTCAATCGTGTCGAGATCGATGATGTGGATTTCACCAAAGCCGGAGAGGAGGAGGTTCTTTAGCAGCTCGCAGCCGATGCCACCAGCGCCGACGAGGAGTACACGCGACTAAGCCACCCCGGGTTGTATTAGCAATTGTGGTTGAGAGATAGGAGCTAATTCAAAACAAGAAGTCATAATTTGGACGAGATACGATATGTAGTACCTCTTTGATTCGTCTGGCGAGGGTGCCCAGCGAGCGCTTGTGGTAAGTGTCGCGCGGCATGGTTGCGGATGCGGTTGCGGCGAACGGAGGAAGCCCGAGACAATTGGTGTTACTCTCAGTATGGAAGGTTGAGGAGCATCGCCCGGTAGATATCCAAGTTTAGTGAGAGAACGACAGAAGAGAGGGAGGTGAGGCAGAGGTGAGGGGTTGAAAAGAAGAAGAATGGAGGAGAATGAAGTGAAGGAAAAGAGTCGAGCCGAAAGCAGGTGAAGGTGGAAGGGAAGTTGGAGAGAAGTGAGAGAGTGTGTAAAGTGAAGGTGAGGTAATGACGGCAACTCTCCCCGTCCCTCAATCCCTTTCCATCCCACCACTCTTCACTCCACTTCGAGCTTCCTTCTTTCAACGCCCATCGCTTGGATGGCCTTGAAAAGGAGGAGACTAAGAGAAAGATAAAAGCACTTATTCAAGCAATCCGTCTCGTGCTTTGCCATCTATGGATTGCAATGACCGCGCAGGCCGAGCAATCAAAGCCGGCGGTCCGTGACCCGATCGCATTTCCCTGTTTGTCGTACCGACACGAGGCTTGCTTGGTACTTTTGTTTCTTGATCGGCTTCTCCAGGGATTGATTGTTTGATAGCATCAAGCCTGTGGGTTAACAGAAAGTCAAGCCAATGCATGGCCCCGGCTGCATTGTGAGACCTCACATTCTATTTCCGGATCTAGGCCCATCCCGCATGAGGTCGGATCACCGAAGTATCTATGATGTTCAGAAGTACAGTGCAGTCTACACTTCTCGGTCATTCACATCTGCACACGTTTGATGCAGCAATGCAAACCGGAACATCTCCTGAATCTACACCATTGGCTACTGCTTTCATTTGATGCTTTTGATGGCAGCAGTATGAGGCATAGAACACGCACCCTGCGAAGGCATGTCTCGGCTACAGAAGTACTGTCGGCCACTGCTAATAGTCCCCTATGTTCCCGGTTTGACTTGGTTCCGATTGGATCAAGTGATATACGCAAGTGCGGTTTGTGCTATGAGCTCGTTTGACACAGAACCAGTCAGCTCGCGGTACAGTAGATGCCCCGGTTATACGACTAATGCTTGTCTATGCTTGTCTATGCCACTGTGAGACTATGTTTCAGTATAAATTGGCTAGAATTGATTTGCAGGACAGATAAATATCCTCATGATTGAACTTCTTCAGATCAAGTCCGAGAGAGGTGACATAAAGGTGGTTACGAAAGAATGTTGTGAGCGCTGTGCCCAGCTCGAGGCATAGCTTGCTCTTGTCACTGCCGTCCCAACTCGAAGAACAGCCTACAAGGCGCTTCTGTCGATCGGACCGAGACTGAAGAGGTGTTGAAAATCCCGAAGTACGAACGAAGCAGCGAGCAGATGCTACTCACACAGAAGTCGCTTGGAGATAATGCTGAAGCAACCTTTGCTGCCTATAAGTGTCCCGTGCGTATGAACACTCCTGTGGATGCACTTATCCAGGAATGCTTATCCAGAATCGACAACTGATGTTGGATCAATTGGAGTCATCTTCTCTTCTACCAGCCCAGAATGTAGTTTGAATGCCTCTTGGTTATCTCTATTCATGGGGTTAAAGGTTTATGCAGTTAACACCATCTCAGCGCAGATAACCGAGGCAGAAAGGATGGCTCCTGCAGATGCTTAGTAATCGTGCCTTATCGCCCCCCCAAAATGACCGATAAGCGATAGGGATGGGGATATCACAGGAGAAAAAAAATAATCTCCACAACAGGGGCAGCCTGTCCACCGTTGGAGTTTGTCTCAGCAGGCATTGAAATTTCATGAGAAGATCCTTTGGTTCTCTGAACTCTCTGGGTCTGACCTCTGTGCTTCTTGACTCTCTTTGGACGGGTCAGTTCCCGTTCACCACATTCTTTGGGTCAACCACAGACCGTCGATTGGTCGGTGCCTGTCTTCCGCGGAGTCACCCTCTTTCTTCAGTTGTCAACCAATCTTTTGCTTCGCGGCATTCGTTCTTCTCTACTGTTCCTTTTCAGAACTTCGGGGCCCTCCGACACCTCGCAGTCACATCTAAATTCCCTTTCAGATCTCCCTCCAGCCATCCCGTCCTTACCCCATCTCGATATCTTCAACACAACACCCGATCCAGCAACTCAGTCGCCATGTCCGACGACGACGCCGATCCCGAGTTGGTTGCTCTCCTCCGCAAGACGCTCGGCCTCGGAGGCTCGCCTGATCCACACACGGCTGAGACCAAGGTCCTGCAGAATGCGCAGTACATCTTCGACAATGCCATCGACGTGGCCTTAAACTCGGCCAAGACGAAAGAGGCCGCCGAGACCATCTGGCAGATGATGCAGAAAAAAGAATACTCCACGCAGACCTGGGCCGAGCACGAGCTACACCCCAAAGCCAAGGACGAGCGCACCGTCGACTTCATCTTCACCATGGACCTCCTCAATTTCAGCTTCTGGTCGGAACTTCCGAGCGACAAGCGCTTTGCGATCGAGTATCGGGGCAAGAAGTGGACGGGATATTGGAGCTTGGTGGCGGCGCTACAACGGGCTTTGGACGAGGGTAGGCTCACGCAGTGGTCAACGTTATTGCTTCACATATGCTCATCATGTTGCAGATATCCCAATCACTACCCCGGAGTTCTGGGCAAACGAGGAGGAATGCACCGAGGAGGTCATCAAGCATGTGTTCCGGTCTGCCACTGAGGAAGAGATTCCGCTGCTTGAGGAAAGGCTGCAGTGCTTGCGCGAAGCCGGCCGGGTGCTATGCAGGGTAAGTACAAACCTCACCTCGGAGATCTTCTACGTGCAGCAAGACTAATCGGGTTTACCCCTGCTCCAGGAATTCGAAGGCAGCTTCTTGAACTGCATCTACAGCGCCAATTACTCGGCCGCGGCACTTGTGAATCTTCTGACAGAAAGCTTCGCCTGCTTCCGGGACGAGACCACATTCAACGGCCGGAGAGTACGGATCTACAAACGGGCCCAGATTCTGGTTGCGGACTTGTGGGCTTGTTTCAACGGCGAAGGCTTCGGCGAGTTCCACGATATCGACACTATCACCATGTTCGCAGGTAAGATTGATCCCTACGGACTTGAAGCCCCACCCTCCGTCGGGCTCTACTAATGCCACTTCAGACTACCGAATCCCCCAGATGCTCCACCAGCTCGGATGCCTGATGTACTCACCACCACTGGAAGCCCATATCCGCGACCTGAAGCTCATCCCCAGCGGGTCGAACTGGGAAACCGAGCTCCGCGGCGCCAGCATCTGGTGCGTGGAGCTCATCAAGCGGGAGATCGAGCGCCGCCACCCGGAAGTGAAAACCAAGCCCATCCAACAGTCCGAGCCGAAGCCACCCTCCTCCGCCGACAGCTCCAAGAAAAGCACGAAACCTGAGGAGCACATCGGAAAACAACCACAACAAGGCTATTTCACCGTAACGGCTCCGGACGACGAGGCCGTGCAGGGCAAGTCGGCGCGGGGCATCAACGCCATCCTGATCGATTTCTTCCTCTATGACACGATGAAGGAGCTGGAGAAGGAGGGGCAAGAATCCATCCCGCACCACCGCACCCGGAGTATCTGGTACTGATTATCGGTGCCTGTTTTGATTTCTGTTGCGTGACTTGACTCGAAATCTGTTGATAGATACACTATACCCACCTTTTTCTCTCATCTTTGTTGTCCGGTGCTTGCTGGAGTTTTGTCGCTTCTTGGATGAGGCATATGGATGTTATACAGAATACAATACACTACATTGATATCATGGCTTGCGCTCCGGCATTTGTTACTGTGGGTTGAGTTTGGCTGTCTTTGCAGACTCCTAGGTCACCCAGTTCGACATCTAAAAAAATAGTCTTCATTACCAAGGGTATCATATTTCTCACGTAGCTAATCATACACATACACACTTTCTAACCAACGTACTTTCAGGAGAATAAACCCCTACGCAGCCAAAGCAGCCTTTTCGATCTGATCACATCTCGCCAGAATCTCCGCCTTCCAGATCAAAAAATCCTCTCTGCGATCCTCACTCAACCAATCCACGCGATCCTGCATCATCGTCCCCAACCCAGGCAGCAACCCGCGCCTCGTCTCGCGGCCCAACTGGAAGCGCTGCTTCTTGTGCCGCGGAGCACCGACACCACCACCACCATTACCACCACCACCATCCTCCTCACCCCAATTTTCCCCCTCATCGTCCAGAAACTCCGCATCACCATCCACCTCCCCGGCCCTGGGGATATTCTCAAACCACTCCGTCCCATGCGCCCACCCCTGCTCCATGATCAAAGCAATCCACTGATCCACATCCTCACGGTGCCGCCTCTCCGTCGCCGGCAGCCCCAGACTCACCAACGCCGTCTGCCGCATCTCCGTAAAGGTCTTCTTATCCATGACTTTCGCATCCTCCCCTGCTTCCCCTGCTTGGGCGTCCTCATCAGCAGGCTGACGCCGTCTCGCCAGAACAAGGAAATAAACCGCGACGATCAGCGCATCCACGATCTCTTTGTACTCTTCATCTACTGCCTCACTGGCATCAGAATTGCGGGCGGCGGTGAGCACGGGCTCCAGGAACTCGAGCATCTCGTCGTCGAGGTCCTCGTCGTGTTTCGCGTGGGTCATCGTGGTCTTGGTCTTGGTCACGAAGAAGAGGATCGAGGATACGCCGGCGAAGATATGCGGGGCTAGGGTTCGGGAGATCGGGGGCCGCGACCAGGTGCTCATGCGCGGGGCCGGGGTGGAGAGGGTTTTGCAGACGGTGCGGATCGAGGCCATGACCCAGTCGGGGGCGTCGGGGATTTTGGTGGATGTGGGAATCGGGGCATTGAGGCGGAGATGGTTGGGGGTGCTCGTGGGTTTGGGTCTGGGGCGCGGGGTGCTGGTGCTGGTTGCAGTCTTTGTGCTGTCGTGCGGCAGGGATCGTTTGAGGGGGCTGGATTTGGTGGGTGTGTTTTGGAGGGCTGCGGTTGTTCCAGTCGTTAAAGGGTTCTTGGACGGGGTTTGGGTGAGGCGATTTGCTTTCGTCGGGGTGGAGGAAGGGGTGGTGCGGCTGCGTGAGGGCGTGCCTGGGGCGGAGGAGGAGCCGCCGGAGAGGGAGCGGTCGAGGAAGGCGTAGAGTTTCTTGTAGGATCGGGGTGGACACGGAGGGTGGCCGAGGAGGGGAGGGAGCTTGAGCGTGCGGGTGAGTCTGGCGGTATCATGGTCAGTCCGAACATGTTTATCGGGGGGTGTAGCTAGCTAGCTGACCTTCGACAGGCGATCTCCGCACAGGCATAGGGCCGCGCAATTTCTTCTTCAGGCTTCAGGCTCGAGGATAAGCTGCGCGACTGCGCGACGAGGGAGACAGCCAAGCTGAGGAGATCCGGTGGCAGGTCTTGAGCATGAGTGGGCAGGAGGGTTGCGAGCGCCTGCTCCACCGGTCTGTTGTTCATGATGTCTGTCGCAAGAGATGAGGAAAGTGGAATGTCGAAGGGCGTGCTAGTAAAGGGCGGGCAGGATTTCCCAATGGCTGGAATATGAGTGTAATGAGTATGTACCAGTAGCAGCTCACAGCCAGGCTCAATGGTCTCCAATCTGGCCAAAGTGATGTGTCATGAGCATGGAACAAACGAAACTGAATGCGCCGAATCAACGATCATGGCCGTCATGTGACCGGCGGATGGCCGAGGATTTGCGCGGCGCCGATAACCACCTCCGATAGAGCTTCCTTTCCTTCACCTTGATTGAGCCTGCAGCTGTCTTTCCTACGCATAACGGTCCTCGCGATTACTCTCCTGATCTCCAGACAACAATCACACCATGTCTGTCACAGTACGCTACCCTTCCCTTCCGCACCACACTCATTCCAGCAGCGCAACCAGCTAACGAAAACAAGCTACACACCACCCACGGCGACCTAAAGGTCGAACTCTTCTGCGAAGCCGTCCCCAAAACTGCAGAGGTGCGTCTTACCCCAGCCGCAGCCTCTACCCCGATTCTCACACCCACCAAATCCCTCCTGCCAAATCCAAACCCACCCCTTCCACAACTAACCTCTCTCAAAAAAAATACAGAATTTCCTCGCCCTCAGCGCCAGCGGCGCCTACAACACCACCCCATTCCACCGCTATATCCCGGGCTTCATGATCCAGGGCGGCGACATTTCCCTCTCCACGACCCAAATCAACCCAGACACCCAAAAGCCGCCGCTGCCCATCGTAGGCCCGATCCCCAAAGGCGGCACCTCGATCCACCACCCCTACGCCCTGAACCAAGAGATCCACCTGCCGGCCCTCAAACACCACACACGGGGGATCCTGTCGATGGCGTCGCGGCCCGTGAAGGACCGCACGGCGCCCGGGTCGCAGGGCGCGACGGGCCCCACGATCAACGGGAGTCAGTTCTTCATCACGCTGGCGGCGGCGCCGCATCTGGACGGGGCGAGTACGGTGTTCGGGAAGGTGTTGAATCTGACGGCGCAGGATGAGGGGGGTGATGTTCTGGGGAGGCTGGAGAAGGCCAAGATTAAGGTGGATAAGAAGGGGAGGGTCGTGCAGCCTTCCCCCCAAGAGGAGGAGGAGGGGGTCTGGGAACGGGTGGGCATTGAGAGGGTGACCGTGCATGCTAATCCTTTCGCGGGGTAGACACTTTTTCTCTTTTTTTTGTGTCTACTTGACTTTGGGTCTCTTTGGAGAAATAAGGGGTATGAGGGTACTAGTAGGTGAAGGGGTGCGCTTGCTTGAATGGGCCGTCCGGTTCCTTTGGATTGGAAGGCTAAAGGGGACAGGGTCACTGCTGGTGATGGGATTGGATACAGATATGCATCACTCAGGTCGAGTCCGAGTCTCCGGCCAGTCGGAGACCAGCTTCGAGGAATTGCGGGCCTCGAGACTTTGTTGCCCTGGGAAAACCTGGCATCAACCGCTCAGCAGTGTTCGCTGAGAACAAGTGATTGACTTTGCCGGTCATCCTGCAGGCTCCGAGTTCGTCATCGCTCTACGGCCGGCAGCTACAGCGGCAGCTACTCTCATACCATCCATCCAAGCAAGCCACCATGCCCCCCGCGGAATACAGCTCGACTATACAACACGACATCAAGGGATGAGGCTCCACATGATAACATCGCCCCATAATCAGCAGCCTGGGATTACTCCATAGGACCTCTTGCCTTGAGTGGGCCCAAATTTCTGGAAGTGATCATATGTGGAAGGCGAAGGTATGTGGAGCACAATCATTCGATTTCAAACACCTCCATGAGCAGAAGACGTATACTATGAAGCATCTCCTACAAAATAGTACGACTGTGCCAAGTTCACACTCCTAGTTTCCTGTACACTTAGTCCTATTCTTGCTTATGCTTTCCATGCCGTCTGGCTGGGTCGTTCAAGTACCGGCAGAAGCTGAAGTATAGAACCGTGGCCAATCACGACGCAGAAACCCAGCTCAGGATATAGCACTCGACACCGGCGCCTAGTCGAGGCTCGGCGCTCAAAACTCAGCTTTTTTCAGTCTGCTGCTACGACAAGTACTACAGAAGCGAACCAGCTGATATCGAGAATGGTCATTCATTTATGTTCATCGCAAACTTTTGTATATGCACAACAAGACTAGCAAAAAAGCGCTCCGTGGCCACATAGCCCGCACCGTACAATGCTCACTCTCGCATATCTTGCAACATTGGCAGAAGACAACACCTGGAATGTATCATGGGCATCGTGAAAACCAAGACAAATGTCATCATTAAGTAAGAAAAAAAAGTCTAAGGGTATCGAGTCCGTTCATCACTGCTGCTCAGCGGGCTTCTCCTCCTGCTCCTCCTTCTGCTCCGCATCAGCCTCGTAGCCCTCGGTCTTCATGTCCTTCAGTCCGAGCTCCTCCTCCTCCTCGTCCGTGCGAATGTAATCCTCAGTGGTGATCTGCTCGTCCTTGGCCGGGGCGCACAGGTCCTGGACGTAGCTGCTGGCCATGGGGTCCTCCAGGGTGATGACGAACTTCATCTCGCCGGCGATGGCGGCGTCGAGACGCTTGAAGAAGCGCTCCCACTTGGCCTTGTCGTCAGTGGCCATACTGTCACCGGCGCTGGTGTCGGCGAAGTCGAAGATCTGGCCGTGCAGCTGGTCACGAATCTCGGTCAGGAGGCCTTCAACGGTGGTGAATCGACCACCGAGAGTGCCGGGCTCGACGCGAACCTCGAGCTCTTCGCTGTAAAGGGCGCAGGTGTCGCTCTTGAGGATATCACGGGCGAGGTCAACCTCCTTCTCAACGCTGAGGGTGATACGCTTGCCCTTCTCGGGCACCTCTCCACCAGTCTTCACGTCACTGGACTTGTATCCACAGTGCTCGCAAACGGTGGCCCAAAGAAGGACCTCGCGGAAGTAAGGGATGTTGACCTTGCGAAGATTAACCTCGCAAGACTTGAGACAGGCGGGGCACTCGGCGGGGATAGAGTATTCCTTGCCATCAACAATCTCCTCGTCTTCCTCCTGACCCGTACTCTGGTGCTGCACAGCATTGGGGTCGCCACTGATACCGAGCTCCTCGTTCTGCTCGTGGGTGCGCAGGTAGTCACGGCGACGGTACTTGTGGCCGGAATCTTGGGTAGTCGGGGCGATCCAGGAGTTACCGCTAGGGTCGTCGAGGGAAATAGTGAAGGGGAAGCCTTGGCCTTCGAGGATCTTCTCGAGCTTCTCGATGATGGGCACGAGAGCGTTGTAAAGTTCAGGAGCTTGCTCTTTGCGCAGGTCCTGTTCGCTGGACAGGTTGTCGTAGATCTTGCGGATGACACCTTCGACGGTGGTCAACTGGCCCTCACCTTTGGGCATCTCGATACCGAGGGACTCGAGCTTGAAGACTGAGACGTCACTGCGGACCACCTGGCGCTGCAAGTCGGTCTCATTCTCAACCTCGAGATGGTAAATAGATCCCTTCTCTTGGATCTGTGAGGCGGACTTGATCGAGTTGTTCTTGAAATGGCAGTGTTCGCATTCGAAAGCCTCGAGAATAACGTCGCGGAAATAAGGGATACGGATCAGTAGGAAAGTGGTACGTCCCTGGCAAGATTCGCGTATCAGTCTACTGAGTCAATGATAGGCGTGGATGGATTGACATACGTTCTGCTCGCAGTTCATGCAAAGACTTTCCACCGTCATCGCTCCGGTTTCCTCGTTGCGATCCACGAGGTCACCAGGCTTCTGGAAAGCCACCTGCTCGTCGTCTGCAGACATTGTGAGATTGTTTGCTGTTCAAAAATTGATCAAGGGTATCTTCAAAATGAAAAAGTGCAAGCGGAGAGTGCTACTCTAAGGGCGTTTATAGAGAGATGGAAATTTTAGCCAGCGTCGGCGGGAACGTTCCTTTGCCTTCCACTCACTAACTTATCGCCGTGGCGGGGCAATTTTTTTCGGGAGGGGCAGCGGAGAATTAGTCAGCCCGGTCAGATCAGCTCCTGGCCCTGCATGCCTGAGGCCGCATGGCATCAACGCCATGACAACTATAGTAGGCATCAGCTCGCACTCTCGTAATCACTCGAGGGAAACAACTCGACCTTATGCAGTGGCTCACTCCAGTCACAAACCAATAAGTCAATCTGACGCGGGTCTGCACTCAACCCAAAGGCCCCACAGTAAGACCTTTATTGGCCGAGGTCTTGCAGGAAGGCAATTTGACAGGATCCTAAACTTGAGACAGCCAGTTGGCTCGCGATGAACTATTGAGCCTACCTCCAGGCCCATATGCCTTATGGTCTTTCTCTAGCCAGAGTAGTTGCAAAATTCATGGGGCAAGGAGGATGAGGTCTCTATCAGCTGGCACATCCAGTCCACCGCATGACGTTCATTCACGAAGATGCGGGGAAGCACCTCCCTATGTCCGAGGTTGCTGCAGGGATTGTTTGCCAATCAATCCCTGCGAAGACCCCGGTCTCGAAGGCCAAATTTTGAGTCAGGCATTTCTCTCATTGGCGATCACTGTACGAGGAGTAGAAGCAGCATTGCTCTCCTACCGGAACAGGACTGCGAGACCCCCTCTTCCTGTGGCAATGGAGCGGGGTTGCTAGGCATCCTCGGTATGTTTTCGATACATGGAACCTACTCACAAACTTTTGCCGAAGAATATCCTCAATGAGGGCAATCGATCTTTCAATGGTGATATGCTTGCTTGAACGCTGCCTCCCAGCATTAGTCTGCTGAGACTAACGCGCGGTCAGTTCGATAGATCATGACGCCCACCAATGTCAAAGCTGTATGAAGCCCCGATCTTTATCTCTCTGAATCGATGAGCATGATCGTCGGCAATGTCAGCTTTGAATTGAGTTCATTAGCAGCAGCTGTGGATGTACCTTTGACGTCCCATCACGCGGGAAGGAGGCGAAGCAGCTATAAAGAAGCAACTCCTCCTTCGCCTGACCATGGTAGGAGCCGAACCTTTTCTTTCCCAGCCGTCTGCCTTGTGAATCTGAGACAAGGATTACCCCAAATACACCATGACTATCCTCATGAACCCTATTCCCAAGCAACAGCGCGCTGCTGTTCGTATCGGGTCAGGCGACACGGCCACCACCAGTATTGAAACCATTGATGTGGATCTTCCCGGACCAGGCGAGATCTTGGTCCGCATTACGTGGACCGGGTTTTGCGGCTCTGATAAGTCTCTCCTTCAGGATGAATGGGCCGGGTTTGGGGTGACAATGAAGCCCCAGAGCAAGGGGGTCGCGGGACATGAAGGTGTCGGCGTTGTTGTAGCGGTTGGCGAAGGCATGGAGAGCCGTTGGAGCATCGGGGACCGCGCTGGAATCAAGTGGATTGCGAAAACCTGCGGCGAATGCGAGTTTTGTTTGAGCGGCGTGGATGAGGTCAACTGCCTCAGACAGATCAACAGCGGGTTTACCACCCCGGGTACCTTCCAAGAGTACTGTGTGGCTGATGGCCGGTATACTTCCAAAATCCCCGACGGGGTTTCGGATGAAGAGGCAGGGCCTATCATGTGCGGTGGAGTGACTGCCTATGTTGCATGCAAGCGGTAAGTAACCATTACTCTTGTTTGATGACGGTCGAGCTATACTGAGCATGTGTGTGTCTTGACTAGGGCCAATGTCAAAGCTGGCCAGTGGATTGTACTCCCCGGAGCTGGCGGTGGCCTAGGTCATCTGGCGATTCAATATGCACGCGCGATGGGCATGCGAGTCATTGCTATCGATGGCGGTGATGATAAACGAGAGTTGTGCCATAAGCTTGGGGCGGAGGTGTTCATTGACTTCCTAACCACAACAGACATTCCTGCGGAGATCAAGAAGATCACGACGTACGGCGCACATGGAGTAATCGTGACAGCTGCAACCAAGACAGTGTATGCGACAGCGCCCACATATCTTCGTCCGAATGGCACGTTGGTGGCTGTCGGCCTGCCTGCGGACCCCACCGTACTCGCCGGAGCTCCTCCCATGTTGTTGTCTCTCAGGAGATTGAATATTGTTGGTACTCTGACAGGGTCGCTGAAAGACGTTGAAGAGGCTCTGGATTTCACCGCACGAGATGTCGTCCACGTAAGGCACCACCACTACCACCCAAATCTCTAGTCAGTCGCGCTAATAGCAGATAGCCCGTTTTGGTCAAGGGAAAACTCGAAGACCTCAACTCGTGGGTCGAGAAGATGAAGAAAGGTCAATTGGCTGGGCGCGCAGTGCTTCAGGTTGCGAATTGATCATTGACTATTGACTGTTCGGGAAGGCATCGATCAACCTTGGGGGAATCGGTTCGGTTACCTTGCGGTTTGCTTCGGCCCCAACAGTTTTCAGTGTCTCATTTCTGCTGGACATCAATGTGAAAATTATCTGTAAATACTTTCAGAAGAGCAAAGAAATAATCAATTATTTTCAAAGAGCTAAGCGACGCCCAGTAAATGTTGCCTAAATCGATTTTTTTAAAATTATACAGTCGTGTTGAAGCGGTCCTCCTCGTCGCCATCCTTTGTATAAGTCTCCCGAGCCTCCATCTGTTCCTGTTCGGCCTCACCCAACACAAGGTTCTCACGTTTCTCAAGGTCTTCTTCCGTCTCCATAGGAGCGTCAACAGGGGTCTCTTCTCCGCTAGCCTCCTCAACCGCAGGGGTCGAGGATCCGGTCTCGCCAGAGCGCTTGTGTGTGGTGTTGACCAGCGGGGTGTGGTCGTTGAACAGACGCTGAAGCATCGCGCGGCGATCTTCCTTGGGAAGCATCAGATTGACAGAGTACATGGAACGCCAAAGGGGGAGGGCCATGTTCTCACTAGTCTTGGGTTAGCCTTTGTCGTTGATTTAGAGGAAGGGTTTGTATACGTACGTGAATCCTTCTTGACCCGGAGTAGGTCTGATGTACAGGATGCTGCATCCCATGGGAATGTCTCTGACACGCTCGCCAATCTCTCCAAGGTTCTTCCAACCGTCCTGGTCAACCTTGGGGAACATCTCCACGAGGAGGCTACGTAGGGTCTCCTTCTGGGTCAGAGTGACGGCCCGAGCAGGGCCAAGCCAAGGCTCGAGCATTCTCAAGCCATCAGTCTGTACACGCCAGCGACAGACACCTTCACGCTGCACATCCTGCTTGACAAACATCTTGACACCGCAGTGCACGAACTTCATACCGGCTCCCTCATTTGAGGAAAGGATGTCGCGAGCCAGGGCGCTAGTGTAGTAAATGGTTCTCGTGGGGATAGCTTCGGCATTGCGGACCATGAAACGGTCTCGGGGGAAGCGCTTGGAAATCTGGTAGAATTCGTAGATGGGGTCAAGCTCGGCGTGGTTAGGATCCAAGTACTTGAATGGTTCCTCCACCGGCTGACCGTTCTTGCGCTTCTGCGGGAGCTGAGGCTTCGACTGGGTCGGAGCTTGTGTGGTTTCAACAGGAGCCGGAGTAGCATCAGAAGTCTCAACGTCAGTGACGGCAGGCTGTGCAGGAGTGTGAATAGGACGGTCGCCGATAACAACTTCAGCGCCGTTCTCAAGCTTAGTCCGCTTAGCGGGGAGCCCATCCTCAATGCTTTCCGCATCACGCTTGACAGAGACGGGCTCGCTGGTAGCCGAGTAAGGCAATTGATGTGTAGCCTCAGCAACGGTCGCGTTCTTCTGGGCCTCCAGGTCAGCCTCCTTGTCGTGGGCAACGAGGTCATCCAACGCATCAATCTTCTCCAGGGGCTGTCCGTTTCCATGCTTCTGCTTGAAATCAAGCTCCTCAGCAAGGGCAGCGACAGATGCCTTAGGGATGACCTTGGAGGAGTCCTCGGGCTTGGCACGGATCTCAGACAGCTTCTCCAGAACGACGATGAAGAAGCCACCGGTGTCCTGCATGTGGGGGTAGATGCGCAGACATCTCTCAAGAGGCAGGTCTTCGGTAGGCGGGAACATGCCTTCAGCGATTCTGCCCAGACCGCTGATGCCTTCCTTCTCCTTGCGCTCTTCAACCTCCTTCCAGCTATCGTAGAAACGGCCTTCGCGGTCCATGACCTTCCAGTTGCGAAGTCCAGGGGCGCGCTTCAGCTCAGGAAGCTCCTTGCTGCAATCCACGATGCGGACGTTGGCAGAGCCACAGCGGCTGAGCGCACTGGCAATGACAGCCTCGTTCTCAATCGGGTTCATACTGCAAGTGGAGTAGACGACCCGACCGCCGACCTTCAGCATCTGCAGAGCACGGACGAGAATGCGGACCTGGGTGGCGTGCAGTCCAAGAGCATTGTTCGCGTTCCAATCCTTCCAGACACCCCAGTTCTTCCGGGCAGTTCCGTCACCAGTGCAGGGCACGTCGGCCAGGATACGGTCGAACTTCAGGTAGCGAGCCTTGCCAGGCTTGCCGTTGACGCTGGGCTCGGAGGGCAGCTTGATCGAGGGGAACAAGGTAGCGTCGTGGTTGGTGACAATCAGGTTCGGGGAGCTCAAGCGCTTCATCTGGTGGATAAGCATGTGGGCACGCTTGTAGTCAGCGTCGTTGGCGATGAGCAGGCCGGTGGTTCTGCCATCATCGTTGAGGCCCTCGGGTCCGATAGGCTCCTCGCCAGCGGTACCCTCAGCAACCTGCTGCGTGACCTGGCGCATAGCTTCCTCCTCGCCAGTGTGAACCATCTCCATCAATTGTGCAGACTTGCTGCCAGGGGCAGCACACATATCCAGAACCGTCATTCCAGGCTTGAGATCGATGAGGAGCGGGGGGATCATGCTGACGACCTCCTGTCTGCTGATGTTGCCAACCTCGGTCTCGGCGACGAGGAACTTCTGGAAAGACGCGAAGGGCGCAAAGCGACGAACGACCTGCTTGGGGGTGGTCATGGACCATGCGAGCTCGTCGGGATACCAGGGGACGGGGCGAGGGGGCTCGACGAAGTTGCCCTCATATTTGATGGAGGTAATCTCGGGGACATATTGATCCTTGAGCTTCTTCTGGACGGCAAGGGCATGGCTGTGCGATCATGAATGTCAGCAAGGAGCCAAGTATAGCCTATCGCGCAGCTTTTATCTGCGGGGTTGTTACGCAACGATAGGCTCTTTTTGTGTTGCGCATAACGTACCCTCGAGAGCCAGTGAAGCGGAAACTGTTGGGGAGGTCCCTCTTGAGAGCAGTCCAGAAAGCCTCCTTCTCCTCCTCCGGGATGAAACCCTGGGAGTTGTAGTAGTTCTCGAACTTCTCGTTCTCTCTGGAAATCTGCTGCCAGTTCTTGCGCTCGCCGCCTCTGCCACCACCCTGCGACCGAGGATCAGCATGAATTCGGGACGACAAGAGCCGAATCAACCGGGAGCAGCGGTGCTCTAGAGGTCGGAAAGGGTTGAGAAGGCCACACATACCTTCTTTCCGCGTTTACCCATGATGATCGAGTTGTGATGTGAGAGATTGGAGTGGGCTGGGACTGGCCGCAATTTCTCCGCTGCAGAAATCTTATCAGCAAAGCTCGCCCGCTCGCCATGAGCGCTTATGTAACGGGTCTGGATTGCATCCAAGCTAGTCCTAAAACAGCCGTCCTCTATAGAGGGCAGTATTGCGTTTATTCTCCAATTGACAGTCAACT
Source organism: Aspergillus aculeatus ATCC 16872 (assembly GCF_001890905.1). Lineage (NCBI taxonomy): Eukaryota > Fungi > Ascomycota > Eurotiomycetes > Eurotiales > Aspergillaceae > Aspergillus > Aspergillus aculeatus. The sequence goes on from NW_017962976.1 coordinate 297,385, forward strand.
TTCTCTGCATTTGAAAAGACCAAGCTTAAGCCGGTAGTCTTATGGGACATCTGACGCATGAATTGGTGCAATTGATCAAAACATCCACCCAAGCGATCACAACTGGCCGCATCGAGACATAACCACACTTCGCCAGATGTGATATCAGATACCAAGGATTCGAACACGATGATGCTGCTGTTATTTACTACACAAGTTGCCTGATGACTGAGCTACTAAGCAGATCCATACTTAACTTGTTACCTGCATGTTGACTCAGCTAAATGCCATGAATTAGACCCACCAACTTGTGCCTCGACACAGTTCCACGCAAGGCAGATTGACACCCATGTCCAGTAAATCATGCTACAGCACAGCAAACACATCACTTACTCTATGAGCCTCTGTACCAGTCGTCATTGTGCATCAGAGATGCATATAGCCCTTGCATCCCGCTGCGTCAACTCTATATCGCCAACTCATAGAATCACCGCCTCGTGTTTGACAGGCAGGCATATAAGAACCGTAGACGCCGGTTACGACGCCGGCTTTCCTTGGCTGTCAATTTGCATTGAGCACGATACTGAGGGCTCTTACACTGAGTGATGAACGTCGAGCACATCGAGTACTTGTCCGCCTCGTCTGTCAGTATAGAGCAACCACCGGGCGCAGGATATGCTGAAGGAGGCTTCAGAGCATGGCTGGTCGTGTTCGGAGCGTGGTGCACCTTGGTTCCAGCCTGGGGGATGCTGCACACAGCTGGGGCGATTCACTTATGGACCAGCACGCATCAGCTACAGAGTTACGAGCCGGCGAGCTATGGCTGGATTTACAGCGCGTATGGGTTCTTCGTCTACTTTGCGGGAGCCCCGATGGGTGTGTACAGATATCAGCACTTATCGTACGGAGACAAAAGAACTGACCGTCTGAGCTAGGGTTGATCTTTGATGCTTGGGGGCCGACTTACTTGGTCCTTTCGGGGTCAGTTGGCATGGTACTGTCTTTAATTTGCTTCAGTTTCAGCGACGGTAATGTTGTTGAAGAACGGGTCAGATAGCAGCAGCAGCTAACAGTACTCAGAGTACTATTCGATCTTCCTCTCCCTCAGCTTTCTAGGTGGACTATCAGCCAGTGCACTCACCACGCCAGCCATGGCAACCATAGGCCACTGGTTCGAACGTCGCCGGGCCTTTGCAACCGGCGTCGCCTGCACCGGCGGCGGACTCGGAGGCGTGATCTTCCCCCTCATCATCTACTTCACCGCGCCGAAGATCGGATTCGGGTGGTCGTTTCACATCATCGCTCTCATCAGTGCTACCTTGCTTTCCATCGCTTGTTGCCTGATCACGACGCAGCTACCCGCCAGGACAGACACCTGTAGAGAACTAACGCTCAAGCCACTAAAAGACCCTCGCTTCGCCGCCACGACCGCTGCTATCTTTCTGACCGAGTGCGCCGTTTTCATCCCGAGCACCTATATCCCCTCGTATACCGTGCATGCGGGACTGAGCAACCTCATCGCATACCTGTTACTCGTTATCCTGAACCTCGGGACCATCCCAGGCCGACTCCTGCCGCCTCTTGCCGCCGACCGCCTTGGCCGCTTCAACACGATGATCATCACGACCGCCATCTGTGCGATTCTAACCCTCGCCCTCTGGTACAAAGCAGGAGACAGCCTCGGAGCACTCGTGTGTTATGCCATCTTCTTCGGATTCTGGTCCGGTGCCGCGCTGAGCCTGTCGCCCGTCTGCATCTCCCAGACATGCAGCGCCACGGAGTATGGGAGCCGAAGTGGCATCGCGTACAGCATTGCCAGCATCGGGATGCTCTTGGGGATCGGGTTAGCGGGGGTGATAGAGCAGCACAGCTATGGAGGCGTCATTGTCTTCTCCGGGGTGTTGTTCCTTGCGGCTGCAGGGGCATTCGTCGTTGCTCGAGGGGTTTGTCGTGGCTGGGTGTGGGGAGTCAGGTTCTGAGCCGTTGCACCATGCAGGCTCATTGAGGATGGTGGTTATGCAACCAGCCACTGGATAATGAAAGTACCATCGTTCTTGGTGCTTGCGTGTGCTTTTCTCGTCACGGCTGGGAACACATTCATGTTGGAGGGATTACGATCTCTATACATCCAGCAGGCCATTGCCCGGACGTAAAAGAGCCTCGCATCGTCTACCACCAATCAGCTATGTTCCTGTTAGCGAACGGGATCCGAAGTCTTGAGTTTATAAGTTCATAAATCCTTGGCGATTCTTGACTACCCCCTACAGCCCGCCTTCCTACCATCGTAGACAACAAACACCTCAACGCCAACAGGGATTACTTTCAGCTCAAAGGAGAACAGACGAGTTGAAACACATCAATACAACACTAAGCCTGAGATCCCTGTCATAACAGTGGCTATGGCTGAGCTGTCGGTGCCGGGTTTGTCCTAGCGGAAGAAAAAAAAAGCTTGGGTTGGCAAGCAGAAACCCTAGGGCGTAGACTAGACCAGGGTCCCGATGCAGTCAGCAGTCAGCAAAAGGGGTAGGTTAGTCTATGGGAAATGAGCACAGGAAATAAGTACAGTACCTCGCACCTGAGTCCGATCCAATGCAATGCATCTAGGGAGCTCTAGCCGTTGTCTCAAACTAAGGCTCAAACGGGGCTGAACCCGGGAGGGAGGGGGCTGAAGTGAGCCATTTCCACGGGGCTCGACTAACTTACACAGCCGGCCAAGATGCCCTACCTCATTTTAGTTGTGAAGTTTTCGGTGATGATCTTCTTTCTCCTCGTGATGCTTCATGATCGAAACTCTTTTTGTACGCTACCAACCTTTAGGATAGCGATTGAGTAACATTATTTTGTAGAGACTCAAGCACCGCAAACAACCCCTGACAAGTGATGTACATACAGTACCTGCTCATGTTTGAAGTGGCTTCCTTGGTGTTGGCCCCCAACCGCAGCACCCGTGCAATTCTAGGGCCAAAACATCTCTCTCTATCTGTCTGTGCCACGCAAGGCTTAGAGTATACCTACCATAGACTACAATGGATGGATGTATAGCGTCCAACCCATGTGGATCTGGGGCTGATTCCCATGTGTCTCTTTTTTATACGAGTACTTTACACTTCCGACACGAGCACCACACAGCACACATCAGAAAAAAAAAATAAGCCTCCTAATACTCCGTAGTTAGTACTACTCTTGTGCAGTGAATACCGCAGGCAACAGGCAACCTCGTACTCGGCCCCATGTCTTGTCTTATTTAAGACGCCATGCCACGCCCATTACCCCCCAATTCTCCCAAAACAAATAGATCTGAAAAAAGTCGACTCTCAGTCCTAGAGACTATCCTCTCGTTCATACCTGACCTAAACCCATACCGTCCATTCGTTCCTCCACTCGTTCAACAACCAGTCCCCAGTCGTTCACGGACCGAATACAACTCCTACTCTTAACCTCAAATCCATCCAACCGAACCTCGCCCCAAAGAAGAATACCTAATTCACAATGGGCGAAGGCCAAGAATGGACCAATGGCTTTTGGGACTGCTGCTCCCCATGCAAGATCTGTACGCCCTTCCTCCCTTCAGAGATTCAACTCTATACCCAAAACCTAACAAGAAGAAACAAAAACGCAGGCTGCCTCGCCTTCTGGTGTCCCTGCTGCCTCTTCGGCCGCACCGCCTCCCGACTCAAGGACCCAGCCCTGAAGGAACATGGCTCGATGAATGGTGATGTATGCAGCACGCACACCCGACCTTCCCAATACCCAATCCCTCAAACCCTAACCCCCCCCCCTCCCGGCCCCCGGCCAAGCTAATGCTGAAAACAGTGCTGCCTCTACTGCCTGGTCGGCTACTGCGGGCTGGGCTTCATCCCGCTGATGATGAAGCGGGGCAAGCTGCGCGAGAAGTTCCAGCTCGAGGGGTCCGGGTGCGGCGACTGCTTCAAGTCGTTCTGCTGCCCCTGCTGCACGCTGATGCAGAACGAGAAGGAGGCCGAGAGCCGCGCGGGTCTGCTGGAGAAGGGCGGGTATCAGGCTCCTGCGGGGATGGAGTATAAATGATTTTGTATCTGCCATTCGGTTGCTGTAGGGGATTGAGCTGATGGTTTGATTTTATGTTAACTATTTCTTGTACTTAATTTGATCTCCCGGGGGCAGTGGGATGGGTCTTAGTTTTGATAGTTTTGATAGCTTTGATAGCTTGGGAAGCGTTGGGGTTGGGTTATCTTACCTTTTCTTTATTGTTGCTGCGCTGGGTCTAGATGTCGAAGGGGTGGTTCGGTCCAAGGCTTTGGAGGTTGACAGTGCTTGCCGCCCTTTACTCATACAACACCTAGGTTGAAGGCTGAACTTAACAAACAATACATTTTGATATAGCGACAGTTGTGTACTGTACAAGACACGCTTCCTCGGCACGACCACCGCTTCTATCTATTAAAAATCACCAAAACTAGAAACACTTGCCATAATTCCTGGTGGACAACGCAACAGACACCCTCACCTACACCGAGCTCAGCACATCTAAGCAGCGTTGCGGCTCAAGTCCGAGCGGAGACGCTGGTAGTCGAGGATACCCTCGATGCTGCCGACGGCGCTCATGGCGATGTCCTGATCCCACAGCTTGCGCTGGGCGAAGTCCATCACGTGCTTCTCGGTGATCTGGCCGATCGTGCGCTCGACGTCCTCGGGGCTGAGGCGGCGGCCGGTCGTGATGATCTGGCGACCAATGTCTTCGGCAACGGCGGTGGTGCCGTCGAGGGAGAGGAGGATCGAGGCCTTGAGCTGGGCCTTGGCACGCTCAACCTCGGCGGGCGTGACGCTGAAGGACAGGCGAGACCACTCGCGGAGAGCGAAGTGGCACAGGTCATCGAGGTTGGTCAGGTTCTCGGAGACGAGGTAGATACCCCAGAGACTAGTAGCACATGTCGGTCAGTACGCGTCATCGACACCAAACAGAGACAAAACTCACCCAGTGTCGCTGTAGCTGGTGGAGAAGCTCATGAAGCTGTTGGCGAGGCCGTGGTGCTCAACCAGGGAGCTGAGCTTGCTGCCAAGGTAGGGGGAGTTGCCCATGGCACGGTCCCAGTTACCAACGATGGCCTGGGCAACCAGGGCGGTGAAGTAGTCGTCATCCTTCCAGCTGACACCCTCGACGGCAAGGGCGATGTGAGCGGTGGGGAGGGTGTCGTCACGGACTCTGACCTCAGAGCCGATGAACTCGGGGGTACGCTTCTGCTCGGCGGTGAGGGCCAGGGCAGCAGAGGTAGGGGGCTTGCTGGGCAGGGCACCGAAGTGCTCCTCAGCGAGTCTCACGAGCTGCTCGTGGGGGATGCCACCGGCACCGACCAGGACCATGCGGTCGGCAGTGTAGTTGGTCTTGATGTAGTCGACCAGGTTGTCACGGGAGATGGTCTGGATGTTCTCCTTGGGGCCGAGGATGGTGCGGCCGAGGGGCTGTTGCTGGAAGGCAGTGGCGTGGAGGTGGTCGAAAACGACCTCCTCGAGCTGCTTGTCGACCTCCTCCTGCTCACGGAGGATGACGTCGCGCTCGCGCTCAATGGCACCGGGCTCCAACTTGGAGTTCTGGAGGATGTCGGCGAGGATGTCGACGGCCTTGGGGACATCGTTGTTGAAGGACTTGGCGTAGTAGACGGTGTTCTCGCGCTGCAATCGGGCGTTAGTCGCGATTCTCAAGTAGACTTTTCCTTCCGGTCCGTACCGAGGTGTAGGCGTTCAGGTGAGCGCCCATGTTCTCGATCTCAAGCTCCAATTGGTGCTGGGAACGCTTGTTGGTGCCCTGTGATGATATCAGAGTGTTAGCTACCGCATCTAAATTGAGACTATCTGAGAACCATACCTTGAAAGCAAGGTGCTCCAGGAAGTGCGCAGTGCCGTTGGTCTTGTCAGTCTCTGCCCGGCTACCGGCATCGATCCAGACGCCAACAGTGGAGGTCTGAGCATAGGGGGAGTGCTCAGTGGCAATCTAGGTCCCGTCAGTAAGTGTCAGAAGCAATTGAGACCGGATAGATGACAGCGCATACCGTGAAACCGTTGGAGAGGGTGGTGGTCTGGGTGGAGGAAGGCAGGGTAACGGGAGAAGCGAAGCCACGCTTGACGGGCTGGACAGCCTTCAGGGCAGCCCGGCTCCGGAGAGCCTGGTTGAAGTTGAACGCTAGGCGCCTAGAGGCCATTGTGTAATAGATGAGGTGGGTGAATTGGAGGGAGGGGGAGGGGGGGAAAGAGGGAGAATGAAGGAAGGGTGTAACAAGACGGTCAGCGCCTGGAGATGGCGAGGTTGAAGTTCGGGAGTCAAATTGTTCGCCCATCCGCCAGCCAATCACATGACCCGCTTTTCCAAACCACCGCTTTCGATCCCGACTGTTTCCTTAGCAGCACCATTCGGCCATTCATTCATTCATTTCGCTGTACAGTACAACATACATCATACTACATGACAGCAACAGCTTCAACTACCACCACCACCTCCTCCACCTCCTCCACCTCCACATTCCCAATACATTATCTCATTTCCTCACGCAAATCGACTCGCATACTGCCGAATATTCTCCATCATAGACACATCCTCCACAAACCCCAACCTCAGCGCCCGGGCCGTATTGAAATTCGGCGTCCACGTCTGCACGATGCGATCCACATCCGGATCATACTTCTCCTCGACCAATGCCCTACGCTCCGGCCCGCCCACCTCCTCCAACGCATCCAACATCTCCTGAATGCTTACCAACAACCCGGGCAAATTCACCGCCCGAGAATCCCCGAACGCCTCGGCGGGCACCTCGCGCGCATGCACGAGATTCCTGACCACCGTCTGCGGCGAGCAGATCCACATCTGCGTGTCCTTAGGGACTGGCAGAACCGCCCTGCGCCCGTGGAAGGGCTCGCGGATGATATCGCTGGCGAAGCTGCTGGCGGCCTGGGTGGGTTTGCCGGCGCGCACGGTGACGGTGGGCAGACGGACGGCGCGGCCGTCCAGGAAGCCGCGGCGCGAGTAGTCGTTCAGCAGCGTCTCGACGATGAGCTTCTGCGAGCCGTAGGAGGACGACGGCACCGGCGGGAAGTTGGTCTCGTCGATCACGAGCCCCGTCGGCGCGGGCCCATACACCGCCAGGCTGGAAGTGAAAACCACCTTCACCCCGGGGGTCACGGTGCGGAGCCGGTCCAGGATCCGCCGCGTCGCGTCCAGGTTGACCTGCATCCCCAGCTCGAAGTTGGCCTCCGACCCGCTGGACATGATGCCGTGCAGGAGGTAGACCGTCTCGTAGGGCTGCGCCGCGGGGAAGAGCTCGTCGACGACCGTGGGCGAGGTCAGGTCGGCTTCGAGGCAGCGGGTCCGCGCGACGTGCTGCGCTGCGGTTGCGGGGACCGTCGGCGTGACCACGTCCGTCAGCGTCACCGTGATCTCCGGGTAGGTGGTTAGCAGCGCCGCGGCCAGTTCCTGGCCCACGTAGCCGCTTGCGCCGGTGATGATGATTGACATGCTGTAGTTTTGGAATGTCTCTCTGTCGCGAGGCGGGTTTCAGAGGTGAGATTGTAGTGTAGGTGGTGTCAGGTAGCTGCTTAAGGTGGTGAGGAGTAATAGGTAAAGTCTATATACCAGTACGCTGCGGGGTTCGAGCGGAGAGGATTCCAATAAGTAGCACATCCCACGGCTCCACGCCCGCGGATCGACTATCCTGCGTTTCCATCAATCACCACAATCTGATTGACCGGAGCCTGTTGATTTGAGTTGAACGCAGCAAGTCCGAACCCGGTGGCTGGTCATTCACTCCATCGGCACATAATCCGACTGCCGAGCTAGCCTACGACCGGACAACCGGCGAAAGTCCGATTTATCAAACTTGGGTCCACGCATACGCAGTGCTATCATATATTGCGTTCTCCGCATGACATATCGCCACAGATCTAAGATATCTACATGCACCCGAGGCAAGGGTTACCCTCGTCAATTAAGCAGTCAACAAGCTAGAGCATACATTTAGACCAACCAGATATCGTAACCCTCGAATTTCTGTCTTAAGAAGTACATTTAGGGAAACCTAAGCAAGGACACGATTTGATAGAGCGACCAATATAGAGAAAAAAAAAGTTGAAGCATTTCAGCATATCACGGAACACTCGACGCCGGTTGTAAAGAGCATAAATAATTAAAACATGAGAAAGCAGACCACCAGATTCTTTTGTTCTTTAAATTCATGCAGAGCGCTTGTAGATACCAGACACTATACAGTGGTCACGTTCGAAGGGCTCCAAGGTCAGCTGCTCCTTGGGCTTGATTCTCTCCTCTCTCATCTTCTGGACTTCGCGGGCGAACACAACCTCGGGCTTGGCGGTACTGTCGATACAGTTGGCCTTGACGGAGACGATGACACCACCCTCGTTCTTGAGGAACATGTGGGCGTTCAGGCCGACGATACGGGCCTGGTCGGGCTGGGCAACATCGGCGAAGATGACGTCGACCATGGGGACGAGCATGCGGTAGCGGAGAGGGTGTCTGGCGTCCTCGACAATGGGGATGACGTTGGTGCGGTGGGTGGCCATGCCGATCAGGTCACGGCCGGAACGGTGAGAGAACTCAACAGCGTAGACGTTACCGGTAGGGCCGACGATATCGGCAACGTGGGAGACGGAGGTACCGCTGGCGGAACCGAGATACAGGACCTTGGAGCCAGGGCGCATGTAGATGTCATCGAGACCACCCAGGATACCGGCAGCCAACTTGGAACGGAAGGGGTTCCAGACACGGTACTCGGTCTTGGTCACAGCACCATCCTGCTCGGCGGGAGACTCGACGGCAATGCGCTTCTCACCGTAGACAGCCTCTCCGGGAGTAAGGTTCTTGGTGACGAGCAAATCTTCCTTACCACCACGGGCAACAAAGACACCGGCGTGACGGTGGGGCTCCTACGCAGAGGGTGTCAGTTCACAAATTCGTTCCGCCGTGAGAGCAAGGGAAACACTTACGATGATGACCTTGGCACCACCTCTGGCACCGCTAGCACCACCGCGGCCACCACCACGGGGACCACCGCGACCACGGGGAGCACCACGGCCGCCACGGCCACCACCACGGGGGCCACCACGACCACGGCCACCGCTACCAAGACCGCCTAGAGACCGCGAACAGAACGAATTAGCATCACTATCCCCCAGAAGGATACCGCAGGTCAGTGTCGAGTATGTCCGCTTTCGAGAGCAAAGCACACGAAATCAAGTCTGAAGATACAGAGCATGGAATCACTGTGTCGCAATCATGCTGGCACACACACACACACACACAAAAAAAGTCTGCTCAGTCCCAGGTTGGAGTTGGAGTTGTCGTGAACAAACCTCTGCCACCGCGACCACCACCACCACCGCCACGAGGGCCACCGCGACCACCACCGCGTCCTCCTCTAGGGGCACCGAAACCCATTGTGTAAGTTGTATGTGTCGAAAAGTGTTGACGGAGATAAAAGATCAAATGCTATCAGCCGGAAAAAATTTGGCTGATGCTCGAGTTTGCGGTTGAAGAAAAACTTCCGTAGGTATCGAGAGACAGTAATATCCGTTCGGAAGGATGAGAAAAAGAAATCGGAATAGGGCGAAGTGTCGAGGAGCTTAAATCAAAGACTTTTTGTCTAAAAATCGTCTCCGCACTGGCGTTCAGTGTTCGGTCGCGGCCGTGCTGCTCGTCGTTGTTGCGGTCGAGATTTTTCAGTCGGAGCCTTGGGAATCTTTCGAAAATCAGGAAGCGCTATGGCGGTTCGGGTCTAGCGCCTCACTGCTGCTGTGGGCACTCTAATCACGTGATCCAGCAGAATAGCGAGATCACCTGATCGTGACAGCCCTGCCAATCGGAGGTTGCCTTCGCGGTCCGTCCATCAACCTTACGTAGTACGGCTGCAGTACTAAGAATTCCCGGCGCTTACAGAAACACTGTTAACAAGTTTCGGCCGGGACATTTTACGTTTCAGAAGTTCATTTGTGGTCATCAGATTGTGTACTCGTTACTGTTGATCATCTGTTCAGAATTGGACTATTTACATCTCCAACGCATCAAGCATCACCCCCAACATCGGAACATCACGACTCGCCATAGAAGTAATACAGCGCCGCATATTGAACTGTGAAAGTCGACTGCATGTTCTTGCACGTGTCCGGCGCAGCGCCCGAGACGGTCGTCACCCGATAGACACTCTTGTACTCTCCGACGGTCCCGTCGATCGAGGTGAGATAGAGCCACGGGACAGCCCCGGTGCTGCCCTTGACAGCATCGGAGGGGGCGTCAACAGAGCTTTGTTTCTTGGTGATGGCGATGCCGTTCTGCTGGGTGGCCGTGGTGTCGAGGTTGAAGACCGGAGTCGAGGTACCTTCGAAGTAGTGGTGGCCCAGAAGGTCCAGATTCGCCGGAGGGAGGGCGTCCTCCTCCACGCTGGGCAAGGAGATCTTGTACGCCAGGTCTGGCAGCTGCTCCAGCAGGGTCGGATAGTTGGCTGCAATGCAGGTTGCATTGTAAAGGCGTGCCACGGCGCCGATGGCTACCGGCGTGGAATTCGAAGAGGAGGTCGCACAGGTATAGTTCTATGGAGGCTGTTAGCTTGGGGGGACTGTTGTCGCAATCGGCTGGGTAATGATCGGATACTAACCTGGGTGCCACGTCCGACGGCCACGTAGAGTGGCGTCAAGCCAGAGGGAGATGGGAGGTTCGATGCGTACGATGGTAGCGAGATCTTGGATGTGTCACAGGTCGTTGCGCTAATAGCAACCTTCTCGATCTCCTTGCTCACCTCCCCGAGGAATGAGGCCATTTCTTCAGAGTAGTCGTATATATCGTCCAGCCATGTGGGAGCTGCAAGAGCGCCTGCAGCGAAGCATGCGAGGAAACAAAGACTGGGCCGCATCTTGATTGGTATGCCAGGCACTTTCTATGTTCAGATGTGAATGGGTATCGATGTGACTGAGATGAGGAATAGCAAGGAACGTCAACGGTATCGAAGGACCGGCACAATCTATGTGGTGGACAGATTAATGAAATTATGCTCACGAGCAACGTCCCAGACGGACTCGCAAGTTCAAAGGACAGAGCGGAGTGGGTATAATGGAAAATCACAACGGTTGCAGAGAAGAAGGCAGGCAACGAGGCCGCATGGCCACGACGGGATATATACTGCAAGACATGATGTATGCTCGGACACGGCGCTAGACAGCATGTGCAGGAAGTCGAAGCATTGAACCGGCTTTTCGAAACCCACAATTGCTGTATGCTATAAACAGCCTTCGATTCACAGGGATTCTCAAGCCGCCCGTGGGGAGGAGCCGATATCGCATTCGGTCATTGGCCCATGGATGCGCCGGGAGAGGATCCTTCAGGCCCTCCGCAAAAAGAGTCATTGAAGACTTCGCAGTACGTAGTGCCAGCAGCGACAACAAAGGTCACCACACGAAACACGGCCGTTTCACCCAGCGTCTGCGCTGCAGAATGCCAGGTGGTCGTCGTCCACCATGATTGGAATATCTGCGGATCGGGGGCCTGCAGGCTTGTCTGGCTGGACGATGGTGATTGGCGCCAGCCTCTCAATATATTCCGCTTTAATCTATCGACAGCTAAGAATAGGAGGGATGGATAGATGGGATATGCATGTTGGAAGACTAATATCTCACCGAAGGCGGGGTCGGCGCTTAAAAGCAGAGCGCTTCTACTAGAATCTTACCCATGCGGGTTAGCCTGCAGACTCCCGCCAGATTCCACCACTGGCCCGACTAGCAGCCCCCCCAGTCAATCTTTAAATCGTCGGTCAAGACGGCAATGGCACTGTAATTTACGGGGCGGTTCTATTCTTGATCCGTTCGCTTCGGCTTTAGTTATTTTTGGATGTGCCAATGCTACCCAAGTTGCAGTCAGGAGTCCTGAGCGCTGCCCTAACTTATCTATAGCATGCGGGTACTATTTCACCTAGACCGCGGTTGATAACGATGCGTGCCCTAATTGCGCTCGCCATTGTCACACCTTGATCTGTACAGTACATCATGAGTATATGGCTTAAATCATGCTCATGACATGAGTCGTATACTAGGCAGGCTGGACTCCACAGGAAGAACAACTGGTCCGGTCGAGTGGCAGCATAGGCAGGCACACCTGAGAATTAGAGTAGTCTCCGACTTAGTCTGTGATGATTGAGCATCCATCAATGTTACAGTCCATTGCTTGTTGACAATCTCATGGACGTGTTGCTCGATCCGGTCGAGGGAGAGTGAAGAAGTTCGAATTAAAAATAGAACCATCACCGACGCCATCTGCAAGATAGAGCAGGGGGGAGGAATCATCCAAGTTCCTATCCACAATCATCTCGCCACTATGCTACAGTACCACCTCTGAAGTGTCTTCCAGGGATCTCGCCGTTCGCAAAACAGCGCCAGGCTCCTTTTCAGAGAGATTGGAGAACCCTGGAACACATGATTCTGATATCAACATCCTTTCATCTGGCAAGCTCACTCAAATATGTAGATCCCTGACATACAATGAGATGATGAAAGGCATTCATTTGTACGTCTGCGTCGTTCAGAGTCTCAATGTTGCTCACTTGACAAGGTCCTGAGTTTCCCTTTCCGACAATTTCTGGGCGCCTAGTCCCCCAAGAGGGGTTCTTCAAACCGTCTCGGAGCCATATAGTAGTCGGACCTCCGCGGGGCTTCATTGCAAGCCAGCACGAGACTTGGGAAAAGGTCTGATCGCAGGTGGCCCACCTCCTCTATCTCGCTTGACTCGGTGGATTGAGTTCATCGCGACCCTGCTCCGCACTTTTTCTGGCTTGGATCGTGAAGTCACTTGCGGTCATCCGAGCCGGGGGAGTCGCCATAACTTGTCACTGCTCGAGCTAGTGGATGAGCCATGGCTATCTAACAGGTTGCATGATCCTGTGACTCTGAGTGTGTGTGTGATACCTCTCCTGTTCATGGTGCATAATCAAGAATTGGGGCGATGTGACCTTACGCTTCAAGAGATGTTTCAATGGCCCTTCATTGTGGTATGGTATCCGGTAGCTACCTCTAGAGTGCAGTGGGAAATAGTCGAAGGTGACTGAACAGGACAAGAAGACAGACAAGAACCTGATGATCAACCCACCCCTTTCCGGCCATCCACATGCCGGTGGTCCCTTTTTGCCCCTGACAGCGTGGTTGTACATTGTTTTCTTGTGGGTTGCACTGGCTCTTGGGATGTGGTTCATCCGCGGTCATCGTCCATGCATCCACCCATGCAGTATTCATGTTCGTCACACCTTCGAATGGAAGGAACGCTAGCTTACCCACTGCCTAACCTGTGTTTATATTCCTACCGTTGTCGCAGGGGTATGAATTGACCTGTTGATTCATGTCGACTTCATCTGAGGTTTGCCAATGCCGTTATCTGGTAAGGAAAGTATGCTGATGCTGGCCATTGATGTCACTATTTCCTGTCACTTGGAGGTGTAAACAGTGCACAGTATACAACATCAGATTTGCACTCCTGAATTGCATCTATACCAGTCTCAGGGTTCTCATCAAATCGCGCAACAAACGTATCACATGTCATTCGCACGCTTACACTCTATATCACAGATAATGCGGCTGGCAGTATCTAGTCTGCTCTTACTAGTGGAGAGGGCGTGATATAAAAAGAAACACACGCTACTCTAGTCGTCTACGTCTACCGACGGACTTCCGGACCGACGGGCATTATTCGGAGGGTTGAGACCGACCAGCATGAAGCGATAATGATATCGACACTGTATGTAGGCCTTGCGTATTCACATCAAACAAAAGAGAAATCCAATTCATGACCGTGACCTGGACCCAACAACGCCCTTGATAGAATACAGAAACGTATGTGGCAAGACTCCACGTGCCAGATCTCAGTTGACGCCGGCTTGGCTGAAGCCCTCTTGTCGCCAATCATCCCCATGTAACTGTTGGCCTGCGTAACTGCCCCCTCCGGCGCCGCTTCCGCCTCCCCCACTGCCTCCACCGGCCATTGCTGCCGCAGCGGCGGCACCTAGACTTGCGGCGCTATGTTTCTCGATCTCCACGGAGCTCATCATGTACAGCATGACAAAGATCAAGACATGTAGAGCCACGCAGTATCCAGCGAAGAGATTGCGGCTGGTCCGGTTGGCGAGGATGATGCGCGTCAACGAGAATACAATCCGCTCGGGCAAGGACATGCGCTTGTATGCCCGCGCAGACTCGCGGCCACGGAAGGCTGCAAAGGGTGAGATCTGGGCTTCGTAGGCGAATTGATAGCGGTCTAGAGAGTGTCCCGACGGAGTGTCTGCACTGGCGTGGATGGAGGAAGTGTTCGGCTTGTTCGCGTACGCAGATGCGGATGACGATCCACCCGGACCGCGGTTGTATGTCGACACGTAGCGAGTCTTCTCATAGAGGCTGAGGTTGTCCTTTTGCAGAGAAGCAACTTCCTGTCTCAGGGACTTTACCGTGCCGTACAGCTTGGACAGCTCTTCCTCTAGCTCGGCATTCTTCTTCTTGAAGCGATCACGCTGCGCTTGGATCATGGGCAAGAGACCGGAGCCTCCGCCAACGGCCTCGCCTGCCCGGATGGAGTCCATAGTGTTGGCAGATGCAGCGGACTGATCGAAGCCTGAGATGATAGAAGATGTAGGTGACACCGCCCCTCCTCTCCGGGATGAGTGGGGGTATTTAGACGTATAAGTTCCGGCAACGGACATAGCTGATGATGGGAACGCATTTGCGGCTTCCTCTTGTACACGGAGAAGGTCGTTCTCCAGTGTCGTGGACAGTTTCTGGGACTTTTCGAGCTCCTCTTTGGTTGTCGAAAGATCGGCCCGCAGGGCCTCGAGCTGACCCTGGAGGTCCCGGTGTGAGACACGCAAGATGGTGAGCTCGTCAGTCAGTTTCTTGTTCCTAGCGAGCAATAGTTGCTCCAGGCTATTTTTGGAGCCCTCCTTTGCCTTGGTTGCTGTGCCGTTGGTAGGGCTCGTGGAGTCCGCAAAACCTCCAGCTTCGTCATCATCTCCCGGCGAGAATTCGATAGACTTGTCCAACGTCAGTGGCGATCACCCCACTTGGATTTGATGTATGATGCTTACCTTGATCATCTCCAATTCTCGACGAATATCTTCGTAGTCGGCGACCTTTTCCAATCTCGAGCGCAGTTCTTCCTTCTCGGCAGTGGCACTCTTGATCTGTCTCTCGGCTTGGGAGTACTTCGACTCCCAGGAGTGTCTCTCGGACTCTCTGTCAAACCGAGCCGCATCCAATTTGCGTAGGAGAGAAGAATTCTCGGATTGCAGACGCAGGTATGCAGGGTCATCCTCCACCGAGGCAGCTTGTTCGGCCTGAGAATGAGAGACGGCCTGAGCCAGCTCGAGCCTGAGTTGTTCGTTTCGTGCCTCTACCTCTGCTAGACGCAAGCTTGTCTTCTCTAACTCCGCGGAAACCAGCTCCAACTCAGCGGCACTAGCACCATGCTGAACGCCTTCGCCCTCATCGCCATCTTGTCCCAGTCGCTGTGATACCTCGTAGCTCGCTTTGAGTTCCTTGACCAAGCGCTCCTGATGCTCCACCTTCTCCTCCAAGCTTTTCTCCTTGGCAGTCCAGTTGTTGGTCTTCTCCGACAACACCGCTGACCAGGACTCCTCAACCTCTTTGATCTTCGTTTCTTGGCTCTCCTCTAGTTTTCTCCGAGCTGTCCGCTCTTCCTCCAGGCGCTTTTCAGTATCCTCGAGCTGCGATGTAAGGCGATCGACGGACCCCTGTAGTTGGTCCCGCTCGGAGGTCAATTTGGGGACGGTTTCCTCGGAATGAAGCAGAGAATCGACGGACGCTTCGAGAAGCGGGTACGGGTCGGGTGCTTCGGAGAGAGACGAGTACAACTGTAGGAACGCGGACGAGGAGGCTTTCCCCTGATTTGTCAAGAGATCGATAAAGCTCTGATAAGCTATACAGTATGTTAGCCGTGACGCAATGGAGATCCGCAGTGTCAACGCAGCCGACCTTTCAAGAGACCCTTGTATTCCGCCAATTTCGAGGCATCATCCAATTTCCGGAAGTGCTTTGTCTTCTGGGCGAGATCCTTCCTCTGCACGAGGGCGTCGCGTTGCTGCGCAACGATATCCCCAGCGGTACTATCTAGCTTGGCGACGGCGTTGGCGAGATCGATGCCTGATAGAGACCAAAGAGATTAGCGCTTCGCTTTTCGGGCTGTGTTTGATGGGGAGACGGTGCGAGATACCTCTCCAGGCTGCGATGGCCCGCTGGAACTTGTTTGCGCCCTCGGGAAGCTTGCCGGTGGTGGCCTTTTCGGCCTCGTGGCCCTCCTGAGGACTAGTCTCAGGGACAATGGCTTCCGTGATGGCGAACGCATCCATTTTTGCGTGTAAAGAACTTGACCCGCCTGAGTGTTCCAGTAGATAGTACAGCAACCCCCATCCGACACTGCACCCGGAATTACCGCTTTTTCTGGATGAGAGACAACCGAATTAATGAAGCCAGTTAACGTAATGCGATGCGGAGGCACGGCGACTCCGATCGGCCCGATGATCTTCCGGATAACAACAATCGGGCAACGTCAGATGGATAGTGGACGATAAAGACTATCAGATGGCTCAGTTCATGAAAGTAAAGAGAGACTCTTGCTTATTAGCTTAGGAGTTGGTGCGGTGTGGGAAAAGAAGGTGAGGCTCGCGATGACCACTGACTCAACGCTGTCTCCCTTGTGTCTCCGTACAATGCAGATCAGATCGATTGTCAGATCTTGCTCCTGTCTACTTATTTATAGTAATCATTGCACACGTTCGTCTCGGCCAAGTCAATGATAGCTGTTGACAGGAGGACGTGTCTGGTTAGAATCCTACGACATATCACATGTGCGGCTTATGTCGATCTTTACCATCATCTTTTCATGCTCATGGCGAGACATGCCGGTCCAGCTTGTTTAGCATGAAAATCGCTTGTGTCATGCTCATACAGCCTGAGATTACCATCGCAAACCATATGAGGGTAGTTATGCAGCTGTCAACGGTGCCTTGCCATTGCATTAGACATACTGTTGCATGGAAGTGACTTTGGTTTATCGTAATTCATACTTCATACTTCATACTTCATACTTCATACTTCATGCCTGTTGATGGTTGACAGAAAAGGCCCACCCTGAGTCAGCACCAGGCTAAGCCAACCCCGGCTCGGGCCCACCGCCTAGGCAGGCAGTCCCATACTACTCCGAGGTCCTTCAGTTGTAGTGAACGCCCGCCCGCCAAAACACCCGGAAGCTTCCCAAGTTCCTGACCAACCCCTCAACAACAATTCCTCTTACGACACTGGAGCTGGTCTCATCATGGTGTCTGAAGAGGAGGGCGTCAGCCCGCGCAAACGGCGGAAGATCAGCCCTCCCAAGGCAGCTCCATATGTTCTGCGATCGCTGTTTGATCAGGTTCCCTTGAATCCCGACGATAACGATGACGAAGTCCACATCACTACTGTTGAGTATTGGAGTAAGTGCTTTGGGGCCTCTGCCATTGAGTATCCACACGTTCTTTTCTGACGAATTCTCTGCCAGATGACAATCTATACATTGGAACATCTGCCGCCGAGATTCTTCACTTCGTCTGCCTTCCACCGGACCCCTCGGACAAGTCGAACGAACCGTCGTTTATCCTAGCTTCCCGATTACCGATTCCCTTTGCCAACACCACATCTACGGCGACCAAGTCGCTTGGGATACAACATATTCTCTTGTTACCAGCTGTCAACAAGGCTTGTGTCCTATGCAATGGGACTGTCACCTTCTACATGCTACCGGAGCTTAGTCCGGCTTTCGGGAATACCAAGGTCAACAATTGTTCCTGGATCGGAGGAGTGGATCTTAACACGGGCGCGGATGAGCAGAGTGAGCAAGTGGTCATGATCGCGGCGCAGAATCGTACTATGCTAGTGAGGATCGGGGAGGAAGCCCGACGTATCAGGAACATCGAATTTCCTGGATGCCTGGTCGCCGCGCGCAGAGGGATCATCGCCTGTGCCGCAGATGCACACTCGTACTCCCTCGTCGATGTGGAGAACCAGCAGAAAATACAGCTGTTTCCCATCTCTTTCTCGAACGAGAACTTCGAACCCAACCAAGTCCAAGATGTGTCGACAGCTCCGCCCTTGAAGTCGCCGACCTCCCCGTTCTTCGCCCATTCGCCCACCTCAGAGAGCCATTTGTTTGAAAGGAGCTTCAGCTCAAATACAAAGTCTGGCCTGTTGCAACCACACGGACACAAGCGATCAGGCTCAGCCACCTCGGAACTCTCGCCCGAGTCGGGAACACCAAGACGCTCGCTATCGAAAGAGCGCGCAGGGAGCGCATCTCCCAGGCGAAGTATGGAGAACCCACCGCATGATCCAGAATCCAGCTCGGAGGAAAGGAAACCACTTCCCCCTCTTCCAAAGCCGACGCAACTGAGGCCCCATATTCTCTCGCCGACCCCGTCGGAATTTCTGCTTGTGAGGGGCACGGACGAGTCGGAGCCTGGAGTCGGTATGTTTGTCAACATTGACGGCGACGTGGTTCGTGGCACAATCACCTTTCACCAGTATCCGGAATCCATCATCATTGATAAAGGCAACGAGAACAACATGATTCATTCGCCCGACAACACCCATGAAGAACTGCTGCTTGCAGTGATAGAGGCAGAAAAGGAAGGACAACGCCGTAAGTTCCTGGAGGTTCAACTATGGGATGTCGATCCCGGGGAAGCGGACGAGCACAAAACGTGGGTTGAGATACCGTCTTCAGACGTGCAGCCGACGCATGTGGGCCTCAACCATACGATAAGTCCGAGTCAGCTGGAGATCGCCGAGATGGGCAAGCTCTTGCAGATGGTGCGCCTGAAAACGCCGTCGCTGTCACCGCATGTGCCTGCTACCGATCCGAGAACGCAGGCGTCGATCGAACAGCTACAGAAAGAAAAGGAGCTATTCGAGGGCCAGGAAGGGACTGGTGAGGCCGAGCGTGGCTGGGAAGTAGAGCGCAATGCCGAAGAAGCCAAGTTTGCACGTGCCTTGGGCCAGACCCAGAGCAGTCTTATCATGTGGAATGGTAATCAGATATGGCGGGTAGTGAAGAACCCGCTAACAACGCAGCTGGATGACGCCCTACAGAGCGCCCAAGTACCGGATACAGATGGGCGTACTGTTCTCAAGCGGGATGGCATCACAGACGTCATCGATCTTGTTCAGGCTGCAGAGCCCAAGTCCGAATCCGAATTTCTAGGCTTGAATTACCTGAAGCAGAAAGCTAGTCTGCTTCTGTTTGGTGATCTGATTCTCATGGATGCAAAACACAGGGATGAGGCCACTGTAGACGCTACGGAGCGAGCTCTCATTGTGGGAAACCTGGACCCCCGCATTCCGCTCCTGTTGATCCCACTATTGCGACGAGAGGTCCTGCAGAGCCCGCAAGGGATCTGGATACACGCGGGCTTGGCGGAGATCACAGAGAGTTACGTGCAGCGGCTGGACAAGGCTGCGGGCGACGGAGCCTCGGACAGTGCCGTGCTGGATATGATCAAGAGGTTTCTGTTCTCCTGGCAGCAGAAGAGGGGTTACGGAAGTATCACCGATGAGACCTACGTCTTCGACAGCGTCGACGCGGCTTTCCTGCACTTACTCCTGGAACAGGACGCACAACTCGCGCCTGAACAACGATCTAGCTCTCCGTTACGCATTGAACTGAACAGGCTTGTGGATAATTGGAAGGGCAATCTGGACCGCGCAGTGGCGCTCTTGGAACAGTATCGACGACTGTTCGTTTTGAGCCGACTATATCAGAGCCAGAAGATGTCTCGCAATGTCCTGAAAACATGGCGCAGGATCATCGACGGTGAAGAAGATCTGGGCGGCGAAATCACGATTGCTGGTACGGAGGCACAGATGCGCCGGTACCTGGTCAAAATCAAAGACATTCAGCTGGTGGAAGAGTACGGGGCGTGGCTTGCCCAGCGCAACCCCAGCCTGGGCATACAAGTATTCTCTGATGGCACGAGCAGAGTCAAGCTGGAAACTGCCGATGTCGTGGCACTTCTCAAGCAGCAAGCACCTAACGCCGTCCAAGCATACTTGGAACACCTGGTCTTTGCCAGAAATGTGAGTAGCGCCGTTCGTACTTCGACTAAGCTTTCTCTGACTGATTCTCTTCCAGCTCACACAATACGCGGAGGACCTGCTGGCGTACTACCTTGATTCAGTCCTCTCCGTACTGGAGACGTCGCCGTCAGCACGAGCTTCTCTCTCCGAATCCTACTCCACCTACCGCGCTCTGAGCGCTCCGAAACCGACCTACATGAATTTCATCACGGTGAACACTCCCTCAGAACCATGGTGGCAATCCCGCCTCCGGCTCCTTCAGCTCCTCGGCGGCGGCAGCACCGGAGGCAGCCAGTTCACCTCGATGCCGTCGCGCACCTTCACCTTCTCCATCCCTGCTGTTCTGGCTCGGATCGAACCTTTCCAGAACGAGCTCGTCTCGGAATCCATCATTCTCGACGGTCTTCAGGGCCGCCACCGCGAAGCTCTTCATCTCCTCACGCACGGTCTCGGCGACTACGATTCAGCCATCCGATACTGTCTCTTCGGCGGCCCGCAGGCCACCAGCAGCTCGTCGTCCTTCGCGGACCGATCGCAGCAGAGCGAACTCTTCCGATTTCTGCTGGACGAGTTCCTGAAGATTCAGGATTCGTCTGAGCGCATCGAGCGGACCAGCGATCTTCTGGGCCGGTTCGCGGCGTGGTTTGACGTCGGGGAGGTTCTGCGGATCATCCCGGACGAGTGGAGCGTCGATATCCTGGGCGGGTTCCTGGCGCACGTGTTCCGGGTGCTGGTGGCGGAGGGCAGGGAGGTGCGCATCGAGCGAGCGCTGAGCGCGGGGCTGAACCTGCGGGTGGGGACGGAGTATATCGAGGGGGTGGAGAAGGTGGGCGCCTGGGTCGAGGATGGAGATGGATTGCGGCGGGTAAAGGACCGGCCGGTAGTACGCGAGGAGGAGACCGAGGAGTTCGGGGATATTGTGGAAGCGGACAGCTGATGATGACGACCACGATGTTTGTTGTATATATGACTTGTATATAGGTATGCCATAGCCATGAAGCCTTGTACCGATCACGTTTTACAATCCGATCAGTGAGAGATGGAATGAATCATGTAGCATTTTGGTCGACATATCAACAATCCGCATAACCCTAATACATGGAGAAGGCTTCCCGGGGGAGAACCCCGGACCCCCCTTCTTTTCAACTCCCCAGTAACCTCAACCATAAATCACAGAAGATGAGGAACTACAACTCCAAAAGATCATGCAGCTGCCCCCAAACCACCTCCTCCCCCTCCCCCTCCCCCTCTCCATCCTCAGACTCCAAATCCACCAAGCCCTGCAACCTCCCCACCAGCTCTTCAACCGTCATCTCCCCATAACTGTCCCCATAACTATCTCCCTCGCACCTAGGAACAATGACCGAACGGGTAAGAACATGCCCGACCCCATCCGCGACCACCAAATCCCTCACCCCCGCCCGCTGCCCAGAAACAGTCACGCTCCCCCACGGCCCCAAATTCGCCACCTCGACCGGCACCGTCCGCCCCTCCAACAGCGTCTCCAAATCAAAGTGCTTCAGCCCATGCACCGCCTCGATCTCCCCATGGCTTGTATACTCCACATCCGAGTAGAGCGTGCGATGCGGCACGAGATGGTACTTCAGCAGCGCGCGCAGGTACGGCGTCCCATGGTCCGAGAACAGGAAGGCGTTGAGCTTGTACCCCAGTGCGCTGAAGGCGCGGTTCGTGGGGAGGAAGTATGTTCCCCCTCGGCCTTTGGCTTTCTCGTGGGATATGGGGGATGGGGAGGAGGGGGTGGGAGGGTTGGTTGTTGGTTTCGGGTGGGGGTCTCCGGGGCTGGGTTTGGGTTTGGGTTTGGGGGAATGGTGGCAGTGGTCGGAGTGGTTGAGCTGGGCTGCCAGACCGGTGCGGTGGAGGGCGAGCGTCAGGGTGCTGAATTGCGTGGGCACGATGGTCGTCAGCGTCAGCAGGGATGGCGGCGGGAGCAAGATCGCGTCGATCGTGTAGAGGAGCCCGTTGGCCGCGCGTTTGTCGGTCGCCAGGATGCGGCTGTAGTGGTTCAGGGTCGGGCCGTGCAGCGTGGTGCTAATGCTGAGGCGTTGCGGGAGGTTGTCCTGCTCGTTGTCGTTGTCGTTGTCATTGTGGGGACTGCTCAGGGCTGCGTCGGGCTTAGGGCTGAGCAGCCGCGAGGTCAAGAGGGTCGGCAGCGTGTGGGCGTGGAAGAGCTCGGCGGGCGTGTACACCGCGGAAACGAGGTGGTATTTCAGCACCGCGCGGATGAGCTCTGGGGGTGGTTTGTGGTGGTGGTGATGGTGGTCGTCGTCGCCGTCTCCGTCATGGCTGTCGCTGTCATCGTGGTGACGGTGTCGGTCGTGGTGGTGATGCGGGATCTTGGCAAACGCTTCGTCGGTGGGCGCGAAGAAGGTGAGGTTGGCGGCCGTGCGGTTCAGCAGCTCCACCAGATGCGAGTCGTCGTGGACGATGCGGGCCAGGATTGTGGTGTGAGGATTCTCGGAGATCAGATTGTACAGCGACTTGTTGGAGGGCGGGTGGTGCGGGTACGGCGGCGGAGACGGCCGGCGGAAGGGCGGCGGAGGAGGAGATGATAGGTGCTGTTCCTCGTGGGGTTTGGTCTCCGCTGCTACCTCATCGAACCACGAGGTAATCTGCTGGACGGGCGAGTAGGTTTCCACCGCGGACTCGAGGAGCGAGAGGAGGTCGAATAACTGGTGGTCGTGCGCCTCGTGCTCCTCTTGCAGGTCTGGCTTCGGTTCGTCGAGGATCGCCTGCTGCTTGGGTGGGATTAGAAAGGCGGATGTCAGCGGAAGAGCCGCGACGGCCCAGTGTTGGAGATGCTTCATTTTGGTTTTGGCCTCGTGCGGAGATGGGCCGTAAGCAAATATCTACATTTTAAAAAGCCTCGTGAAGGAGAAGAGGGGCGGGTGATATTATACTTGACAAAAGTCGAATATACTTCCGACCAGCTGGGATGATAGGTTGGGCACGGGCTTCTAGACCGGGCGGTGCAACGCCGAACTCACCCGTCATCACCGCATTCCCTGCCGTGATGTCATGACATGTCACTTCGAAGCTTAAAGGTCGTTAATTTCATTCATCTTTCTTTCTAGTTACTCATTCTGCTGCAATCATGGCCTATGACTTGACCAGTGCATGCAAGCTCATTTTCAGGTACTGTACAGTCACTGCTCGAAGCACGAAGCACAAAGCACATCTGGTATATCTTTTCATCTGCTTTCGTAAATGGGATGACTCCTTCTCGACCAGTAGAGGCCTTGATCGATCAACTCAACTGGGGTTACTCGGCCTTAGGTCTAGCCGGGCATCGAGGCCATCAACCTCAGCCGTCATCAAGTCATGGTCGATGCTCTTCAAATCGTATTACATGGAATCACCACCCACGGAACCCTTACTCCTCCGGCTGCACGAAAGGATTGGCGATCTCCTCGCTGCCATCGGCCGGGGAGATCAACACAATCAGCGTACCACGGGCCACGATCAACCCCAGCGAGCGCGTGGTCTCGTTGCCTTCGTCATCTGTCCCCCCTCCCGTTAGTCAAGCTGGCATATTAACCTAGATGAGGGGGAAACCTACCACGCATGCCTTCCTTGACATCGTCCAGAACCAAGTTCATCAATTGGTCGTAGCCCTTCAGGATACCAGTGACTGGGGAAGGGATGTCAGTTCGTAATCTGCCGGGATGCTGACCAAGCAGCTGACAAGGAAGTCAAAAAGCAAACTCACCTTCACGGCCTCCGTTGAACTTGACGCGCACCTCCTTGTCCATGTACTTGTTCAGATCCAGGATGTTCTCCTTCTTGGGCTTCTCTTGCTGCTGCTGCTGCTCGCGGTGCTCGCGGTGCTCGCGGTGGGCACCGCCACCTGCACCGCCACCGCGGCCCTGCCCGCCACGGCCGCCAGACCGGTCACCGTAACCTCCGCCGCGGCCGCGACCTCCTCGGAATGAGCCTCGTTCGGACATGGCTTGGCTGTATTGGAGGGGGGGGAGGAATGAATCAATTGAATTGCGTGTTAAGAGGGGCTAATGTATACTGGACTGATCGAGTGTCCAATTACAGCGGCGTGGATTAGATAATGATGCACGTGCCGTGACCTCAGTAGTAACTTAAGTTACTAACTCAAAGAGAGAGTGAGAGGGGAAGGGGGGAGGGAGGGGCCAGCACCAGAAAATGGAGTCGTTGGGATTTGAGAGGTGGAAAGACGGTCAATCTGTTGGAGTAACCCGGAGTGGGAGAAAATTTTCGACCCGATAAGGCGAGGGGGCAGGAAAGGGGGCGGAATGGGATGAGGTTCGGTGGATGGATGTGATTGAAGCAACAAAGGTGATATCAGTATGAGGGATTTTCCATCCGCAAAAGTTGCTTGCAGCCGCGACGGAGTAACTCCACCAGTTGTCGGTTCCCGGGCGGTGGTGGTGCGTACGCTTTTCAATGCCTTCTACCATTTGCTTTTCCGCGGCTTTCCCGCTCGACACCCACCGCCCACACTTCTTTACCGCCTTTACATCCTTTGGGGAAGGAAGGGTCGGAGTATATACGGAGTACTCATTGTCCGAAAATGATGGAGAAGAATGAGTCTCCATAAGATACCCTTGATTGATGTCTAACTTATACGCCGTTGTCTCTTACTGTTGAGTTGAAAAACTCGTTGCTTTTACATCATAGCCTCACGACTTCGTTGGTCGACTTTCAGTACCTGTATACTTACAGATATAAATAAACATCGGTGGCATAAGCTCCAGGTCACACTGATGTACTATTGACTATCAGCGCGCACACCACGCAGCAACTCATCCACCCACTTCCACTGGGTTACGACTACCAGGAATACACACAGCACGCAATTGAAACATCAAATACTAACATCTTTGTCACGAGGTGGCCAGATTATTGAAGAGTAGGAGACGGTGTTGGTCACACCGTTGACACTGACAATACCTGACCCATAGCTGACCACCGGCCCGGTCTAGCGTGGGGATTGGATATCGATGTGGCTGGAACACCGGTCAATCGGATGGATATCGGCCTGGCAACCTCGATTCCAGGCTCATTAGGCACCAATTTCAGGTCAGGCCCATGCGTGTGTCTACGGTACACCGTACTGTACGCCTTGCAGTATCATAATACCCGCCCGTCTCCTTTCCGTCAACCTCCAAGATGGGCGCACGAAGAGTGGTGGTACGGAGTCCGTGGATAGCACACGGAGAAAATCGACGATCCTCCCTCCTGCCTGGCGGAGCGCGCCTGTAGCAGCACATGGGGCGAGACCGTCGAGCTATTCGGTGGTGATCGGTCAATTAGTGAGGGAAGGACGGGGGCGGACTGTCGCTTGTTGCTTTCCCCCTCTCCCCCTATGACATCAAATCCGGAGACAGGATCCAACCGCCAGGCAACGTGTCTGTACTCTTTTCCTGTAGCCATCGTGGTACTTTCGTTCCTGAGGGTCCGTCCGCAAGGGGGCAAAAACGATGCACCCTCGCGCAGTGGGCTTGTGGATAAGCATTTTCAATGGTGGCCATTGTCACGATGGTATCGAATTGATTCGACTGTATTGGTCATGACAGTGACAAGTTACGGCTCATCCGAATGGACAGCGGAAGAGCCCGGCGGGACTCCGCCCCTGCCTGTTGCTTACGCATCCACCAGCAGGACACCCACGATGATAAGAAGATTGGGATGGATGGACATGGACTGACTCTTGTGTGGTTGGGAATTGAGGGAGGGGGTGTCCAGGGTGTACAGTCCACAGTACGTACTGCATAGGTTAAATAATTACTACTTCTTCCTCCTGCTTCAATGTTTGCGGAAGATCGGAAGAGAGTGAGTGCGAAAGATAATAATAACCTGGGATCCAGACTGGAGCAGGTGACTTTCCGGGCTCGCCCGTTCCGCCATCCCCTCCGTCTCTTTGCTTTGCTTTCCTCCTCCTCCTCCTCCGTCCGTCTGCCTGTCCGTCTTCTATTCTTATCCACTCATTGCTCTTTCTTTTATCCACCCCCCACCCCCCTCTCTCTTCCCCCTGCGGTGATTATCTGCGATTCTGCGAACCACAACCCGCTTGTCGGACCAACCGGCCAACAAGCAACCAAATGGGTTGAACCCCGACCTCCCCTTGGTTTCTCTTTCTCTTTCCTTCTTCTAAAGCATTGAATTACTGAGAATTTGTTTATTCGTTAAGCGGTTCAGTTCAACTTGCCCGCTTTCCGACCTTCCTCTTTCTGCTAGTACAGTACATACAGTTGGGTCCGACTGCTCCGTGCTTCTCCTTCTCTCGCGATTGTCGCGTTCTCCTCTTCCTCTCCGTCGGCTCCTCTTCTCCTCTCTCCTCCTCCTCCTCCCTCCCTCCCTCCCTTATCCTTTTACCAACGTTTCCTCTCCTCTTTTCCACCTTCTTTACTACTACCCGCTCAACCTTTCTTTCTCTCATCACTTCCTGCTTGTCCCACCCCCACTCATCCCATTCATCCCAGTGTCCTCCATCCCGGTTTGCATCGGCTGGGGGTTATCGCGATTACCTAACTTGAACGCAGTACGCGCTGCCCAGTGGCTGATTGGGAGCCCGCACTCTGGAGCCTTATGCTCCGCCATCGGCAGCCTGTCTTTCGCCAGCGTTCCCATTACTCATTCCCTCAATAATCCCTTTTTCTCCTCTCAGCTCGCTCCGTCGCTTTCCCTTTCCCTTCCCCGCCTTGGTCTTTTTTTCTTCTGTGACTACCGCTATAGTCGCGATCCTAGGACCTCTTCCCTCCCCTTCTCCCCGCTCCCCTTCCTTCTCCCCCTTCCCTCCTCACCACCTTTCCTTCTTCTTCTTCCCGCCCCTTCTTATCATCACTATGGAGTCACGACCTGCGACGGCTGAGCCGTCCAGTAAGCGGCCGCGATCGCCGTCCGGCGACTTTCCTCCTATCGCATCCAAAGTCCCCAAGCCTTCCAACCACCTGCAGATCAACTACCTGGCCCGTCAGTATCCGGACAATCTGCCTCTGGTTTCCGTCGAGGATACCATGCCTTCAATCATTCACTTGATTGGAGAGTATGACGGCGTTCTGCACCGACACGAGAGTATCGCCGGCAACCTGGGCGCTTGTCCATTAGGCCCCATTCTGATCAAGCGTTTCGAGCGCCTGTTCGATGGACCGCCCCGCGTGCTCAAGTCCCACGGCAAGGATTCCCCCAACGTCACCTGGCTAGACGTGGTGGAATTCGCCAAAAACAAACCGGAACAGTTTAACCTGGAGAAGTCTCGCAATGGCGTGCGCGTCTGTCAATTCTACACCAAACAGTGTCGCGTGGAGATCAGCGAGGAGGATTTCGTCCTGATTGCATCAGGCATGCCGCAGAAGATGATTCCGCCTCAGCCGATCATTGAAGACGAAGAGAAGGAACTGGGCGCGCTCGAGATACTGGAGAAGAATCTCCAGCAGATCATCCAGGTGGCCGACCAAGGTCAGCCCATCTCAGACCTACGCCTTTACCTGAAAGATGAGATTTACTGACGGGTTGCATTTTAGTATCCGCGCGGGCCCGACAACTCAATCATCGCCTGAAGAACCGGAGGACGGCGATCGTGACCCGTCGAGAAAACGACATGTCCCTTCATTCGCAACGACAACAGCAACATCGCTCCATGAGTCCTGCGTGGCGCGATGCGAACGGACATGGACTCCCAGTCCTCAATGGCAGCGCTCCGGTGAGCGCTCACTCTCCTTCCACTGGTTTTGTGGCGGTCAATGCCGGCCGGCCCGGCGCTGGCGAAGCTGCTGTGGAGGAGAACTCGCTCTCGTCGCAATTCATGTTTTCGCACTCGAACACGGACAACGTCACGATTATCAACGGCACCTCTATCAAAGGCGCGTCGCCGACCACGCGCGCCGAGCTAATGAAGAAGTTCTTCACTACGCAAGACCGACAGTCCCGGCCCTATGAGGAAGGCCCCGACTCGTCAGCCCGACAGTCATCACGACCGCGCCCGCGAGCGTCGGATGCGTCGGAGTACAACATGTATACTCCGGCCCCCACCACCGTCGCCATCCCGAGTACGCCGTCGTCGTTGCTACCACCGCCCAAGTCCCACCACCATGATAAGGATGACGGGGGCCCGCACAAAATGGAGATGGTGGCCCGCATGGAGGAGTTGCAGCGTGGAGAACGGATAATGCCCCCTTGTGATCGGTGTCGTCGTCTTCACATGGACTGTTTAAAGAATCTGACGGCCTGTATGGGCTGTACGAAGAAGCACGCCAAGTGTTCTTGGAAGGACGTGAAGGAAGATGAGCTGCGGGAGACGCGGGTGGACCGCAGCTCCCGGGAGCGGATGGAGGAAGGGCCAGCCAAGGAGGTCTCGGCGACCGCCATGGGACCCTCTTCGGTGCAAGCGCCTCCCTCCGCGGCGCAGACCCCGGTCTCCGAGCCGACGATGATGGACGTGGACCGACCGCACGCCCATGACCATGTCGACTTAAGTACGCGACGAGAGTCGGCCCCAACCGCGACGGCTGGTCCGGCCGTGGGAACGCCTTTCAAGAGAGACCTATCCCCTCGTCGCGCGATGAGCGAAATCCAGGGGAGCAACGTGATGACGCACGACCGACGCATCAGCATGCATCGGCATGCTGACGCAGCGCAGGATGATGACGCCCCGGATGCTAATTCGCGCCTCATGCAGGCGATCTTGGATACGGTGGACCACCACGCGCGGGTGGCGGCTGCCGCCAAGGAGGGGCATGAAGTCAGTAACGAACGGGAGCGAGAACGAGAACGCGAGCGCGAGCGCGAGCAGGAGCGCGACCGGGAACGGAAGTTGGTGCGAGCATAGTGTATATTTTCGTTGGCGGGAGAGCAGGCCGGTGGGATTGAATGACCCGGCGCGACTTGGAGTTTTGTATCTATGTTTACCTTGATTCTGTTTTCTTTTTTTTTTTTCTCTTTTTTTCTTTTTTTCTGTGTGTACTGTTGAGCGAGTCTGGCAGATATCCCGGTTGTTTGTCGTATGCTGCATATTAAGAAGTGTTGAATATGAATTGGTTGTTCTGGAGTGAGGCCGAATTGAATCAGGGGATAGTAGTTCAGTGTAGTAGTGTTTGGAAAACGGACGATGATGGATCGCTTGAGGTCATTCCCGAAGCGGATGAAGAACTGCCGATGGTTGATCCGCTGGGGGGAAGCTTGTTCTCTTGGTATCACACATGACCCACAGTGGCCATGCCAGTACTGGGACGGATAACCAAGGTAAACCTCTATGGTCACCTTGAGGCATGTTCGGTAGTACGTAGAGTAACGTATCAATTATCTGGCCAGGACCATCAGTGGGCAATCAACGAGAAATCTCCTTCGATGTTATCAGATGCGGAGTGAACGGCACGCCGCGCGGGGATGTTGCGTCCGTTGACTTATCCCCCCACAACTGATCGGATGGGTCGGGGCGAAAGAAAGAGGGCTAGGAGTCTAGCCTGCTTCCTGACCCATCGGATGCCCATGACCAGGGTATCCAATTGTTGCTGTGTGTACGATGGAGGATGGTAGGTTGAGGCCGGCAATACGGAAATAGCAATAGCCGGAACAGCTGAGTTAATGCTGACCGATGTAGCTGGAAGCGGGCATTGACCAGTGAGGAGCCAGCTGTTACGGACTGACTGGGTTGCCCATTGAATCTCCCCCCCGCCAGAATGTGGGGAAAGAAAATCCACCCCGCGGAGCTACCTACGGCATACGTATTTGTATATAGACTTCCCCCGACCCAGCTAGCTCTCACAATTACTTTCTTCTACTCCTTGGAATCCTTGGAATTCTCTCTTTCTTCTTCTCCATTTCTCCATATAACCCCCCAAAGTACAGCAAAAGCAGCTTTGAAGCTAACAATCAACAAAATGGATCCCTCCCTCGTCAAAATCCCCGCCATGAAAGATCTCACGATCGATAACATCACCGAGAACGTGATCCGCATCAACTCGCTGTGCCCGGATGAGCGCATGAAATACATCCTGGAGCGGCTGGTCACCCACCTGCACGACTTCGCGCGGGAGACGCGCCTGAGCACGGAGGAATGGATGACGGGGCTGCGCTTCTTGACCGAGGTGGGCAAGATCTGTACGGATGTGCGGCAGGTAGGGCGCCCCTCCCCCCCCCCTCAGCACCCAGCACATTACCCTCCATCCAAGACAACTAACAAAAAGACAAGGAATTCATCCTCCTCTCCGACATCCTCGGCCTTTCTTTACTAGTCGACAGCATCGACCACCCCAAACCCGCCGGCAGTACCGAAGGCACCGTGCTCGGCCCCTTCCACACCCACGAAGCCGAGGAGCTGTCCGCCGGCGCCGCGATGTCCCACGACCCCAACGGCCAGCCCCTGCTGGTGGTCTGCACCATCAAAGACACCGCCGGCAACCCCGTGTCCAACGTGAAGATCGATATCTGGGAGACCGACAGCACCGGCCACTACGACGTGCAGTACCCGGACCACGACGGCCCGGACGGCCGGTGCATCATGCGCAGTGACGCCGAGGGCGTGTTCTGGTTCCATGCCATCACCCCCGTGCCGTACCCGATCCCGCATGACGGGCCCGTCGGGAAACTCCTGAAGGTGCTGGGCCGCCATCCGTATCGCCCGAGTCATATGCATTTTATGTTTGAGAAGGAGGGGTTCGATCATTTGATTACGTATGTATCCTTTTGTATTCCTGGGCTGGACTGGCAGGCATGCTAATCTGAATCCTGGGGGGGGTTGGTGGGTTAGGGCGCTCTACCTCCGCAACGACCCCTACGAAACCTCCGACGCCGTCTTCGGCGTCAAGGACTCGCTCGTCGTCGACATCGGCACCGCCGGTCCCGAGTTCGCCGCCAAATACAACGTTCCCGAGGACCACGCCTGCCTTACCTACGACTTTGTGCTCGTCTCCGATCAGGAGACTAGTGCGTTGCGTGCACGGAACTCCAAGGAGGCGCTTGATCGGTTGGGGCGGAAGGTCCGCATTGTGAATGGGTTGCCGGTGCCGGATTTGGATTAATCCTTTAATCTATTTTTGAAGGGGGGCGGAAGGTGGTTTAGGGTAGAGGTTGGGTTGGGCTAAGGACTGGGTTCGGTCGGATTTATGTATATACCTTATGTTAGTTATGGGATTTGCGTCTTGGTTATGCTGGGGGGCTGGTTGGATTGGTTAGCACTGTGGCCTGCGGCGGTGGTAACAGAACCAGACGAAGATCAAATGGTAATCACAATTGCTTATATTTCTACCTAGTTCTCTCATCGATATCTTTCAACTGCCACGGCAGGTAGTCCAAATGCGCAAACAGCAATGCGAAGGTCGGAGGGGGCTTTCTTGGTCCAACGTGGCCCTCAAATAGCAAGACAGAACAACTGCCCCCTCCATCCCACGTCTCATCCTACTCGCCCAAGGAACCGAATTCCCCAGGGTACACAATGTCGGTAAATAGGTGGTCAATTCACTCCGCGCAACGCGGTTTATATAAGGCGAAGTGCAGGTCGATATAGCTTAACATCGAGCTGTAGCCAAGCTAGGTCAGCCGACTAATGAATCCTCCGCCCCGCCGACGGCTTCAGCAGCGCCTGGAACGACGACTCCAGAGCTTTCTTCAGCTCCTTGTAGCTCACGACGAAGCAGCTCTGCTCGTCGCGGCTCACCAGCGTGACCTTCTCGTCCGACCCGGCGTCCAGCTTGTTCAGGCACGTGAGCACGTGCCCCAGGTCCACCACGGGGTCACCCTGCGCGTCCACCTGGTGGAACACGTAGTCGCGGAAGATCTTGAGGAAGTAGCGCTCGCCGTTCTCCGCCCACTGCCGGTCGTGCTCGTACTCGGGCCGCTCGTTCACCAGGTTCAGCTTCGTCATCAGCCGCACCAGCCGCCCGTTCTCCAGCTCGCGGCTCAGGTCCGACGTCAGCTGGTCGTCCAGGTGCAGCGCCGAGTCGAACGTCGACATCAGCTGCGACGAGATGCCCGTGATGAAGATGTCGATGTTGCGGTCCTGGTCCTTCTGCAGCCCGTTCAGCAGCCAGAACACCGAGTTCTTCAGCTGCGGGCTGTAGGCGCGCGTGAAGTGCTCCATCGCCTTCGTCGGGTTGTGCATCACGCTGGGCGAGTTGGCGCCCAGCGTCACGATCAGCTGTCCGAAGTTGACCAGGTCCTGCCGCTGCAGGTCCGCCACCGACCGCTGCGTGTCGAACTGCACCACGTCCAGAATCGCGCAGGCGCTGAGCCGGATGCGGTTCTTGCCCGTCAGCAAGATCTTGCTGGCGTCGATGATGCGCGCGGCGAGGCCGTTGCTGTGGATCGCCTTGAGGGCGTTGCCGAGCTGCGTCATGTAGCTCCACAGGATCTGCTCGGGGATGTGGGTGTTCTGGCGTCCGGTGAACCGATTTCCAGCGCCCAGGTGCTGCTCGGCGAGGGTCTTGGACAGCGGGTGGTAATCCGTCACAAAAATCAACGAGCTGTCCTGGAAACTCCGACTAGTGAAGGCGTCATGGACTGTCACAACGCTGCCGCTGCATACCCGCTTCCACGCTTGGACAGATCGGATCGCCTTCTCGTTGGTCAGACGGAACCCTGAGTTGGATGATCAGTATTGATATAGGAACCGGCGAGCTTTGAGTGAAATCTACCTTCTAATCTTCGAAGGGCGTAAAAGTTTCCGTCTTTGCTGGATTGGGCCTTGTACACCCAGCTAGGATAGCCAAAGATGGCTGCATTCTTTTGATGATTCAGGTCAAGAGGGACGAGAGAGTGGAAGTAATCCACTTGAGCGGGTAGTTGAGTGTCTGTGCAGGATTAGCGGCTGCTGTTCTCACACGCGTGACTGTCATCCAACTCACTGGGTAAGGTTTGCAGTGTGGCCGCTGCTTTCTTTTGTAGTTCTTCTCGGAAGTCGTTCGGAAGGAAGAGATCGTGGACATTTCGCTGGTAGCCCAAGGTATTTTGGCTGTGTGGTCCAATTGGAGCGTACATGTGGTATTGAACCTGGACGACAAAGGTTCGTGAATGATCTTCTAAGCCTCCGAGTAATAAAACTTACAGGTTGCTGGAAGCCGGACTGATTCGCAAAGAATGCGGCGCCTCCCAGCGCCGCAGCTGTATCATGAGTGAATGGGTTCGCTTGAACCGGGCCGACAGCATTGGCAGCAGAAAGTGGATTCGGCGAGGTCACAAAAGGATCGAATGCAGTCGTCGTGGGAATGGTCGAAGTGCCATTTCCTTGTAGGGAAGCCTGTAATACAAGTATCAGTCAACGCCCGAATGACAACGCTGCCAAATTGCGGTGTTTGTGGCCCGCAACTGCGAGACGTCGAAACATAGTATGAAATGCTATAGGCGCAGAATCGTACCATATGCGACCCATCGAAGCCCTGAGGAACGAATTCCTGGACTTCCGCGACAGACCAATCCGGAGTCATCGTTCCCTGTCGCGTAGTTGGTGTGCTGGAATTGGACCCTTATTGCAGTCAGACGAAAAGCTCTTTCATGGTGAAGTGACGCATGGCATACGTGATGAAATCCCCCGTGGTTGGAAAGGGGCTGCATTCGCAGCCTTGGGTGATATTGTTGCCGTCTTTTTCATGGTTGCAGATGCGATAGTAGGAGAGGATCCATTGGAAGATAGTAATGTAGGTGTAAAGCTCGGAGAGTCAACGTTCAAGCGTTTCCTAATCCACAAAAGTCAGCAAGCTGCGAACGACGTATAAGCCCAACTCGCGCATCGCTCCTGCGCCGATTCGAGGGCGCCCACCTGTCCGCATATGAATTCACTTTGTGAGGGTCATGGTTGAATGCGCATCCTGCCCCGTCCAGCGTTAGATGGATATTTGGCCCAAGATGGTAGTAGTATAGCAAATACCTTTATCCTCGTATCGACAACGCCCGTAGATCGTAACGTTCCGGCATAGGGTATCTTTCGCATTTTCCGCTAGGTCCGCAGAGCACAATATCAGCTGAATTGCCCATGCTATCACGTACGACCGTGGACAGCCAAAGCTCGCCTCACGCGATAGGAAATTATGTAGCTAACCTCGTGCCTTCATCTTAGGCGAGCCCGTTGCCCGACGAGAGTCGTCGAGAGTGGTAGTCGACTTCCCAGTGGAGGCCATGGTATTTCTTGAATCCACAGTTCGGCACGCATTAACGCAAGGAAATCCCCATCGAATGAGATTGGAAGAAAGTCGAAAAAACAGACTCTAGAGGAAACCACATTCCTCTAGGAATAAGAGTGTGGTTGGAGTCGATCGGGACCGACAATAGGGAATGGCTGAATGAAGGTGGCTTGTGGTGCAGAGGTCAAGCTCTTGCCGTCGTCCCTCGCCGGGAAGTGCAGTGGTAAGATCCGATGTGCGTCAAGCAATGACTCACCGTCCGTAGACAAGACTTCCGGTTGATATCGTCATGCTATGGTATGAGATGGGATGGGGGATGGGACGAGACAACGAGGCGGGCATGCGTACCAAGGGCGCGCGGGGGAGGGAGAGGGGAACTCGACACTCGGTCGGGCGGTCTGCCTTCTTGCACTCGGTACTGCCACTTGGGCACGGACCACCCCATGCGTCAAGCGCGCGTCTACTCCGGAGCGTGACGGCCCTCGGTGAGTTGCGCGATGACGGAGCTCTCATCACTGCGGCACTGAGGCCAGCTAAACTTATTCTTGCGACTGCGACACTCCTTTTTCTTTGTTTATTTACTCCCCCAGGCAGGCTATCCTCTTGCCTTTCCGAAAGAATTTATCATTTGTACTACTTACTGACACCCTGAGACCTTTTGACCTCTTCCACCCTCCAAGGCTAAACCCGCCGGTTCCGGTTTCTCTGCCTAATCGCGGCGTCGTATCAACCCCCCTCCCCCCCCGACATACACCCATTTATGGCCCGGAGCATCAATTGACAATGTCCTCGTCCGGGCTTGACATATCGCAGCTGTCCGACAGCGAGAGGGCTGGTCTTGAAACTTATATTGCGGTGACGGGCCAAGATCCTTTGGAGGCTATTCCTTTGTTACGACGTTCGGAATGGAACGTGCAGGTAGGTCTTCGAGAACTCCTACCTCGCTAGTCTAGTCTGCGCCAGTACTAATTCTATGCGGTTGGCAGATCGCCATCTCGAAATTCTTTGACGGTGAAGGTCCGGACCCGGTCGAAGAAGCTCGCGCAGCTCTGAATACCCCTCCTCCCAGGCCGACTCGACAGACGCAGAACCTACTGAGCGATGACCTCCGCGCGCAATTCTCCCCATCCACACGCTCTGCTGAGCCAGCTCCTCGGATAGCTACTCAATCTGAGGATCAGCCTGTCTATCGCCCGCCTTTCATTCTGGCGCTCCTCTTTACCCCACTCAATCTCCTCTACAGACTGCTGTACAGCTCTTTCCGCTTGTTCGGCTCCCTCTTTCCTTTCCTCCCGCGACTCTTCAATACCACAGCCAGTCCTGCTCTTCATGGTTCACGCCGAAATACCAATGGCCGCCGGCCCCTGGGGCCGAAAGATACCGCTGCCCGGTTCATCCGGGAATTCGAGGAGGAGTACGGCACCAACTCAATCGGTTTCTTGGAAAATGGATACAACATGGCGCTGGAGAAGGCTCACCGGGACTTGAAGCTTCTTCTTGTCGTGCTGCTTGCCCCCGAACACGATGATACGCATGGCTGGGTCCGCGACACTCTGCTCTCGCGGGAGGTCACCGACTTCGTCACCGATCCGCAGAATGATATTCTCGTATGGGGGGGAAACATTCAAGACTCGGAAGCATACCAGGTTTCAAACTCGCTACGGTGCACCAAGTTCCCCTTTGCGGCTGCGGTCGTCCACACTCCCAGTGTTTCTTCGACAGCAATGTCTGTTGTGGCTCGCATACCGGGAACCACCTCCCCAGCCGAATTTGTGGCAAAGCTTCGGACCGCGATCGCTCAGAACAAAGAGCCTCTGGAGGGCATCCGCGCCACTCGGGCAGAACAGCAGGCTTCTCGCAGTCTACGCGAGCAGCAGGATTCGGCCTATGAGCGTTCTCTAGCCATTGACCGCGAACGGGCGAGACAGAGACGCGAGGCGGAGGCCGCCCGCCAACGAGAAGAGCAAGAAGCGGCCGAGCGCCAGGCGGCGGAAGAGAAGCGGATGCAAGATCTTCAGCAGTGGAGACAATGGCGAGCCCAGTCGATCGCTGAGGAGCCCGGTCCGGACGCCAAGGATGCGGTGCGCATCAGCGTCAGGTTGCCGTCGGGCGAACGCGTCATCCGGAAGTTCGAACCTGAGGCGAGCATCGATGACCTCTACGCATTTGTGGAATGTTATGAGATTCTGAAAGAGCCAGTGGAGGGAGCAGCGACCGTCTCGAAACCGGATGGGTTCGAACACCAGTATGGATTCCGACTGGTGTCGCCTATGCCGCGGGTGGTCTATGAAGTGGGTGCCGGGGGCTCCATCCGAGATCAGATCGGCCGGGGTGGAAACCTGCTGGTCGAACCCATCAATGACGAAAGCGAGGACGAGGAGGAGGCGGAGGAGGATTCGTGAGCGCTATCTACATGTACGATTATCGATTTTGGTTTATTGAGATGATGATTGTATATGGTATCAATTACCGGCCTCAGAATGGATAACCTCATGGACTACGCTCGTCCGTGGAGAGCTATACACGTATGTAAAGTATTTCCTGCCCATGTAGTGCCTGAAACTGCCGTCAGCAGAAGCATGGGCCCTGTAACGGGCGCAACGGGGGTAAAAGCCGCGGAGCCGCATGCGCACCATTGTACTGCTGTCCAGCTCGAGGCCAGCTCGGGATGTTTGAGGTGTATCACCGAACAGGCCCGGTGGGGTGGACGAGAACAACGCTTCTATTATTATTCATACGATAAGTCGATCGATGCTGATCTTCTCCGCTAAACAAGAAATACCGAAGTAGCGGTGGGTTGGGTCCATAGTACTGAGTAAATAACTCAATGATCGATTCGAATCGTGAGCAACCCGCGGGCAACAGTTGGAGGTATACGTGTGACACGGCATAAGCAGAGCAGGATAGACTGTTTGCGGCGATGTGTCTTGTGTCTTGTGTCTTGTGTCATGGCAATAACGTGATAATTGTGTGGGGAAAAGCTCCGATGCGCCAGACTGACGTACTCGAACGCAATGTCTTATCGAGTATCGATAAGGAGAGGTTAACTATAGAGTACAGCTTTGAGTGATGGAACTCTCGGAGTAGCTATGAGTGCATAGCTGAGTCAGCCCGTCTTATCCCGCGTGCACCGGATCTCCGCCATCCCGAAGAAGGATCAAACAGGGGAAAAATGGATGGGGCTTCGGATGGCTGGACTCCCGCTTCTCCGGCCCACTTCTTTCCACTGTCTTCAACTGTTTTGGGACAATGGAGTTAATGGCCGGCTCGGACTCTCCGCTCTTGACTCTTGACTCTTGATTCTCTTCGGGAACCCCCCCCGATCTTCATTTGCTTCTTTTCGTTCTTCTGTTCATTTTTCGCCGCCACGTTTTCCTGCTTCTGGCCTAGACTTTTCCAACTCATTATTACTCATCCCCATCCTCATCCTCACCATGAATCTATCACAATGTTATCACTATGTGTCAACCTCTCACCTGAGCACAGGTGGCAACACCCATGCTTACGGTTTGCTACCCAAGGAAACAAGGCTGAGCTCCTTGTCTTACTTACTTGGTACTCGTACCTTGTGACTGACTCTTTACGCTTCAAGTGAAAGCGCACTAACAAATCCCAGTCTGTCGTAGTGGCGTTCCCGTTTCTCGCACTAGCTGCTCCTGAGCAAGGCAGCAAGCTGATATAGATCATGTCCAATCGAATTACAAGTCCTTCGAATTATCGTCATCTCTCTTACCCCCCCCATCTGGCCTTGGCATGGTTTGGTCGAACCTCCAACAAGCCTGAAGAGATAATGGAAAGCCTAGAAGGATCTCTCCCTGATCGGGTCCGACAGGTGTCCTGGCCAGTCACCATCTGCCATTTGCACGCGGGTGCTCACCTATCCTATCCCGTGGTCTCAAGGGTGCCCTGCTCACTAGGTTTACGAGTACCACGTCGGATTTAAATATGGCAATATGCAGCTTTTCTCCGGAAAGGTTCTGCTCGAGCCTCTAGTCTAACCCGTCTCATGTCCCGTATTCCCCTAAGCCAGGAATACGCACGGAGGGTGGGAAGTACCGGGTGGATCTGGGTGTATCAATCTGGGTCCCGACCCGGATATTGCACTATTCCTGGTCCCGATTCGCCCATCGCAGCGTAAACTTTTCCACTCTTCGGGGCCTGTAAAATGGGGGGGAGCCCAGATGCTGGGTCCTGATTGTTGATTTTTCCCCTCTCCATTTTTCTCGCGTCCACGCCTGTTGTCGCCTGTTGTCCTCTTGACCAGCGAAGATCGTGATTCTAATTCCTGGTTGCTTGACTGATTGACCCAACGACTTGTTGATTTCACTTGTCAATCGCCAGTCGCCAGTCGCATTAATTTCCAAGCTACGGGGCATCGGAGCGGCCGCTGGCCCTAATAAGTTATCCACCAAGTACTTTATCCTTAGCGTGCTGCCACCATTTTCTCACGCTTCTCGTCGCCCGCTTATATTCGTCACTCGTTACGGCCTCTTCCCCCCTCTTCATTAAGCAATCGATCTGTGATCGAACGCTTTAGCTAACCTCTATCTGCCAACCTCTCTATGCTTCTGGCGTCCTCTCGTTAATCGGCACAGTCTTCTGAGACTGATCGTCTCATCTTTTAATCACCATGTCGCTTCTAGGCACTATAAACCCTAATGTTAATCCAGCCCGTGGCGTGGAGTCCCACGAGGTGCACGAGAATGTGAACGAAGGCGCAGCAGCAACATCAGCATCCGCTGTGAATGAAGGAACATCCGAGTTGGGCCACCACCACCAGCACACCACTCACGATGAGAAGAAGCTGATGGCAGAGTCCGGTCTCAGTACACCGGGGCCCGATACAAGGGGTCGTTGGAGCCGACACACCACTTTCAGCAGCGCCGAGACTGCGCTCGAGAAAGAAGAGGGAGAAAAAGGAGACGAAGACAATGAGAGCGAGGAAGTTGCCGCTGAAGAGATCCACCGTCTGGCGCAGCAACTGACCCGCCAATCCACCCGGTTATCGACTACTGGCGAGAATACATTCCTGGAAGTGAAAGAGGATTCGACCCTGAACCCCGCCAGTCCCAACTTCAAGTCCAAGCATTGGATGAAGAACCTTCTTGCTCTCTCCTCGCGCGATCCCGAGAGATACCCCCGCCGGGAAGCCGGTGTCTCCTTCCAGAACCTCAGCGTGCACGGTTTCGGCAGTCCAACTGATTATCAGAAGGATGTTTTCAACTCCGTCTTGCAAATCGGAGCGCTCGTCCGTAAACTCACAGGTACCGGAAAGCAAAAGATTCAGATCCTCCGTGACTTCGATGGACTCGTGCGCAATGGCGAGATGTTGGTTGTTCTGGGTCGCCCCGGAAGTGGTTGCTCGACCTTTCTGAAAACCCTCGCTGGCGAAACGAACGGTATCTACATGGACGAGGCGTCTCAGCTGAACTATCAAGGTATCTCGGCCCAGCAGATGCGAAAGCAATTCAAGGGTGAGGCCATCTATACCGCCGAAACCGATGTTCACTTTCCGCAGTTGACCGTCGGCGATACCTTGAAGTTCGCCGCCCTCTCTCGTTGCCCTCGGAACCGCTTCCCCGGGGTGACCAAGGAGCAATATGCGCTGCACATGCGCGATGCGGTCATGGCGATGCTGGGTCTGTCGCACACCATCAACACCAAGGTCGGTAACGACTTCGTTCGTGGTGTCAGTGGTGGTGAGCGTAAGCGTGTCAGTATCGCCGAGGCCACTCTGTGTGGCTCTCCCTTGCAGTGTTGGGACAACAGTACGCGTGGTCTGGACTCAGCGAACGCCCTCGAGTTCTGCAAGACATTGAACTTGATGACCAAGTACGCTGGCGCCACTGTTGCAGTCGCCATTTACCAAGCGTCGCAGAGTGCTTACGACGTCTTCGACAAGGTCACGGTCCTGTACGAAGGCAGACAGATCTATTTCGGTCCTACCAACGAGGCTAAGGCGTTCTTCACCAATATGGGCTTTGATTGCCCGGATCGCCAGACTACTGCTGATTTTCTTACTTCTTTGACTTCTCCCGCCGAGCGTATCGTCAAGCCCGGATATGAGGGCAAGGTGCCTCAAACCCCTGATGAGTTTGCCACTGCATGGAAGAACAGTGAGGCGCACGCCAAACTGCTCCGGGAGATCGCCGAGTACAACCAGCAATATGCCATCGGTGGCGAGTCGCTTGGCAAGTTCATCGAATCTCGCAAAGCCATGCAATCCAAGAACCAGCGCGTCAAGTCTCCCTACACAATCTCTCTGTACGAACAGGTCAAGCTCTGCTTGATCCGTGGTTTCCAGCGGTTGCAAGGTGATGCTAGTTTGACCATCTCCCAGTTGGTCGGAAACTTCATCATGGCCCTTATTATTGGAAGTGTGTTCTACAACTTGAAAGACGAGACGGACAGTTTCTACTCCCGTGGCGCCCTGCTTTTCTT
This sequence comes from Aspergillus aculeatus ATCC 16872, assembly GCF_001890905.1. Lineage (NCBI taxonomy): Eukaryota > Fungi > Ascomycota > Eurotiomycetes > Eurotiales > Aspergillaceae > Aspergillus > Aspergillus aculeatus. Next base: position 338,031 of record NW_017962976.1, read on the forward strand.
TGCCGTGTTGCTCAATGCTTTCTCCAGTGCGCTCGAGGTATGTTTTGACTTGCCTTCGCATTCATCTCCTTCTGTCTGGTTTTTCACCTGCTGACGCTAGATTCCAGATCTTGACTTTGTACGCCCAACGCCCGATTGTCGAAAAGCAGTCTCGTTACGCCATGTATCATCCGTTCGCCGAAGCCATTGCGTCTATGCTCACAGATATGCCTTATAAGATCGGAAACGCGATTATCTTCAACCTTACGCTATATTTCATGACTAATCTTCGTCGGACGCCGGGCGCCTTCTTTGTCTTCCTGCTGTTCTCCTTCGTCACGACCCTGACCATGTCCATGCTTTTCCGTACCATCGCTGCTTCTTCCCGGACACTTTCTCAAGGTGTGTCTTTCGTTCTACCCACTTTCGTCGCGCAGAGGCTGACTTTGAACCCAAGCTCTTGTCCCGGCCGCTATTCTCATCTTGGGTCTGGTCATCTACACCGGTTTCACTATTCCCACCACTTACATGTTGGGGTGGTCGAGATGGATGAACTATATCAACCCTATCGCTTACGGCTTCGAGAGTCTGATGGTGAACGAATTCCACAATCGGCAATTCCCGTGTTCTGAGGATGGTTACATTCCCTCCGGCAATGGCTATGATTCCCTCCCCCTTTCGAACAAGATCTGCTCTACAGTCGGGGCGGTATCCGGACAAAAGTACGTCGACGGTGATAGGTACCTTGCTTTGAGCTTCGACTACTACAACAGCCACAAATGGCGCAATCTGGGAATCATGTTCGCTTTCATGATCTTCCTCATGGGCACATATCTGCTCGCTACCGAGTACATTTCTGAAGCCAAGTCCAAGGGTGAGGTTCTGCTCTTCCGCCGCGGTCATGCTTCCCCTGCTGCCAAGGATGTTGAATCAAGCCGTCAATTCGCCTCCCCTGAGAAGGCTGAGCAGTCCAGTGGTCAACAGCAGAGTGCCGCCATTCAGAGACAGACCGCTATCTTCCAATGGCAGGATGTGTGCTACGACATCAAGATCAAGGGTGAACCCCGCCGCATTCTTGACCATGTCGATGGATGGGTCAAGCCTGGAACTTGTACTGCTCTCATGGTATGTTAATTGGACTTCTTTCTCGCCAGATATGAAATGTACTAACGTCCATCAGGGTGTTTCTGGTGCGGGTAAAACAACTCTCCTGGATGTGCTTGCTACTCGTGTCACCATGGGTGTTGTCACCGGTGAAATGTTGGTTGATGGGCGTCCTCGTGATCAAAGTTTCCAGCGCAAAACCGGCTATGTGCAGCAGCAGGATCTCCATCTTCACACTACCACTGTCCGTGAAGCTCTTCGGTTCAGCGCCATCCTTCGGCAACCTGCCCACGTCAGTCGCCAAGAGAAGCTCGACTATGTTGAAGAAGTTATCAAGTTGCTTGACATGGAAGAATACGCCGACGCCGTTGTCGGTGTTCCCGGTGAAGGTGAGTCGCTTCAGAGTATTTTCTTGCTTGTGCATCGATGTCTAATATAGAATAGGTCTCAACGTTGAACAGCGCAAGCGCCTCACTATCGGAGTTGAATTGGCGGCTAAGCCTCAGTTGCTTTTGTTCTTGGACGAGCCTACTTCTGGTCTTGATAGTCAAACGTCCTGGTCCATCCTTGATCTCATTGACACCTTGACGCAGCACGGCCAAGCTATTCTATGTACTATCCATCAACCTTCGGCTATGCTGTTCCAACGTTTCGACCGTCTCTTGTTCCTTGCTAGAGGCGGTAAGACAGTCTATTTCGGAGATATTGGCGACAAGTCTTCCACTCTTGCTAGCTATTTCGAGCGGAACGGTGCTCCTAAGCTACCTGCTGACGCTAACCCGGCCGAATGGATGCTCGAAGTCATTGGTGCTGCTCCTGGGTCTCACAGTGATATTGACTGGCCCGCGGTGTGGCGTGACAGCCCTGAACACAAAGCCGTGCTTGACCACCTGTCCGAACTCAAGTCTACTCTCTCGCAGAAGCCGCTCGACACAAACCAGGCGGATCCCGGTAGCTACAACGAATTCGCTGCGCCGTTTACTGTCCAGCTATGGGAGTGCTTGCTCCGCGTGTTCTCGCAGTATTGGCGTACACCCGTCTACATCTACTCGAAGATTTGTCTTTGCGCCCTGACTGCCTTGTACATTGGATTTTCGTTCTTCCATGCCAAGAATACCTCACAGGGACTGCAGAATCAGATGTTCTCTATCTTCATGTTGATGACGATTTTCGGAAACTTGGTGCAACAGATTCTTCCCAACTTCTGTACCCAGCGCTCTCTATACGAGGCTCGCGAGAGACCTTCTAAGAGCTACTCATGGAAGGCCTTTATGGCTGCTAACATTATTGTTGAGCTGCCGTGGAATGCGCTCATGAGTGTGATCATCTATGTCTGCTGGTACTATCCCATTGGGCTCTACCGGAACGCAGAACCGACCGACGCTGTTCATGAGCGTGGAGCGTTGATGTGGCTGCTTATCCTGTCCTTCCTTCTTTTCACCTCGACCTTCGCGCACATGATTATTGCGGGTATCGAGCTTGCTGAGACTGGTGGTAACCTTGCTAACCTGCTCTTCTCCTTGTGCTTGGTCTTCTGCGGTGTCCTGGCAACTCCTCAGCAACTCCCTGGCTTCTGGATCTTCATGTACCGGGTCTCGCCGTTCACATATCTGGTGTCTGCCATGTTGTCGACCGGTGTATCAGGCACCACGGCTATCTGTGACTCCTCGGAGTACCTCCACTTCGACCCCCCTGCCAACAGCACCTGCCTCGATTACATGCAGAGCTATATTTCATCCTCGGGCGGCTATCTTCAGAACCCGGATGCCACCAGCAACTGCGCGTTCTGCACCATCAGCGACACCGACACCTTCTTAGCGGCAGTCAGCAGCCACTTTTCCGACGCGTGGCGCAATTTCGGTCTTATGTGGGTGTACATCGTGTTCAACATCTTCGCCGCGGTGGGCATCTACTGGCTTGCTCGCGTCCCGAAGACCAAGAAGACCAAGGCTTCTTCTTGAGAGGACTTGACATGTATAGACATGTATAAATGATTTTCCTTGCCCAGCTTTTGTATGATTTGGTCACATATACACATGTTTGTGTTTCGGATTATCGTTGTTGGACATATTTGGGAAATTCTTGGGGATTGTTCTTAGACGCACATATTTTAGATTCCTCTTCTCTTCTCCCTGGCCCTTCGTCGCTCCTTACTCATATATGCCCTCTAAGCGTATATTTTAGAATTCTTGGTCCCTCTTTCGTCCTCCCGGGCAGACTTGGGTTTTCTGATTCGGTCCAGTGGAATTTTGTCCCCTCACTGCCTCCATCCTTTTTCCTTTCCCACTTCCTTTCTATCGTTCATAACTCCACTTACTCATACATACTCTTTCTGTGCTGATACATATATGTACATTACCAACTACTTTCAGACCTGTCGCCAAGACTAGCCAGAAAACTACATAGAACAGGACATATCAACTCATACCTTACATTATTCGAGACTTTCTCAACCATAATCCTCATGCACTTTCCCTTCCGTCCAACTACCCGTTCCGCAGCTAGCCGGGTAGAAGTACCAGCAGTGAACAACAATTGACAAAAAGTAGGGGTGGTGTTGAACGCTTGCAAGGGGGAACCCCCAGTTTCGCCAATCCAAGCACTCTGTGGTCAGAATTTGTGGGTATAGGATTATGGTCAGGACTGGGGAAGAGTTGAGTTCGAAGAGTCGGTAAGAGGGGGGGGGGGCGTATGAGGTTAGTGCTATGATCTTTTTAGGTTCCTTTAGATGAGGGTAAAAGGCTCCGTGGGGGGTGGACTGTACAGTACTGGGTAAATGTTATGGAAGGACCACTGGAGCAGGTAGGTAAATATGTGTATCAAGGTTCGCGATGTCTCTGGGAGACAAATGAGCCTGTAAGAATATGAAGGAGAAGTAGGTGGCGAAAGACGGAAAGAAAGAAGGATATACTATGCAGCGAAATCAGAAAGAATAAAAGAAAGATAAAATCACATGCAAAAAAAAGGGGGATCCCGAACTGACTACGGAGGTAGGCTTAGACTCAGGGTTCCACTACATAGACTAGAAATTGCGAAAGCCAAGAGACGGTGTGTCATTGATTCCTAGGGTCCTAGTCTAGGGCCCAGGGGTGTTATATTGCCCTGGAGATTTCTCGGAAGTAAATGAAGTACCCACTGGGCGTTTAATTTGATTCGAGGAAGGTTTAGGTAATGGGATGGATATATTCGGAGAAATCGGGTGCTTAATTTAGATTTAGGTTGATTTTAGGGTTCTGGGAGCTAGCTGTCCGTAGGCCGTACTCCGAACGGACAAATCCCGAGATAGAGAAGTAAATGGATCAGGGGTTTGAACTATGAATAGCACTTGGGCGGCTGGGCGTGGTGGTGTCGTTATTCATCTCAGTGGGTACAGCACAGGGATTAAGCACGGAAATCAGGGAGGCTGAAATAACAAAAAGATACAAATGCAATCAAGGAGTAATGGCTTGCGCTTGGTGATCGTTTCTGCTGCTGCAGCTGATAATGGTTGACACGACGATGATCATGCTTGTAAGGAACAATGACTTGTATATATATCTCAAAGAAGAAAAAAGAAGGATAAGAGAATGCGGGAAAGAATGGAAGAGAAGAGAAAAAGAAGTGATGGAAGAAGTTTTGACAAGAATATTAAGGGCGGGTGATACGAGCCATGAAGAGGGGACAAAGAATATAGAGAGACAAGAAACTGAGAAGTCAAAGACAAAAGGGCTAGGGCTCTGATCACAATAGCATTCACAACAAGAAAGGAAGTTGATGCAATCTTTTGGGGGGGGGAGGGGATAGGCTGGGAAAAGGTGCTTGTCTACCACGTGAAGGCTTCTTCGACAAAATCGACCACAGCACCCTTTCCGATACGAGATCGGGCAGCTGCACGGACTTCATCGGCGAAAGCACCAGGACCACAGACGGAGACAACGGTGGCGCCAACGCGCTCAGGAATGACTTCGTCGAGGACGACGTCGGCTTTGCACCGTCCAGGGAACATCTGCACGGTGGCACTGGGCGAGACGATCTCCCGAGAGGATTTGGGCTTCGAGACGAAGAGCTTGATCGTCAGGATCTCCCGGCGGCCCGGCAACCGAAGGATCTGATCCATCCATTCTCGCACCCAGGCGAGGTGCTCTGTGCTGCGAACGGACCAGATAAGGTAGATCTTTTGAGTCGCAGCACGGCCTTCGGTAGAGCGGATGATGAGATCACGCACGGAGAGCATGTGATGGGTGATGCCGGCTCCGGCCGAGAAGAGGACCGCAGTGCCGTAGCTGGCCAGGTTGACAGCGTGGGAGGCATACGGCCCTTCAATGAAGCCCGACAGGTGGAGCGTTTGACTGGGTGCTGCGAGGGCTTTGTTGTACAGTTTACGGGTCATGCCTTGGCGAGCACCCATGATGAGAGACACCGATGTCGGTTGCTGATGGGCCTTCATGTACTTGTCCAGATCAGAGATAGGCTGCTTCTCGAGGTCGGAGGCTGTTCCGGTGACGGCTGGGGCCGTCACAGACTCGCTGGGCTCAACCCAAGCGACGGAGAAAGGATGCGACATCCAGAGGGCAACGCTGGGAATATAGGCATACACATGGCTACCTGCACCAACGTGAACGCGCTTGGGAAGTTGAAAAGTCACTCTGCAGGCTTCGCCGGGGAGGGCTTCGACGGTCAGAGTTGTAGAGCCTTTGCTGGGAGAGATGTTCAGGTATGCTATCCGGCCGAGGCGAGCCAGCCGCTCCAACAGCCACACCAAGCCAACGGCGATGAGCCAAGGCTTCTGGGGTAGATTGTCAAGATCCAGGTGCATGATGACACCAATGTATGCAAACAGAGCACAGAGTTGGTGGATATGCAAGAAGGTCTCGTAAAAGGCGTGCCGGATTGGAGACGGGGAATGGAGTCCGAGAACCACCATTGCGACAGTCCCGACTAATCCCCAGGTGAAGAACGGTGTGTCGCGGAGGCGTGCAAGCATGTCAGCGAAGCTGACTTCATCACATGCATTGACCGCCCACGCGGCCGTGTGCACAACGCTCTCAATAACAACAATCCGACCAAGCCAGCGGTGAAGCAGATTATAGGTATCGAAGCTGATGTGCAACAGGGGAATGAGTGGGTTGTTGCGGGCAGCCAGGAGGAAGAGAGGGACCATGTTGAGAACGGCCAGCGTCCCGGAACGACCACGGAGCTCGGCGACAAGGGCCGCCTTAACGTTCACCCTGTAGTCGAGAATAACACAATAGGCAATCTGGCTAGCGAAATATAGACCAACGAAGATGGTTTGGAATCTGGAAGGCACTGTGCCTACGCCGATGGCCGACGAAAGCTGAAGTTCCCGGTTGTGTCTCTTCCTTCCCAGGGGTGCATACAACATATGCTTCTTAAAATTTGTCCAGGCTGGTGATACCTCAACACTCCAGAAAGTCTGTTCTCGTTTGCTTGCCGTCAGAGAGGTAATATGGCGAAGATAGGCATGGCTAATCTGTGCAATTCGTCCGCAGAACACGACGAACGCCAGGATTGTCAAAGACGCGTAGATGATCTGGGTAAACAGATGATCTCGAGGCACGTCCACTCCGCTCAAGCCTCTTGAATATTCGTAGATGTAAGTGGCATTGACGCCATAGCCCCGAGAGGCTATGTGCTGCCGTACACTATCCATTGAAGTTGTGATAGCCTGCACAGCACGTTGTGAAGGATTAGTACGGCGACAGGAGACGATGGAAGGGAAGCAGCAACGAGGTTGTGTGGGGTGGTGACTCCAACGAACTTCCTAATAATAGCGCTCGAACCGCCTGAAACAGGCCAATGACTGCGTAGACGCAGAGAACCTAATGGCAGGGGAACGGAAAGAATGTGGGGAAGAGCAAGGGAGTTCCAGGGGGATCTCCAGTAAACAGAACTCCAACGTGAGCGATAGTATTGCAAGTAGCGGACGGCTGTAAGGCTGGTTTGACACACGAAGGTGATGTTTGAATCTCCGCAGCTGAACTTGAATCAGAACCGTCTGGCAGGTCGTTTTATCGGGCGATTCTGATGATGACGTTTGCCTCAAGGGGTGCGCAAATGACCAAGATGTTGTCACGGGTGATGTCCTTTAGCGGAGCCGAAGAATGTTAAAGACACCAGACAGGATGGCGAAATTGACGTTTGGGTTCTACCAAGATTTAGTCTTAGAGTTATGACCAGCGTCATGAGGGGCGAGCCAGCCTTCAGATATACTCACCTTAGGTTGCCTACGTGCATAATATAAGAGAAGTATTCCAGCAAGGGGATCAAAGACGCGCAGCGTCGCGAATAGTGCAGCGGCTAGAAGAAGCGAAAGCTGCCGGCAAGAGAAGAGAGAGTAACACAAAGCAACGAGAGTGTCTATTGTTGTGAAGAGGACCAATTCCGCCTATTTCATGATAAATGACGTCTGACTGCAGGCAATGATCGGCAAACTCCAAGAAAGGCAGGGGAAAGCTTGTCCGTTTCAACTTCAGGTACAATAGTCGATTGTTTGAAACAATGAACAATGAATGAATGGATGAGCCGCTCGGTGAAAGAAGAACGACCAGCCAGCTGGCTAGAGGGGAAACGATTGAAGAAGAAGGCAAGAATGGCAATAGGAAGAATGGAAAAGAGTGAAGAAGAGGGTTCGAAGAACACACAAAAGGTAAGAGGAGATGGAGAAAAAAATATCACTTCTACATTGGGAGATCCACGGCGCAGATAGATACCCTTTAAGCGAAAGAAAAGTACCACATCAGGCAGCGGACCGGGTCTGCCATCGAACTACATACCGAAAGAAGACCAATGGCCAGGGCCACAAACACATTAGCAGGTAACAGTGGCGTGGTCCTCCTGAGAGGGGTTCATCTTGGGCGCCAAGACAAACGTCTGCGCTCGGCCTCGAACCGGTAGAAAGAGCTCTGGAGCGCATTGAGGGCCCGACGATGGCATCGTTGTTTCTGATAGAGATGGACAGGTCTCCAGGCTTGGCCGGGTGTTTAGCGCTCTTGGCTCCAAGCAGCAGCCGCGGAGACGGGGGCAAGCTGCAGGCTTGCAGCAGGGGTTGTCCGACCGAGGCGCATCGCTGGCCACTGAACAGCCGGCCCCTGACCGGAACTGCAGTTCAACAGTTTTCACAGGTCCGAAGACTTGCACCTTGAGGTTGATTCTTCATGACAGAGAGAATCGTATTGGTTTATCGCGACGTCTTTGCATGTTTCAAGCGCTGCAGTTCAAGCTGAAACGCTTGCTCCATATTGGCCAGAGCCATGTTTGGTGGCCCACCGCGATTCCCACTGGCAGGTGAATTCAGCCACTGACAGAGAGAAGGGGTGGTATCCTCTTGGGTTTGGTGTGTTAGCGAAGCTCTTGGGATGAAACAAAGCTTGGTGTTTGGCATGGTGGTGCTCGGTGATGGTGGTCATGTTTCTTTCAAGAGGATGATGATTGCTGGATTGACAGTAGGTGGAGGGAAGGAGAATTGGCATCTAACTTACCGGTAGACTACGGGAGAGATTCAGGGTAATTGGGCGGAGAGTCGGAGACACATGGCGGTCACGGGTCCGAGACTAGGCCCGCCCTGTTTAATCTATTTTCAATTATTCTGATTCTAATCCGATTCTATCATTTGCTCGGAGACTTCGGTTTCCTGGCTATCTCGGAATACTCTTCCTTCATTCGGTTCTTCTTCCTTGACTAGATATTTCTTGGAACCTTGCTAAAAAAAAAAACCCCCTTCGGAACGGAAAAAAAAAGTGGATATGCGTTTACCCTTGGCTCAGATTCTGAGGTTTGTGTCCCACTGGAAGTGCCCACCGAATTCACCAGTTCTTTCGGCTCAAGCCTGAAGCCACATGGGAGTTCGACACCTCAATGACAGGCAGTAACTCATTAGCATTTATGCGATGCTTCCAGCGCTTGAAATGGAAGACTAACGAGAAACTAGCGCACGGATCTGAGACGCACTTGATAATCCTGCGCGGCTGTCAATTGTGGTATGATGAGCTCAGGTAGATATGACCTGACATGTTAGCATCCCAGGATTAATGCTGTCAAGGCACGATGAACTTCCTTTCATCGGATTGCATGAGATAAGGAGCTTGACTGAAAGAAGCCTGCACATGTGAACTACCACGTACCGGTAGGCTCTCACCATAGTCTTCTCAACTCGGCATATCTGCCCACTGCCAGATTCTATCTGAAACGTCACGTCCTAGCTCTCCCTCAAAAGCCCTAGGACGACAGGCAGATGCAAGTAAATTATCTTTGTTGAGCTCATTGTTGGACAGCTTGGATTCGAACGTCAGATATGTCGATGGATGTGACCTGTTGCATCTGATATGGAATTTGCATGATTTGCTGACATCGCGCTTCGCTTGCTTGAAAAAAAAAATGTCTCGCGGCTCTGTGTTGCATAATTCTTTGCAGCTCAATTGACTGACTGGCCTATTGATTATTGATTAATGCTTACTTGGTTGTTTCGTGAGGTGCTGTGCAAAGGAACAGTCGCCCCTGTAGTGAGTCTTTGCAGGTTGCCTTCAACAGCTTGCGGTCTTTTAACGATGGCATGAAGAGAGTGCAGCACAGTAACGATAGAGTAGTCCATTTTTCAGAAGCCTACCCTGCTATCAATACTCCTGAAAGACAGCCGATATTTGCAACAATCATGTTTGCTCTCTAACCATCAAGAAACCGCATCATCATTCTTGTATGTCTTCCCATGCGGGGGCAGCATTCGATTAGGTAGTTTCAAAGCCCGGTTCCCCCGCATACGGCTATTGAACCTTCCTTCGGGGGTTGCCCGACCGTTTCGTGTATTGATGTCAATACATGCTGAGTACATGCAATTATCATCAACAAGGGCATCTATCCCCGGCCTGACCGGGGCAATTATCCATAATCGGTGCGGACCTCGAAGCTAATTATTGCTGTTCTGTGTGGTCTGGTCCGGGGTATACTGTGAGTGTATGCCAGAGTTTTACTGTGAGATCAGACTCTTGCTATACACTCAAAGGTCACCCGTCGTCGCAACTATATATTCGCCGGGGACGGCACATTGGTACTTGCTACGCGAAATGCCAGCCGGTCAATGTCGGCTGCTAGGAATAGAAGCGACTGTCAAAGATTACATAAGTTAACTAGTTGCGATAATTCATTATATTAAACAACATCTGAACATTTTGAGTTTTGTTGCTGTTCAAGTCACTGTCCGGATAGAATACCGTGCTGTGTACGGATCGGGTAATACCGCTGTTGCCGTCTTCTCTTCCCAAGTTTCTTTTCTTTGCCGTCTCCTGTTTACCTCTGGAATCATACACGAGTTGGTTGAAATCCAGCATATGTGATTAGCCCAGCAACTTTATGCCGAGTATAAGTTGATGACTGCATTTTGAGTTAGGTGCATGCGACTTGGCTCAGCTAGTGGTAAGACTGAACTTATATTTACCTCGAGTGTGGGGAAAGCACGAGCGCCTGGATGAAGCTCGAATCCGATCCCCAACGAACGACAGATAACATGCTGGTAGCACGCCGAAGTCGCTGAATGTCCACCAAACCTTCCTCGCCCAGTGTCTGACACCAAACATTTTCTTCTCCTTCTCTCTTTCTACAGTCAGCAAGCGTGATCATCTCTTTCGCCTTTCTTCGGCCGGTTAAATCTCAGACCTTGACACATTACGTGCATGGTACCGACACATTACGTGCGTGGTTTCTCGGAGTCAAATTGTGAACGTGGCTTTAAAGCAAGTTTGCGAGACCTTGCTAGGATGAAGATGCAGCTTTAGAATCTCATTCGGGAGAAGTGAACCTACGGAGCGACATTCGCACTCTAGAGAATAGTCGCCATGGAGCAAGACGAACGATCTTCCCCGGTCGCGGGTACTCCAGGCTCGAGAGCCAAGGCTCGTTCAGACCATCTCATGAAACGCGTCTCAAGAGCTTGCTTGCATTGCAGACAGCGTAAATCGAAGTGTGATCTGTAAGTCAATCGTCTGATGAATATGATGCCCTAGGCTGCTGCCAGCTTGGATTATTTTGCCTACACTCATTTCTTCTCATTTCATGGTCTTCACATATGCTGGCTCTCTCATACGTGGATAACTAATCAAACTGCGCATACAGAGACAGCAGTGGTAGTCCTGGAGTGCCACCATGCCAGCGCTGCATCCGAGATAATCGTGAATGTGTCCTAGGTAGCTCTAACCGAGGAGGACGGCGCATTCGCAAAAACAAGATGCAGAATTTCACCCCAGACAGCATAACTTCGGGCCGAAGAGACTCCATCATAGAACCGGCAAGCCCCTCAAACTCGGAGAACCGTCAGACAACGGCTTCGGGCTCGTACCCCAACCCGGTTCAATTTGTCCCCCCAGATCCCCCCACCGCACCTTCATTGTCCGTGGATGATGAAGACACAGCTTCTATAGGCTCCGTGCCCCGGAACCCCTCTGACGCATGGCAGTGTCTGACCGGCATCGCGAAAAGAGGCACGGATGGTCCCAGCCCGGACTTTGGAGCCGAATCTCTTCGTGTAAGCTCGAATGGCTTCACTGGACTCAGTGCGCTTCGAGATGGCTCTATGGGTGACTTTCCGTCCAACAGTGGCATCAAAGCATATCGCCTAGTACAATCTCGGTCTCTGGATACGGGGACCGTTTGGCAACTAGTGGTTCGGTATGCTGAGCACTTCCACCCGTATCTCCCCTTGGTGCCACGGAAGTACTTTGAGCGTAGCGCACTCGATACGTTCGCCAGCAATGAGAAGCATCTTCTCACTGCCGTTCTAACCATTGCCTCTAAAGACCTTGTGGAGCGACCAGAGATTCACGAATACTGTTCCAAATACATGCACGAATTGATATCCGGAATCGCCGCCGGCGCCGACTGCGACGTGGAGGCTGTAGAAGCCCTACTTCTCCTAGCGGAATGGGAGCCCCAAGGTCTTCGACCTCGAATAGAGAAAGTTGGCCGTGGCGAGGAGGATCGCGCTGCCTGGATGCATGTTGGGCTCGCTTTGCGCTCTGGATATTTTCTTGGTCTGGACAGATCGTCATTTCGAGGCGATTCGTCCGGAGACACAGAGACGGAGGCTCGGAGACGACTAGCATGGACCAGTTGCTATGTGTCCGATCGATTAATATCTGTGCGCATCGGGCGAGCCTTCTGGTCCCGAGGCCCGGGACCAATGACTGGTCTCGTTAGCCAGGACTTCCCATCGCTGCAACCAGTGAATGATGGCGACGAGGACTATGCGAGGGTCTTCCAGGCCACGCTAGATCTTACTCAATTGTATAACAATGTGCACGATGTGCTATATTCTGGGATGCGAACGAGCAACCAAATGATGCTTATGGGTGACTACGTGAAGTACGTTGACGACTTCCGACTGGCAATCCTGCGCTGGAAATCTCTATGGGGCTCCTTACCATGTGAGTCAAACTCTCTACAGTCATGCCTTTTCACTAATCATCAGCAGGCTATACGCCAATGAAGGTTACCTTACAACTGTCTTACGAGTATCTAAGACTCTACACCAACGCTTTTGCCTTCCAAGCAGCTATTTCCCAGTCCTTGGTCTCCAAAATGAAGAACGACGATCAGTCTCAAAGAGAGTACTTACGGACAACTTTCAACAATGTGGCTTCCATGCAGGATGCTCGATTTATCTACGAATCGATCGATGCTGCCAAAGCTTACCTGACCATACTTGTCGATGTGGTTGACCCAGAGAAACATCTCCATTTTATGCCGCTCCGATTCTATCTATATGGGATTTATTCTGCAGTATTTTTGTACAAGGTAAAAGCACTCAAGTCTCCCTCTACTGCCTCTTCTTGAGACTCACTGCATGCGACTAGGCCCGCTCCTTCGGTGTTATGATGTTCTCCGAGGAGATGAAGGTGCGGGATCTTGTTACTCGGACTACACAAGTGTTGAGGCGAGCCAGCGCCGGCCCTGACGATATTGGGTCACGGTATTCGCGGCTTCTAGAGCTCTTGTGGCAACAAAAACCGATGCCAGCCACTTCGCCAGCAGGGGTGCACCAAGGAAGCGAGATTGTTATGCCGAACGATAGCAGCGCACTCTCACACCATACATCCGATCCCCATGTGCACTTTAGCCCCGCAAACGACTTCTCGTGGCTGGATCTCGAAGCCGTTGGTGATTACGTCTCTGGCGATCAGATGTCAGGAACGAACACGCTGGCATTGGACACATTCCAGAATCCAGATCTATTTATTCCTGGACAGGATCGGTCTCAGACCTGGCAGGTACCAACATGGTCGGGAGACATGAGCAGCAACCTTCTCTTTTAAACGAGTTGAGGATAGCTGAGTGACAGTGTAGTAACCAGGCAACAAGGATACGACCCGAATTGGGTATTATTGGGACAATCATAACCCATTGCTGGAGACTGTGAACCGGGGTATATTTCCGTATTGGGCTTGTACGGGCCGTACCCGATCAAAGCGATGCCTTACGACTTACAGGGGCAAGGCGTAACCACCGCCGCCGCGCGCCCGTCCGTTTCCTTCACCCCCACTGTTTAGTGCGGGGTCGTGGGGGGGGGGAAGTGTTTAGTCGGAATTTACGCCGACCTGAAGAGCACATGGCTACATACTACGTATTCAGAAGACTGCGCTCGGTGCTGTTTCCTCCATAACTCGTCCGCCTCCCTTCACGTAATCACCCACCTTGTGGTTCCGACTCCTTGCTCTGCAATATTGTCCACAATTGCTCCGATCAACATCGAATGACCCAGACTACTACTAACTGCTAGAACCATGTCTCAGCTGAACGAAATCCGCGGCCGACTGGCACTGATAACCGGCGCCTCTGGAGGGTAGGCTTCGCAGAGTCAGCTAATAGTTCCAGCTTGCGTGCTGACCGTGATATTGTGATACAGAATTGGTGCAGCTTGCGCACGACAGCTGGCTGAGCGCGAGGTCCATTTGGCTTTGACGTACTCATCCAACTCGGCTTCAATCACATCTCTGAGGGATGAGCTGTCATCAAAATACCCTACACTCCGGATTACAATTCACCAGGTCGATGTGGCATCTGCTGAACAAATTGAGGCTATGTTCGTGCAGATTGACGAGCAACATGGACAACGACCTGACATCCTTGTCTCCAACGCCGGCCACGGCAAGCGAATCCGTCAGATCTGGGATATTTCACTCGAGGACTTCGACTATACGTTGAATGTCAACCTTCGAGCCTCATTCATATTGTCAAAGGGAGTGGTTGAGCACATGAAGAATCAGCGATGGGGACGAATCGTGTTCATGTCCTCGATTGCTGGCTACGGAGGAGGTATCAATGGTTGCCGTATGTTATACAAGCTATCCGAGTACGATAAGCCTCACGCAATTGCTGATTTCGATCTTGTTTTACAGATTATGCCGCCTCGAAGGCTGGCATGACCGGTATGATGAAGAATCTCTCCACTCGACTGGCGGAGTACAATATTAGCGTGAATGACGTCGCACCTGCGATCATCGGCGACACGGGGATGATCCCTAATGCCGACTCGGTTCCGGAGATTGCGGCAAGTATACCCCTTGGGCGGGTTGGAACTCCAGGAGAGGTTGCGAATGTGGTGACTATGCTTGTGACGACAGGTTACATGACGGGCCAAAGCTTGCTGATCGGAGGCGGCTTGAAATAGAGGCTGTGAGGCCTTGGTGGGTCCATCGTTTGGACTTGCTTGGACATGGAAGGGACCAAGAATAGTTGAATTAGATAGCAACCTGAATTAACAAGGCTGCGATCAGGATCTCTACATTGGTTGTTAAAATGTCTTCATCGTTCTGGATGTAACTTGATAGTAGATCTAGAAAAGTGGTCCACGGTGGTAGTTGTCCGCTCGCGGGCCCGACCCAGACGTCCGACCCAAGGCGGCGGCTTACTGCCGGGCGGTGAGCTGAAGACCTACCAGAATCACACTAGTGCTAGGGCTAACATACCCTAGGCGGGTGCCAAGCGCGAAAAAGCGCACCACAACGAGCGAGCCTCGCGATCTCAAGTTTGAGCGGCCGACGACAGAAAAGCGACAAAACTTCTCACCCGACATCGAAGGACCACCCGCTCGGCAACCACATCAAGATGGTGAGTGCTATATTCGAGTTTATTGTCGTTGTTGGAATCGGAGCAGAGGATTTTATCACGCGAATTCGAGAATTACGGTCTCTATGATGTTGAACCCCCGTTGTACCGGAAATCTTCGATCCTGTGTGCCTATGGCCCCCGAATGAAGGCCGACCGTATATCGAAATCTCACGACCCTTGCTATCACCGCCCGTCAAATGAACCACCTCACCGTTCGCTACGAATCCTGCTCCGGAGGAAAATGATTGGCGTGTTGAATTGAAGGATTTTGATATGTTGAGGGCTCATGCTGATGTTGGGTTTTTTTCCCGTCGCCATCAGGTCCGTTACGCTGCTCAGGATATCCCGGCCGCTAAGAGCGCCCGCGCTCGCGGCTCTTACCTCCGTGTCAGCTTCAAGAACACCCGTGAGACCGCTCAGGCCATCAACGGCATGAAGCTGCAGCGTGCCCTTACCTTCCTCACCAACGTTACCGAGAAGGCTGAGGCCGTCCCTATGCGCCGGTACGCTGGCAGCACCGGCCGCTGCGCTCAGGGTGAGTGCTAGATACATTTTCCCTACATGCGACGAATTCCGGAAGCGGACACAATGAAAGAGTTGGAGAAGGCGAATCGAGGGCGAGGTCGTGGACGAACAGGACAATTGTGTACACCGTGGATGGCTATCGAGAATTTTGGGGTTTGAAAGGCTAGTGAAATTGGAGACGACTAACAGTCTTCGTTCCACAGGCAAGCAGTGGGGTGTCAGCAAGGCTCGCTGGCCCGTCAAGTCCGCCGAGTTCCTCATCGGCCTCCTGAAGAACGCTGAGGCCAACGCCGATACCAAGGGTCTCGACACCGGCAATCTCGTTGTCAAGCACATCCAGGTCAACCAGGCTCCCAAGGGCCGCAGACGCACCTACCGTGCTCACGGTCGTGTATGTTGAACCTCGCATTCGTTCCCCTCTCCCACAGTCACCCGCGACTGACTTTTCTCGATTAGATCAACCCTTACATGACCAACCCCTGTCACATCGAGCTTATCCTTACTGAGGGTGAGGAGGTCGTTCAGAAGGGTCCCGTTGCCGAGCGTGAGGTCCGCCTCAGCTCTCGCCAGCGTGGCGCTCAGATCCGCCGTGCTCTCATCGAGGCATAAGCGGTTCATGGGTGTCGGGGGAAGTGAAGTGGTCAGAATCTGAATGGGAATGCCGGAGTTTCGCTGTTGTACGGAAACCTATACCTGGTCACGGAAGGAATACAAAAGAAATTATTACTTTTTTGACAAATGGAAAAAATTCGAAACCAACGGGCGAGACCATCTATCCGTGTCACATCTGAGACAGTTGATCTCTACCTATCCCCCGCCGGTTCTTTCCCTAGGATCTTGTTTCGACAACCTTTCCGTGGCATGTGAAGGTAGAACAGGAGTTGCAGATTCTCTGATACCACAGGCCTGGGTGGGTGGCCTGGGTCGACACGGCTAGTTCGGACATTCTCACAATTCAGAACACTTTGAGTGCTGCTTTTCATGAGTGGGATACGGAATTTATTGTTTCATGAAGTAAAGAGTCGAATGTGCCTAGATTGACTTTCCATGTAGTTGTAATGTAGATTGTTATTATCATGATGTCCAGATCAACTAAAGACGTTGAAAAAGACTCCAACTGCGCCACAGCACCCTCCGATCTACAGGCGATGCCTAGATCCATTATTCTTGAACCCCAGGCCCTCGCGGACAGCCGGAGACCGTTTTGTTGCCTGCCTGACAGGCCAAGAGTGGCTGTGGCCCCCGACCAGTGATTGTCGTGTTTCTCAGCCCAATGCGATCACCCGACAACCGGACTCGCATACCCCATGACGACGGGAAGCAGAGCAATAGAACAATATCTAGGCTTGCATACGTAGTCGAGCCCGGTTGGTTGCGCCGGTGAAGCACATGCGCAATACCGTCTGTGGTTGCAAGCAGGCACCACTATTTGCTGATGGGTTCCAAAGGGATAGTTCTATCAGGTCCCCAGGTCTTGGTCAATCCGCACAAGACCCTGCTTGCGTGTCGCCGACAAAGCGTCCTTGCCACTGCAGCAGATTTGGCAGTTTTGAACGGATCATCACCACACCTCCTCAAGCGAGGAAAGGCTTTGGCGGAAAGTTGGTGGAAAAGGACAAGGTAATACAAACTGCCGCCCGCCGCCGTTCCGGTCCGCTTACTTTGCTTGCTTTGCTTTCTTCTTCCAACTCGGTTACTGCGGCGCCTACTAGTCAACTACTAAACTACGAAGCTACTACCTAAACTACAAGTCGACTATTTTGTTTGGTCCTTCTTACCCCCCTCCCCCCTTTTCTTTGTTCGCTTCTTTTAATTGTTCTTGCCCATTATCCTCTTCTTCTTATCTTGAACATACCATTCATATCCGCTTTCTTTGAGCTTGTACGGTGATCATGAAGCGCATCTTTAACTCTATCAGCAAGCGGACTAGTGAGTAGTCGTTCCCCAGTCGCGCGACCATGCCAACCTCGGTCACTAATGCTATGCCGTCTGACAGGTCCGACGCGCCCCAGTCTTGCAACAACTACAGCTTATCCAGATGACTCGCCTGAGGGGATCATTCTGCGAGAAGTGGTTGGTTCAATCCCCTGCTTTCTTTTTCGAAGCACAGTAAGCTAATAAAACGTCTTGCTTGTTCTTCAGACCGCATTCTGCGAAGAAGGTGCGAACAGTGTTGTACGTCTCTCTTTCCCTGCGTCTCTCGAGCGCGACATCGTAACGCTCGCGTTCCCCACCTGCGATTGAAGCACTCATACCGTGTGTCCAGGGGAATGAATACGTCCATCTGCCGGGCATCGTCGAAAACGCCGAGTCGAGCCCCAACGCAGCTCGCGAAGCCGGATTGCTGATCCGCAAGATCCTGTCGGAACCTTCAAAACGACCCACTCATGTGCAGTACAATGCCATCATGCTGATTCGCATCCTCGCCGATAATCCGGGCCATACATTCTCGCGCAACATCGACGCCACGTTCGTTGCTACGATCAAGGACCTCTACAAACAAGGCAGGGATCACCGCGTTCACAGCTTTTTGAGAGAGACCCTGGATGCTTTGGAGCTGCAGCGATCGTGGGATGAAGATCTCAATCTTCTCTTGCAGATGTGGAGCGCCGAGAAGGCTAAAAGCAACAGCCGACCCAACGGGCTGCGTGTAAGTATATGCGCCATCGCGTTTTGTGGCTTTGGCAATGCTGACGGAAGGAACGGCGGTAGGCTAGCCGGAGTTCATCGCAAGTGCGGGCGCCTCTACTGAGTCAGAACCACTTTGCTTCTCCGAGACAGCAGAACACGCTCCCACAGCCTGAGGAGCTTGCTGAGCGCATTTCCGAAGCAAAGACTTCGGCGAAATTGCTCACGCAGTTTGTCCAATCCACCCCTCTCGCAGAGTTGCTCGAGAATGATCTCATCACTGAATTCTCCGACCGATGTCGCACGGCGTCTCGCGTGATCCAGAACTATATCCATGCGACGAACCCAGCGCCCGATGAGGATACGTTGTTGACACTGATTCAAACCAACGACGAACTCACTGTGGCTCTGTCAAATCATCAGCATGCCCTGCTTCGGGCGCGTAGGTCGCAGGGCCCAAGCGGTAGCCAGTCTCCGGCAACATCATCCAACAACGAGACTGCAGCATCTGGTGCTGTGCAACCACACGCAGCACCCCCAGTGCCACCCAGAGAGCCGCCACGTACCTTCTTGCCATCTTCTGCCTCGCAACCAGTGATGCCGGGCCCTTCGGGGTCGTCTAGCAACAACGGCGACTGGAACGACCAACGGTCGGGAGGTAGCGAGAACCAAGACCCGTTCGCAGATCGCCACACCACTACCACCGCCGGCCCTTCAACGTATGGTGAGCCGAGGTTGGACGGGCCGAGCAGCGACTGGCGGAAGGAAACACAACAGCGGCCAGACCAGCATTCTTAACGCCCCCCTTCCCTTTCATTCCTTGTATGTTTATTATGATGTAGCGATACCTCGACATGATACCTCTCTGCAAAACAGTGTTAGATTGAGCCTACCTCTATTCTTATCGTCTTTCCTATTATTCTACTATTGGTGTGTTGTGGGTCGTATTACGCTGGCCCTGAATCTGACTGGAGCAGCTGCCATGGATTGGAACCTGGCTCGGATATTGCAATGCTCGTCCCGAATAGATGAATTAGCTGCATCCCAAACCTCGGTCTGGGCAGGGGTGGAAATGCTTGATGGAGCTTTCCTGGCTAACGGCGGTCTTAGCTCGAACCGGAAGCGCCATCCGCCGTCATCGGGCTGAAAAAAATCCCTGTCTAGATAACGGAGGAGGGGAAAGGCAGAGGCAAAGCAAGGCCAGGAAATTTAGGAGTGCCCGCTAGAGAGAAGAGCGTGTAGCATGAGAATCGATGTCTGGCTGGGCAAGGCGCGGAATTAATGTAGGTGAAACCCTAACTGTGCCAAGCATCCCGAGTTCACTGCTAATAAGACGCAGCTCCACCGCTGTTTCACGCCCATCTACGTGAAACCATTCGGCGCTTGGGACCATACCGATCTGGTACGTGCGACCGCTGCAGGCCCTTTGGTCTATGTCTCTATGACCACTGAGGTGCCTCGATCAGTGACCTGTCAATCCATCGTGCCATGTCCCGGTGGAGAGGCACCCTGTCATTATTTCTTCAAGGGTTTAGATGGTTCTGTCTAGACGCAAGAACCGTTTCACGGCCGACCTCCGAATGAAGCTGCTCCAGTTGGTCCAGGCACCGTTTTCTTGGTATATAGGATGGCGAACTTCGCTTTTCTGCTCGAGAACTTTTCATCTTTCTCTCTACACGCAGGCTTGTCTGTTCATTTCGTCCTTCTCTTCGACATTCTTTTTTCTCCTTCCGGTCTGTGACCATCTCATTCTTTAAACCTTCCACTCTTTGAAACATCAGGTATACTGGTATACCCGAATCCTTCACTACATTCTTTCTACCCACCAAATCAACTTCCATCAAAATGAAGCAAACCGGCTCTATCCTCGCCCTCGCTGGACTCGTGTCCATGGCCAACGCCCACGGTTTCGTGACCAGCCCCCAGCCCCGTATGCCCGGATCTGCCATGGAGAAGGCCTGCGGTCAGCAGGTGTACAACAACCAGGAGGCCGACAACTATGGCAACATCCAGGGTGAATTGCAGATCGCCAGCGGCCAGAGCGACTACGACGCCGAGGCTTGCGACATCTGGCTCTGCAAGGGTTACAAGTACGCCGACAACACGGCCAACGTGCAGTCCTACAAGCCCGGTGAGGTCATCGACTTCACGGTCGACATCCGCGCTCCTCACACTGGTACTGCCAACGTCTCCGTCGTCGACACTGCCACCAACACCATGCTCAGCCAGCCCCTGATCTACTGGAGTGTGTACGCCTCCACCGCTACCGGTGTGACCGCCAACGAGACCAGCTTCAGCGTCACCATGCCCACTGACCTCGGTGACAAGTGTAACGAGGCCGGTGCTTGTGTTCTTCAGTGGTGGTGGGATGCCCGCTCCATTGACCAGACCTATGAGTCCTGCGTTGATTTCACCCTGAGCGGTTCTTCTTCTTCCTCTTCTTCTTCTTCTTCTTCTTCTTCTTCTTCTTCTTCTTCTTCTTCTTCCTCCTCTTCCTCCGCTGCTGCGGCTGTCGCCACCAGCGCTGCTTCCAGCTCTACTTCCAGCGCTGCTGAGACCACCACTGCTGCAAGCGCCGCCGTCACCTCCCCCGCGGCTGCCAACAACATTGCTCCCGTTTCGTCTTCCGGCCCCACCACCCTGGCCACCAGCGTGAAGCAGACTGCTACTGCCGCTGCTGTCTCCAGCGCCACCAGCACCAGCGTCTCCCTGCCCACCGACGGTACCGCCGAGGAGCAGCTCACCTGGGTTGCCAGCGTCTTCAAGGCCCTTCTCAACTACGCCAACTAAGTTGGGGCGGAAGATGAGGTGGGTGTGCGTTGCACTGTACAGGCATGTGTTAGGATAGAGGTAGATCGCAACTAGATTGCCTGCCTTTTATTAGATCTTCTTTGTTGAGATTAGTCACTTCAAAATTCTATTCATTTTCTCAACACAGTCCTGAAATAGTTCTAATAAGTAGCAAATAGCTTTCATCCACTGCAATTACCGATTGATTTTGATGACATAGTGTTATAGGACTATGGCCATAGCCTAGGGATCATCATGTCTGCTTCCAAGTTATATGCCAGGCCTCTTGAGCCTTTGACCTAAGCCCATGTCACTGGTCCTGCAAGCAAACAAGTCGGAGTTGCTTGAAGCCTCTTTCTTAGATTGGACAATCCTCTCTGGCCACTGCAAACGGTTCTGAAAAGGACATACTGTCTTACCATGAGTATAGAGGGATGTACAGTATGGAGACCCAGGTCCCCGGCTGTCCGTACGCCCAGGCGGTCTCTGTGAAAGAGTCTGCGTGTACGTGCCAGGTGAATATCAATATCTTCCCCCCGCCTCCCCCCACTTCTCCCCGCCGCAGACATTCACTTGCGAGCTTCGACATACTAATATTCTATGTGGATCTGTGTGGGCTCGTGTGAATGTAGACCTTTGAGGTGTGAATGATATGAGATACTGACTCATTCTGTTCCTTGCTTGGATATCTATTTCATCTCTCTCCCTCTCTCTCT